>NC_083349.1:63743062-64343062 GCF_030254825.1 Meriones unguiculatus | reverse complement strand
GACATGCTGTGTGTTCAAACTTACTAACATAGGCCATGGAAAAACAATCTAGGAGAAATACTTTGATTTTCTTATAATTTTATTATATCTTTATATATAACATATAATTACATACAGCATATATAACAATATATTATGATATACAATGTATTTTTTGTGTATTGGGAAATATATCCAATTTTACTTGTCAAGACATCATAATGACTTAAGAGCAAAAGTGTGTCAAGAAATAGGAATAATTCCAAGCTTCTTTTTGAGTGTGTGTTTCTGTTTTGGTACTCTAGAGTTATTAAGCTGTCTGTTATTTATTTATTTATTACTATACATTACACATTGCATAATATAAATAAGACATAGTTGGTAGAAAAGCATTTGTCAGTTGCTACTTTTGGTAAAACATCAAAGGCATTTGTCACCTTAGAATCAAAACCAGAATAGTAGGCTTGCTCGTCCTCTTAGTTATTTTCGGAACTAAATGTTGTGGCAAGATAATTACTAGGTTTCTTTTCCTCAAGTTTCTGTAATTCAGGTGATCTGAACTGCTTCTCTGATAAGTCTGTCTGTGTCCCTACATGTCAGTTTAGAATGAAACTCTAGTTCTGAAATCACAGGATCCAACTTGCTACATTTGATGATCTTGTAACCATATTTTAATGTATCTGTTCATGGATACATATTTGTTTTAAGGGTAACATTTATTGAACACTTTCCATATCCAAAGCCATAAGCAATGTGACATAAAACTGTAGCCAATTGGCAGCTCAGGATTCATGAATGGTAGATAGTAAAGGGGAGAGGGAGATACCTCTGACATGGACTGCATTGCCCGCTTTTTGATCACTTCCCCCTGATGGACTGCTCTACCAGGCTACAGGGGAAGAAGACGAACTCACAGCTAGATGACCTGGGTTGTGTGGCTGGTGGGGCTCCCCTATTTCTCAGAATAAGGGAACAGGGATTCAGGAGGGAGGGTGGGAGTGGGAGGAGAGAAGGAAGGGGCCTATGACCAAGATGTAACTTGAATAAATTAATTAATAAAAAAAGATGTCTAAATGATGAGAGGATCTTGTCATCAAGCTTGATGACTTATGGTCAAACCTGAAAAATCAAACTGAGGATTGAAAGAATTGACTCCTTCAAATTGTCTGTCTCTGTCTCTCTCTTGCGTGTGCTCACACACACACATGCACACAACTAAATTAATGTACAAGTCGGCTGTAGAAAACTTCACTGATACCAGCAAATCTGAGTAGGACATACTGTTACTTAGTAAAGTGACAATGTGCATGACTCTGTGGAGTCACTAGATGCCTTAATAAGTTCAGAGGTAAAGATCGAGTGTATAACTTCAATTTAGGAACAAAATCTTGATGACAACACATACTTTAATTTTTGAAACCTGTAGTCTCTGATGTGCACACTGCAATAAGGGCTTGGGGGAGAAGCCCACAGCACAGCCTCCCGCTACCTTGTTTCTTTGCTTTTCCCTTTTGATGTCTCAGAAAGTGTAGTCTAATGATGAATCACATGGGCTCCTTCTACTGAGAAGGCTGCTCAATTAGGGGGAAACAGGAGCCTTTGAAGGAGAGAGACTAAGTGCTGATGAGCCAGCATAGAAATTAACATTCAAAAATTGCTCTGTGCCAGCTCCCAACATAGGCAACCACAACAGCAATTATCATTGCTATTTCAGAAGCTGTGCAAAGTGAAGCCCCAAAATAAACTTCCTCTGCTTGACTGATATTTTGAAAACAGTTTGTTTTTACTCTAATCATCAACTTAGATGTTCAGAAACCTGACATATTGTAAACAATTCCAAAAAGACAATTTCTGTTTAACTAAAACTGAATACAGGTCAAAATACCCCCCACCCCCATCCAAAATGCTTAGCTGGTGACAAACATTTGTTTTTTTCTCCCTAGATACATAGAAGAAAAACATAGTTAATGCTTAACTAAAGAAGTAGGGAAATACTCTTTTATTGGGCTTTTATCAATATAAAATTGGATTCTGTTATCAGTATTATTTACTGAGATTCTTTACATGTATTGAAGATGATGTTGGGTTTATAAAGATCAGTAAAACAAATATGGTCCATGACTTCTTTTTTTTTCATTTTTTTAAATTAAATTTTTACTTTTTAAATATTAGTTACAGTTTATTTACTTTGTATCCCAGCTGTAGCCCACTCCCTCATTCCCTCCCAATCCCACCCTCCCTCATCTCCTCCCTGCCCCTTTCCAAGTCCACTGATAGGGGAGGTCTTCCTCCTATTCCATCTGACCCTAGTTTATCAGGTATCTTCAGGACTTCATGCCAAGTCCTCCTCTGTGGCCTAGCAAGGATGCTCTTCCCTGGGGAGTACGGGGAGGTCAAAGAGCCAGCCTATGCATTCATGTCAGATATAGTCCCTGTTCCCCTTACTAGGTACCCACTTGGATACTGAACTACCATGATCTACATCCAAGCAAGGGTTCTAGGTAATATCCATACATGGTTTTTGGTTGGAGAAACAGTCTCATAAAAGACCCCTGTGTCCTGATATATTTTGTCCTTGTGGAGCTCCTGTCCTCTCCAGGTCATACTAACTTCTCCTTCTTTCATAAGATTCCCTGCACTCTGCAGAAGATTTGGTTATGATTCTCAGCATATACTTTGATACACTGCTAGGTAGAGTCTTTCAGATGCCCTCTGTGGTAGGCTCCTGTCCTGTTACTTGTTTTCTCCAATGTCCATCCCCTTTGTCTTTCTAAGTGAGGATTGATCATCTTACCCCTGGATCTCTTCTTGATTATCTTCTTTAGGTGTACAGATTTCAGTATGTTTATCCTTTCTTATAAGTCTAGTACCCACTTATAAGTGAGTATATACCGTGTGTGTCTTTATCCTTCTGTGGTACTTTTACACTATGGAATACTACTCAGCAATTAAAAACAAGGAAATCATGACATTTGCAGGCAAATGGTGGGATCTAGAAAAGGTCCATGACTTCTTAGAACTTATATTTTATTCTTCTCAAGGCTCTACATCCTGATTCTATTTTCTTACTAATCCAACTTTATAAGCTTGTGACTTAATATCATAAATAATCAACTGACTCCCAAAGTACGGATGATTTTGGCCCACCTCTTGGATTTTAGATTCAGTGCTCAAGATCTGATGACCATCTCCACCAGAATAATTATCTGGCAATTCAGAAAATTTTGACAGTAATTTTTATCATTAGCTTGATTAGATTATGACATACCCAGGAGGTTCATAAAGCATACCTCTGTATGAATGGTATATGCATTTCCAGAGATAATTAACTCAAGAGGGCTCTGAGATAAGGAATGGACTAATCCTTTGATGGATAAAAAAATGATGAGGGTATTGAGAGACAATGAAAGGTAGAAGGAGGGACCCTCTTAGAGAGCTGTCATTGGAGGTCTGTTCCTGATCCACAGTCTAACATCTTACCCTCATATTCTCTTCTATTTTCTTTCTACTTTTTCCTGCAAGAATTGGAAGACGAGCCCTCGCCATGTACTTCTGTTCCCTTGATATTATGCCAAGGCACATGAGACTTAGAGTTTATGGAGTGCCACCTACAAAACCATGCCCCCAAACATTCTTGTCTACTCAAATTGTCTACGTTTTGTCATAATTCTGAGACAGTTAACTAAGTTGTTGCCATAAACATTTCTCTATTCCTTCCTCATCACTCCTTCCCTGAAATTTTTTGTTCCTCTCTTTATTGCACTCAATACAGGTTTCATCCTGGTCAGAGTGTTTATAAAGTTTTAGAATCACCCTCTGTTTCTGTTTTTCTTTTTTTATTAAAATACATTTAATTGCATTTAGGCATATTAGTCTGTTTACTATGACACTTTTTATTTTAATAGCCTCTATTAGCTTTGAAGTTAAATTTATAAAACAGGTAGCTTAACAGAGTAGTTGCATAGATAGTTCTATTGTATGAAACATGATATACAAAATTATATTATCAAATGGTAGTCTGTTCTCTAAGTTATAAGGGAGGGCTTGTTGTTATTTCTTTCCTCTTCATCAGACATCAAGACCAACACTCCTGAGACAAGACTGATTGGTCTTTCTTACACCCCTTCTGCACCCCCACTCTCCCCTCCCTTTCTCTCTCTCTCTCCACTTTAATCTGTAATGCGTCCTGGTAATTGTGAGTGTGAAACATATTCCAAATTCCCTGACTTCTACCATTACTCTAGAATAAACCACCATCTTTTCTACGCTGGAATATTGTGCCAATTTCCTATCAGTATCTTAGGTTCCATTGTATTCACTTCTGTTTAAAACAACTATTTGTACATGTCAGGTACTCTTGCTGCTCTGCTCCAAAGGTTCCGGTAATTTCTCCTTCCCTTCTGAGTAGTAATCACTCCCTTCTCCCCTACCCCAAGAATGCATCCCAAGGCTCTTGAGAACTTTGAAGGGACTCTGGCCAGCATGGGAGCATGCCTCTGACATGTCCTCTCCCATTCCCCTTGCCTTGCTAAAAACTGTTACATCCCTGTAGCTAGCACCCAAGGTCAAATTCCTCATTTGGCTATGTCCTTCTCCTGAGAGGACTTTCAAAGTCCAGCTATCAAAGTATTGAAGTCTAGCAATCAAAAAGCCTCTTATGCTCACCTAACTACATGCCCAATTAGAATTAAACACTTCATCCTAGCATGATGTTTCCCCTTCTACCTTTAGATGTAAACTGCCATTTTCCTATATTTGACTCCTCCCTATCCAGAGGCAGCCCTTTTGCCACTAATGGACAAACACCTCTCATCCCTCTTCTTGTTCCATTCTCCTTCTTCCTCTGTCTCTTGTTCCTGTCCTTTATCGCAGCCCTCTGTCGCTCTGAGGCAAATATACTTCCTTTGTATTGCGCACTTGGTCTGAGAACTTGGTCTTGGGGTCCTGAGCAGGTATTTTCCCTAAATTTTCCTTTTTCCAACTCTAATTCTTCCATATCACCTACTTCCTGCCAATTCCTTTCACTCCAGGAACAATTTAGTTCTCAGATTTGTTATTTGGTATTTACTTTATGTGTTCTTTCTCACAAATTTCTATATAAACTCATACGTAACTTTCTAGATAGTTATTTTGTAGAGAGGCCTTCCCTGGCCATACCTTTCTCATTCTACTTCAAAATCTTTCTTTGTAGCATTTTTGATACTTCTCATCATGTATCATTATACTTGATTTTCAGATATCTTCAGGGCTGTAGTGAGCTAAGTAGACTGTAATGGCCACTCCTACCCGCCATGTTGGAAGACACTTTCTGCCCACTAGTGGCAGCTCTCATGTTACACAGAAGGGTATTTAACCATCATTTCAAGAAAATGTTATGACTTAGAAGACAGTGGAGCTGTGACAGTTCTCAACTTGACAGATGTTGGAGTCACTTGTGAGTTGCATCTCTGGACAAGCATGCAGAAGATTATCTTGATTTTTAAGTTAACTGAGGTGGGAAGACTTGCCAAAAGAGCTCTGCAATCAGCTATTGATGTCTGGTATTAAAGTAGGACATGAAAATTGTAATGTTTCAAATAGTCACTATATTTAAAATAAATTATTCTGGGAAAGTGTGTATTACCTCCCACAGAGCAATAGCTCACTGAATACACACAAGATTAATACCATGTGGAATTTTCTCTAAATTCTTGCACCATAATTTTAGAAGTGTGCTCTTGGTCTGTTAAAATTTCGGGGAGGGGTATAATATGATCAAAATACATTTAAAGTTGATTTTTTAAATAATAAAAAATATAATTTAAAAGTGTATAAACACTGCTGTGCATATAAAGATAAAAATACTTTCTATATTCTATTTTAAAAATAATGATCAAAGGGCTGAGGAGATGGCTCTATGCTTAAGAATGCTTGTTGCACTTGCAGAGGACCAAAGTTCAGCTTCCAGCACCCACAGCGTGTTTCATGATCATCTGTAACTCCAGGCCTGATAGCCTCTTTCTGACACCTGTGTGCATCAGACTTTCAACTCGTGCACACACAGACATGCAGGCAAAACTTTCACACACAAATGAAAATGAATAAACCTAATACAATTTAAAAAGAAAATGATAACAGTGGATATAAACACACAATTTGAAATTAACAAACATTGGCTTTCTCTAAATTCCCATTTCTCTCATCTCTGGGAAGAACATTATGTTTGCAAGGCCCTGAGGCTACTTTGCTTTTGATGCTCCACCAGAATTTAAGACCTATCTCTGTTGTAATTTTCATTCATGGCTCAATGGCGTGGTCTTACTTACCTTTCCAAATTGCGTTCAGATCACATTAGCTTATTTCTTACCTGATCTACCAGTTTGAGCTAAAATTCAAAGAACCTGTTGAGAGAGTCTTCCCCTCTTTCTGTCAACTCACCCTATTCACATCCTTCTGAAAGCTCTCCCACTAGAAGAATTTCAGCTTTTCTCAAGAAACTAGACTTTGTTAGACTTAAAATACAAAGAATTTCCATATCATTATAGTTCTTGATATATCTGTACTTTAAATATCTGTGTATAAACAAGAGGAAGACTGTTGAAAGATATGAGTATCTAGTGGAAGTGTTTTAGGTGTTCCTAAGGAAATAACATAGACCATACATCCTAGCTCACCCTCCCTTGTTTTTTATCGATTAGTTTATGCAGAGCAGGTATGGACCAAGCACTCTATACTATCTACAAAGAGGCTGCACTGTACTCTTGTCCGTTTCTAAGGGAGATACAGCGAGGACAGCAGTCAAATTCTGTGGAGGTATTTGATAAGCGGTTAGTGTAAAGCTTACACGGTGAATACAGAAATTTTAAAGCCTCTCAGTTCTTCTTTGTCTGTAAAATTATCAGTGGCTTCAGGAGAGAACAATCTATTCAAACATTTTCTTAGGGAAGGAAAGCATATAAACCCCTAGATCTTAATGAGGAGAGAATTTGCTAATCTAGCAAAGGCATAAACTCATCTGTTTGGCTAATGAAGAGTCTCTGTGGTCAGATGATTGTAAAGGTGTGTTTGGAAAAGGATTAGACAAAGATCATAGGATTCTCTTTTGATACTTGTGGGTCACTGTGATAATGAAAAAGATGTTACAGTATTGAAACACAGTCTGGGCTGCTAGCAACAGTGCTTGAAACTTACATGTAAGTTTCACAGCAGCTGGGAAAGTGTATCCTTGAAATAGCTATTTAGGAATGCTAATAGCCTGGTCAAGACCATATATAAATGGACACAATATGTTATCGCCTGGATGAGTGCTCAGACAATGGCATGACCAGAAGATAAGAAAATGGAGACAAATATTCTACCCCTGTAAGGAGGAAGAGCACAATAACTACTGGCAAACCCCTCTTTCCAAAGGAAAGGAAGGGTAGAGATTTTTATTTTCAAAGCCTATTCATTGGAGAGAAAGCACATTAAGGGAAACAATATTTCTAAGTATTCTCAAGTAAACTACAGTTAAAGAACTAATGAAATCCAGACACAGTCTATCTTCACCCAAAGTGTGTAGACCACATAGTAGAAAAAAAAAAAAAAAAAAAAAAAAAAAAAAAAAAGGAAGATGGGAGAAAGTCATGCTTCTGGTCATGCTATTAAACTTTATAGCATGCCAAAGTCAACCAAGGTGCCTGAAATAAGAATGGCTCAATTGTGGATTTTGCAGCCAGTCCTGAAGATAGCTGATAAAACAGCGTCAGATCCTATCAGTGGACTTAGAAAGGGGCAGAGAGGAGATGAAGGAAGGAGGGTGGGATTGGGAGGGAATGAGGGAGCGGGATACAGCTGGGATACAGAGTTAATAAAATGTAACTATTAATAAAAATAAAAAATTAAAAAAAGAATGGTTCTTTGTTGGGGTTCTACAGAAAGTATCAGGGGAAGCTGATGATAATAATAATAATAATAATCATAATAATATACATTAAAGTTTCACTAAATGTAGTAATTAACCATATGGGAGCCTGCCCTAAGTAGTAGCAAAAACATCCCACCCAGTTCTGGAATCAGTACAGTCAGGGTTGAAATATGAAGAATATCACATCTATGAATTATATTGTGTAGTAAGACAATGTAAGAATCTGTAAATTATTATTTTTGGAAATAGTTGAAATGTATACTTGTCTATTATGAAAGTAATTTCTGGATGAATATGCATATATATTATACTTGTAGGCTAGATATTTTTATTGTAAATGCAATTTTGATTTTATTGTTGTTCCTGTTTGTTTAGAGACAAGGTCTCACCATGTATCCCTCGCTGGCTTGGAATTCATTATGTAGACCAGGCTGGCCTGGAACTGACAGGGAACTACCCATCTTTGACTCCCCAGTGCTAACATTAAAGGCCTGCACCACTACACCTGGCTCTTTGTTGTTAATAACTGAGAAAGTGATAAATGAATAAATGAATAGCTTATTGACATTTAAAATTTTTTGACATAGCTGGATTTTGCATACAGGTTGTCAGACTCCCATATATGAAACAGTACATTAAATTTATAGTATTTATAGTAACGGAATGAAAAATTCATCAGTCATCTATGTAAATACACATGTCAAGAGAGTATCCTCTATGCCATTTTATTACATCTCTACAGGTTTTTGGTCAAATGGAATGATTTATTAGATGCTGCTAAATTGCCAGCTCATATGTGTATACTTCTAATCCAGTTCATTTGAAAGGATTTATCGCCTGGGCACGGAACACCACATAAACATGGGGTCCTTGTTCCTTCATGTCTTTGCTTGCAAAAGAGACATGAAGTGCATGCATGTATTGATTCTCTTATTTTACAAATGCTCGTAGAGCTCTTCACTTGACCTTCTGCATCTCAGGGCTAACAGTTTTCCATTTGTCAATGATAATATGTCATTTCAGAACATTTTGTTCAGGTTGAATCTATTTTTCACTATTTTTGAGTAATAGCATTTTATTAGAACTTAAATGTGTGCTAAAGGCTGAGCGGAGACTCAGCAACTGAGTTTCCAACATCTAGATCTAATTGTCTGTGGATTTCTACATTGGTTTATAGCCTACGCTAGCCCAATAGGCTTTAATAATTTTACATTTTTATTTTATTGAAATATTATGTCTACCTATTACCTATCTATCATCTATACATTTATATAAAGAAATAGATGTATACAAATATGCTATTAATGAGAACAATAAAAACCATATATTAAAAATAAACATAGACGTTATCTCTTTTCCCAAATCTAATTAAGTTTTTGGTGTGTTAACTTTTGCAAAAGCTTACTTATAGATGTCACCTTTACTCCATGCTTTACTGTTAGACATTGTTAGTTTTTTTAACATAGAAAAAAACCTTAGTTTTTATACGTGGATAAGCATATGAATTTTACTGTGCACATAGATTTTGCATGTACAGAATGCATCATAGTCAGGATAAAGTTCAAAACTCCCTTTACTGCTCAAAAAAGATTTTTTTAATCACAAATAATTCCTCCATATTGTCACTTTACACTCCTGCCTTTTCTTTACCCCAATTTCTAGTTATTACTGATCCAATCGTTACTGTATCTTTTCAAGAATGCCATTTATTCTTGAAAGGTCAAGAATATATTCAATGTGAAAACTATAACCTTGTGTAATATCTTGGAAACTTATCCAGTTACTGCTTACATCAATAATTCATTTCTTCTCCTCCTCAGACTAGCATTCCTGTTTTGGAGTATATTTCCAGTTGTCTATACATTCATACATTGAGGGTATATTGGTTCATTTACACTTTACAATTTGGTTCTATTTTGGATAGAACTGATGCAAATATTTATCCTGATATCTTTGTGCAAAATTGAGTTTTCAGTTTTGAAAGTTGGGTACCCAGGAATTTTCCTATAAGGGATTCAGGGCAAATGTTTAAATAGATAAAAACAACAACAAGAAGACTGTTTTTCTAAAGGCCTGATTTCCACAGTAACAAATGAAAATTTAAGCTTCTTTGGAGACGTTCAACTTTTGGTTTTGTAAGTTTTGGTCAGCCTAATGGGTTTAAGGTCAAATGGTTAGTGTGCAGATGTGAAGTCTATGGGCAACATGTACAGAAAAGGAAAAATAATCACAAAGAGGAGAAGTGGATTTTTTTCCATTGGACTTCCAGCCATTAAGGTCACCTAATAGCTATAAGCGAAAAAAAAAAGTTTATTCCACTATGATGCAATTTATCAATAATTGGCTCAATGTAACATGCTTTGGGAGTCATCAATACCCATAATTATTTATCTAAATTTACAAAACTAGAGAAAGATTAGAGAAGTGGATAAATTCATAATTATGCTTGAAGATTTAAGTGTTCCTCTTCAGTACTTACTATGACTAACAATAAATAGGAAAATAGGTGTAGGGGAGTTGAGAAACATGAATAATTGATATTTCTGGAATGTGCCAACTTGTAGTCAAGCATACACTCTTTCTAAGACCACAACAAATACCAAGAAAATCCAAGTTTTATGCTGTAAATAAACCATGTTATATAATAAGCAGGATAAACCAAGGCCACACAATAAAGCCTTAAAGAATATAAAAAAAAAAAAAAAACAAATAAGTTTACATATTCTTCAAAATGTGATGGCAATGGAAACGTTATAGACATCAATATTAAAAACTGGAAAATCACAACATAATTGGAAATTAAGCAATATGTCAATAAAGATGTATAAAGGGAAATTAGAAAATATCTCAACTTAAAAGCTTGATTTCACAGCATGTGGAATTTTGTGAAATATTGCTGGAAAAGTATAGAGAAGGAATTTATACCAATAAAGCTTATGTTTATAGCAATAACACTTAAATCAAGCTTGTTTTGAATTTATGATGATGTTAATGGAACCATTCTAGCTATCTGCTTATTTTATAATTTACAATTTACTTTCACCCTCATTATTTATTCAATGATGTATTTCAAGTTCTGCTTTAGCTATTCAGAGATATTAGCCATTTATTAGTGCAAGAAAATTTTACTTAGAAAATTAGGAGAGATTTTGTTGTCATCTCCCACCACTTGATATTGTTTTGATTGTATGGAAAAAGTTTAATACTTGATGAATAGATGGCCAGCTTAGCAAATGTACTGCAAATACTGGAAATTATATGTCAAGACTCATATGTTTATAACTACCTTTTTACTTCTCAGATTTTGGGAATATAATTTTTTTTTGCTTGTTTTGTTCTTCCAGACAGGGTTTATTTGTGTAGCCTTGCCTGTGCTAGGCTTGCTTTGTAGACCAGGCTGCCCTCAAAACACACAACTATTTGCCTGCCTCTGTTTCCCAGAGTGCTGAGATTAGAGGCATTTACCACAGCAACAAGCTGGGAATATAATTTTTTATAGTATCATGGTCTTTTAAAATCTTCTTTATTTATTTATTTATTTATCTACATATTTATTTATTTATTCATTTATTTATTTATTATGTGTTTGTTTGTTGCCTGTATATTTATACATGACACATATGTGCAGGAATTTGTGGAGATCAATAAAGAGCAACAGAACTAGAGTTATAGATGGTTGTGAATTGCCTTATATGGGTGCTTGGAATGAAACCAGGGTCCTGTACAAGAGCAGCAAATGTTCTTTACTGCTGAGTCAGATATCTAGCCCTGGCCCCTGTCTTCTTAAAGTGAATATACTATATTCATTTTATATGAAGATCAATTATAACCAATTAGATGCAAACATGTTATTTCTCAATTTCTAGAAAATATTTTAGGAGTTAAGTACCAGATATTTTTGGTATGCTTTCTTCGGTATTTCTATTCTGAGATTTAGAATTCAAATATAAATACTGGAATTTCATTTTGTATCATAAGAGTGAATGCCACAAGTCCTTTATTATCTTGGTGTGAAAACTTAGAGGAATGCCAGTTTTAAGAGTTTAAAATGAACCATAATTTGAATATTTCTTGTCTCTATTTTAATATACACAAGTATATTTACACTTTCCTGGCAAGGTCATATTGTCAACCTGACACAACCTGGGGTCACTAAGGATTAGGTAACTTCAGTTGAAGAATTGTTAGGATCATGACTGTGAACATATTGTTTTGGCCTAGGCTACTTAGATGAGGTTTAGGCAGGTGGTCTTTGGTTGTAGAAGAATGTTGGCTGAACATATGTCCAGATATAGCAACATTCCTTCGTGGTTTCTGCTTAATTTCCCTCCTGAATTCCTGCCTTAATTTACCTCAACAACAGACTGTGATTTGGAAGTATGAGAAAGAAAGAAAGAAAGAAAGAAAGAAAGAAAGAAAGAAAGAAAGAAAGAAAGAAAGAAAGAAAGAAAAAACACTTTTCCTCTTTTGGTCCATGTGTTTTATCAACAACAACAAAACAAACTATCACACACAAATACACACACACACATGCACACACATACATGCACACATCACACATACGCACACATATGCATGCACATACCATATACACACACACACTCACACAGGAAACACACAAACATATGTCCGTGCACACACCACTCATACACATACATTTTATTTTTTTCATATGACCATTATAATTTGGCTGTTTTTCCTACATGTGGTGTATTGCCTTTTTAAATATGTTTATATGTCATCGGTGTAGTCACCACTATCATTAATAATTGTGAATTTGTATTTTTAAGTTTTATTGGACATGAGTCTGAAAAAAAGGTTGTTTTCTTTTTAACGTGGTTTGAGTTGGAGGCATTCTGTTTTCTCCATTAGAATATCATCCTTCTCATAGTTAAAAGTGTATTCTCTGTGATTCTCTTTAGCTCTGCTGTTCGTTTCTCCATTTTCACCATGGACTGCTTAGGAAGACCCATTTCTTTGTGCCAATGGCATTGGTGAATATTATCATTTTATTTTATTTGATGTTCTACATTATTAGCTCACGAACGCTTTCTCAACTATGTGAAGCATAGGAAGTGTTCATTCAGAGGAAGTGGTTTGACTTTGAAATAAGTCAGATGCCTTTATCTGTCAGAGTGCACCACATGCACCATGATAAATCATCGGCAGAGCTTAAAAAAGGTTGTAGCCACCGTGTCTTAAAGATCTAGACTACTTTTGATTGACCTGAACAGTGAAACATGTGCAATTTACAGCCTGTGAATATTTTAGTTTTTCTGTCAGATATTCACCTAAGGCCTTTACTTTTCCTAACTCATCATTTTCAAAGTTCTAGCTAGATGTGCCTTCTTCATTTATTGCCAGTCTCTGCTAAAGTCTATGTGTTAGGAATTGGAATTGTGTCAGTAGCTGGTGAGGGGACACATGTTTAAATAGATAAATTCTTCACTGTATGTTTTATGCTTAAATCAAATCACTCTGATTTCAGTAGTGTTAGTCTGTATTGTGGAAGAATCACCTTTTCAACCTACAAGCAAATCTGTTCAATTCTAGATGAAAAACCACAGCTGAAAAATTTGAGATCAACCTTCAGGAACATCTTTGTGTAGTTAAAATTTGACATTTTTGCTTGAACACAAAAGGGCAAAAAAAAATATTACTGGTTCTATCTCCCCTTTTAAATGTCAGCATTAGTTTCTATGATCTTCCTGACAAATGATCACAAACTCAATAGTTGGGCTTCCAGTACTACAGGATCAAGGTAGGAGCAGAACTACTTGGCAGATTTCCCTTTTGGTAGATGCTTCGTGTGTCTTCTTGCACTTCTTGTATTCTGCAATTCTTGGTGTTTCTGGGCTAATAATGGTAGTTAAAGACTGCCACTATTCCCATTTTTTTTTTCCATCCCGGATATCTGTTTCAAGTCTTAATACTCACTGGTGCTGGATGCAAACAGATCTTTACCAGGGACAATGTCCATTTAGTTGAAAATATGACAGACACAGAGCATACATTCAATACAATTACAGAGAAAATCTGAACACTGAAGCTCGTAGTAGGATGGACACACTGTCTGATCAGAGGTAGCACACTGCGTGCTACTAAACCGTGTGTGCGCTGCTTTGGAATATTGCTTTCCTTAACATACAGTGTAAATATAAGAATTATATTTCACACAAAGAGATTGCTTCACACCAAATCATCATTTTCACTCTAGGATTTCAATTTAACATAATGCTTTAAAAAATGCTGTTGATTAAAAACAGTTAAGTATACATTTGGGCAAAATAAATGTGCAAGGTTTGAATGTTCTATCATCTAAGGTGTTAATGGATTTTGTTGAAAAACTTACTGAACCACTGCTGAAGGTTATTTATGAACATTTGGAGAACTGGGAAATGACAGGATTGAGTGTTAACAGTGTATCAATTTTTCAGAATAGAAGGAGCTGTTATCAAGGCAATTATGGTTCAGTGAATGTAACTTAAATCTCTCAGTAATGGGACAACTATTAAAAAGAAAAACCCGTAAAATCCTCTCAAAGGTAACTGAATCATGAACAATAAATAGATTTGGTTTATAAAGAAAAACGTGGCAGATGGGATTTAATCACTTTTTGATAGGATTACCAAATTAATAGACTATGGAAAAGAAGCAATTGTAGTATGTTTTTACTTTATTGTATGTGATAGTCTCTGGTGAAATTTTTATCAGTTCACATTTTCTGGAAAATGAGTAGTCTTGTAGTTTGGAAATGATGTAAGATCTCAAACAGAACAGAAGAATATTTTATGTGGAGAAGAATAGGCTATTTTGATATATTTGGGTTAAAAATAAAGCTACATTTTAACAACTCATTTGTAATCGCAAAGAAGCAGTTTTGTTGTGAGAAACTTTTATCATTTTTAGAGGGAAAAACTTAACACAGGAATGCATACTAATGACAATAGCACAAGACAGCCATTTCTCTGCACTTCTTTACTTTTTTAAAGGCAATGTAGAAAGGTGATAGATTTTGAAAATAAGGAGAGCTACTAGCTAAAATTAAAGCAAAGAATTTGGTCCTGGGCTTTAGTTTAGTTTTAGACCTTCAGATTTGTATAAGGGACTCTCTGCTTTCCTATTTTACCACATTTTTAATAAAAGAACATTTTTAATAAAGATGTTTCTAAGCTTGGAGGTTATTTGATGTATATTTATCCAGAAGATGGAAAACACATAGCTATATCATGGATATTATTATACTTGTGAAGATGCAAAACATAAACAGAGTAAGACCTCATGATTCCTGTCAGGAATCATTCAAGAGCTTCCAGCTGGCATGGTATCCAAAAGGTACTTAAAAGCATTACATAGCTGCAAAATACATAGCATTAAGAAGAAAAATGAAAAAGTAAACATGATATTTTCCTAAAGTTAAAAAAGAAGTATATAAACAAATAATGTTTTGAATAGCAAAGCCAATATTGCTACAGCATTTCTTCTTTTGGATACTTTCTGAAGATTAGAAAGTATAGAAATGGGACAAGAGGCAATCACAGTAAATTTAATCTTCATTTAACTTGACTGTTGGTATCTACTAACTACTGGGGCAATAATTTTTAAAACGATAGTAGGAGAATATTGCATTCAATATAATTTCTTATCTTTATTTTGTAATATGGTCTTGTAGTAGGAAGAATTTTGAGATGATTTATTTCTTGGTAACTGCCATAAATACATAATCAAAAGGGACTTGGCAGATGCAGTTAAGATAATTAGTTACATAATTTTCAAATTGGAAGATGAAGTTATGTGATGTAAGTAGGCTTAATATAATAACATAACCTCCTACAAGATTGTCCTTTAGAGGTAAAAACCAGAGGTTCCTAGAAAGGCTGAAAAATAGAAGGATCTCCCATTATTCTCCTGTAAGAGACTGAATTGTTCTAACAACCTGAGTAAGAATGCAGTCTCCTCTGGAGCCTCCACTGAGGAGCAACCTTAGACTTTACAAGGCCCTGCACATAATAAACGAGCTCTGCTCAGAGGTCTGATTCAGATACATAAGACTATGAGTTGGTGTTTCATAATGCAGTAAACATGTTTACACATGTAAACACGCGTTTACAGTAACACATGTATGTAGCAACAAAAAACACAACAGCCATATCAGTAATATTTTAGATAATTTGATAAGCTTTGACATATTTGCAACTTGAGCATTTAACATTGAAACTTATACTCTAATTTTCTTTGAAGAAATCAAGCTTAACTTTCAGTGTGTTCATTCGGTACATGTAGCCTATACAAAATTGTTGGTGTGAAAATAATTCTTTTGTCCTGAAAACACGGTGAAAGTAAAAAAAATAAGAAAATGCTATTTTAGGCTGAAAATAGAAATTTAAAGCAGAACAAGTCTAATGTAGAAAACAATAGAAAATGAGATTTACTTTTCTTAAGACACCAGCTAAAAGAAGTAAGTGTTCTGGGATTCTATGAATTAAAGGGAAAATACTAACTCCCAGTGATAAACTGAACCAACAGAACCGAATTTACTTTCTCCTTCTTGTCCTTTCCTTTCATTGTCTAATATTTCATGTACTTATTGCATTCAATATAATAATTTTATATTTATAATATGGAGAAAAATATATCAAAGCAGTCTCCTTATTCATTTATTCACCAACTTGCATACTTACAGCATTTTTATAAAACTGAACTTAAAATCTATTCTCACAAACTTTCAAGATGGTAACTCTAGATAAGTTTTCAAACTTAAATTAAATTCCCCCTTCCATATAACTAAATTTTGTATCAATTGACCAATATCTTCCACTTGTATCACAGCTCCAGTCTCTGATACTCATTCATTGTACTCTCTGTTCTATGTGTAAGCACAGCCATTTAATATCTCCCTTTCTATGTTCTTCACTATTAACCTGAAAACTGCGACACCCATTTTAGTAGGCACTGTGTCAGTTATTATTTTATCAGGCCCCATAACACCTCAGCATATAATGAACTGATTGTGCTTAGTATTTGCTGAACATATTTGTGGATTTGTGTGCTTACACATACCTATAAAGTTGATAGAAGCTTGTATCCAAGGTAACTGAAATGGGTGGAGAATAACCAAGCGGAGGTCCAAACAATGTGGTATTGTTCAGTGACAAGAAGAAAGAATGAATGAACTTTATGTGCTTCCAGGGTAAAGAGAGCAATATGAGAAAGCCACCTGCTCCAAGCCTCCTCCACTTAGGATACACAAGGGAAAAAAATAATGAGGAAACATAAAAAGGACCAAAAGTTGCCAAAAATTTGAGGGAATGAGGGGAGCTGAATAGATGGAACAGGATTTTCTTCAGTTGGTTATGGTATTCTGCAGCCTATAATTGTGGCTATATTACAGTTTGCATTTTTTCAAAACCGATTAAATCTTATAGCGAGCAGAATGAAACTTAATGTATGCAAATTTAAAAACAAACATTTCAGAAGTTGGGAAATGCTCATGCGGAAATGCATATGTGACAAAAAGTGTAAGTACATTAATATGTATTTATCAGCCACTGAAGAGGCTAGGGGAAATGCTGATATAAGTAACTTTTTAAATGAGCATAGTATGGAAAAATCACAGTAAAATAAACGGTGAGTACATAGTAAATCTGCTTGATAAGGCTGCTTCCCCTAGGGATATGGCTTAATAAATCTGATACTATACTGCACATAGCCGCCACGGCTATGTAAAATGAGTAAATGACAGACTACGTGAGCCAAGGTTTTTCACTGCTGAAGTGGAAATTTAAGATAAGCAAGCGGAGGTAGTGAGAAGGACTCTTGTAACAAATTAAAATCAAAGAAGTCAGTGTGAACTCACACTTAGCTCAATGTTTAATAAAGATGGAATAATAATACATCAACAGACATAAGGATATACATGACTTAATATACTGTGTGTGAGCATGTGTGTTTGTAAGTGTTTAGCCTGGGCTACGTAGCTACTTGCCCAGACGTAATGAGCATACACATTGCTTTGATCTTTTTATTTCTTTTTTTAAAATGAACTTTTAAAGCTAGCAAGCCTAGTGTTAGCATCAATCGCCATGGCATTTCTGTACACACGTGTCATTGTGCCTTGTTCTAATTCTTCCCTAGTTTCTTGTTTCCCTCTACTATGTGTCCTACTCTCATCCCAGCTCGTGATGAGGCTCATTTCTCCTTCTGGCTAGGTATTCATTTATGATGCGAATCTCCAAATATTGAGCTAGAATGCTTGGGGAGATGGCAGATTCCAGGTGTGTGAAAATATCTGAATGGAGAATCTTGGAGTTAATAAACAATAGAGAGTGCTCAAAATTTAAACAAAATGCAGTGATTAGTGTTTGTCAAAGAAACACAAGTTTTAACAGACAGTTCTTCCTAGAGCTACCACTGGAACACTTTGAGCCACAAAATAGAATGGTATTGGATCATAACTACCAAAATAGCATATTAGGTTAGACGTCATTGCACACAACACGAACAGCTAAGAGTGGACATGCAGGGATAATTTAGTCTATGAATAATGAAAGAGTGACAAGTTTCACATGCAAATGAATTTCGGGTGCATTGTGAATATCAAATTCTCAAGAAGGGGTTCTTAGATCTACAGTTCTAGTTCCTTAACTGCCAGATTCCTAACCGACCATTTTACAGAGATTCTTAGTAAGGGCTGAGGGGGCAGCCTCTGACATGGACTCTGTTGCCTGCGTTTTGATCACTCCCTCTAGTGAGGTTGTCCTCCCAGGCCACAGGGGAAGAGGATGCACTCAGTCCTGATTGGACTTGATCAACTGGGATGGATGGGTAGGCGGCTCCCTTTTTTTGAAGAATAGGAGATATGGGGAGGGAGATGGGGGAAGGTAGGCTGGGAGGGGTGGAGGGAGGGGCTACAATCAGTGTGTAAGGTGAATAAATGAATGAATTAATTAAAAATTATCATGCATGCTGTCAGTACACTTGGTGGAATGAAATTGACACCTCACACCACCTCTTTGTCTTTCCTTTTGATAAAATTTATAATAACACGTCCTCAGCGAAAAAGCAATCATCGCCATAATGAACAACTCTACAAACACTGTCGCTAGGCGTCATCAAAACGGTGAAGGCCTGACTAAATAAACAATGACACTTCGTCCATGTTCCTGAGAAAGGAAAAACAATGGAAACTCTGTAAGAAAATAATCAACATGGAATCCAGCCTTTTTAATATGTCAGTGTTGGCTTATACATATAAAGAGCATACCACAACAATACACGATGCTAATAACAGGAGAACACAGGTTTGGCACGTGTGAAGAACCTATGTAGTTTTCTGAACATTTAAAAGTGTTCAAATGTTCTCTACTTGGTTTGAATTTTAATTTATTATTGTGAGTTTATAGAGTGTCGAGGGGCACCTATGCTTGAAACACTTGTGGAGGCCAGAGGTCAATGTATGGAGTAGATTTTCTGCTTTCACCTTTATGTGGGTTTCAAAAGTCAAATTCAGGTTGTCAGGCTTTCATGATAAGCAATTTACCAATTGAGTCAATTTACTAGTCCTCTCAAATGTAGTTTATTTAGGAAAAGGTTTCATGAAAGACAGTAAAATATTTAACTTAGATTTGTAGTACAACTATGAACTGTGATTAAAATTTTAAAATATATTTTAGAAACTAGTAATTTTAGCAAGGCTTGCATAGTTGGTGTTAGTGCTGGGATACTTGGAATTGCTCCAGCATTGGTTATAGCATTAAGGTTCTTAAAGAGTTATATATTGGAATAGTTACAGAGTCACTAGGATTTGCTTCAAAAGGGTCAATTTGGAGAGGAGGAAGGGCAAGGAGGAAGGAGAAACAAACTGTATATGAAATGAACTGGCAACATACTAGGAATGTTGAGGGCAGTTATTGAGAGTTTATTACACCATTACCCATGTCTTTGTAGAGATTTTAAATGTTGTATTACCAGAGGAAAACATATGTGTGGGAAAAAATGGCCGAGCCAGAAGGTATAAGCAGAGTATCCACCATCATTTATTTTAGGGAGCATGGTACAATTGTATTTTGAACTTTTTTTTATCAAGTCTTAGCAATGCTGACAGAGTTTATAACCTGAATGGCTCTAGATGTCTCAGCAAGAATGTATTGCTGATTTTTAGGATAGTTTCTAAGGGCAATGGGAACTCTACGGAAAAAGTTTGATTTCACTAGTTTCAAACCATTTCATTAAAAGCATTTTTGTCTCAAAAGTATTCATTTATAGCAGTATATTAATAAATACATAATTCATTGAGTTCATGGATGACATAAAATGGATTTTTATCTTGTCAATGAGCTTTACGTTATTTCTGCAAAAAGACAAAATGAGTTTCTCTTCACTTACAGTTCTTTTTTATTCAATGATGTACATGCAGGCATATGCACACACTCAAGCACACGTACACACACACATAGACACGTATCTGAGTATGGAATAAAAGGCTTTTCTCTTTAATTATTATTTTCTACAGTGGGGTAGACAGTCATTAAAAACCGCTTTAGGAAGATTTGCAAGGGGTGAATAACTGCTGCTTGAATTTCAAAGTTAGTCTACAGAAGTGCTCTGAATGGGATTTGTCTTATCTTGGTAGTAACTTAGTTTACTATAGGTAAATGAGTGTTCCATGATTATTTTTTATAGTAAATATAACACGTATTTTTATTTAAATTTTACCTATACAATCTCACATTTTCATTAAACCACTGAGTTTGTTATCAAAACTACCTATATCCTTGCTAATCTACTTGCCTTTTTGACTTATTCATAAACAAAAGAAGGAAGCAGAAATCCTCCATTTCGGTAAAGGACTTATCAATTTATCTCTATAATTTTTGTTTCTTGGTTTTTTTTTTCTAAAAAAAAACCAAAAAACGGTTTCTCTGTGTAGCCTTGGCTATGCTGGACTAGCTTTCTACACCTTTCTAGCCTTGATTGCACAGAGATCCACCAGGCTCTGCCTACCCAAGTGCTGGTAATCTCAATAATTTCTTTTTTAAATTTATTTTTTTTATTAATTACAGTTTATTCACTTGTATCCCAGCTGTAGCCCCCTCCCAATCCTACCCTTCCTCCCTCATCTCCTCCCATACCCCTCCTGAAGCTCACTTATAGGGGAGATCCTTCTCCTGTTCCCTCTGACCCTAGCCTATCAGGTCTCATCAGGACTGGCAGAACTGTCTTCCTTATGGCCTGGTAAGGCTGCTCCCCTGTCAGGGGGAGGTGATAAAAAAGCCAGCCACTGAGTTCATGTCAGAGACAATCTTTGTTCCCCTTAAGAGGGATCCCACTTGGAGACTGAGCTGCCATGGCCTATATCTGTGCAGGGGTTTTAGGTTTATATCCATGCATGGTCCTTGGTTGGAGTATCAGTCTCAGAAAAGACACCTGTGCCCAGACTTTTTGGTCTTGTTGCTCTCCTTGTGGAGATCCTGTCCCCTTCAGCTTTCTATTTCCCCTTTCTTTCATAAGATTTCCTGCACTCTGCCCCGAGTTTGGCTATGAGTCTCAGTACCTGCTTTGATATCTTGCAGGGTAGAGTCTTTCAGAGGCCTTTTGTGGTAGGTCCTGTCCTGTTCTCTGTTTTCTCTCTCTTCTGATGTCCACCCTGTCTCCTTGCTTGTACATATTTTAGTATGTTTAGCCTATATTATATGTCTAATATCTACTTATAAGTGAATATATACCATGTGTGTTTTTCTGCTTCTGTGATACCTTATTCAAGACGACCTTTTCTAGTTCCCACCATTTTCCTCCAAATTTCATGATTTCCTTGTTTTTAATTGCTGAGTAGTATTCCATTGTGTAAATGTTCCACAATTTCATTATCCATTCCTCAGTTGAGGGACATCTGGGTTGTTTCCAGATTTTGGCTATTATGAACAAAGCTGGTATGAACATGGTTGCACAAATGTCTTTGTTGTATACTTGAACTTGTATATTTTGGATACATACCTAAGAGTGGTATGGCTGGATCTTGAGGAAGCGCTATTCATAATTGTCTGAGAAAGCACAGGATTGATTTCTCCACATCCTCTTCAGCATGTGTTGTCACTTAAGATTTTGATCTTAGCCATTCTGATGGATGTAAGGTGAAACCTCAGGGTTGTTTTGATTTGTATCTCCCTGATTACTAAGAACATTGAGCATTTCTTTAAGTGTTTCTCTGCCATTCTATGTTCCTCTACTCAGACTTCTCTGTTTAGCACTGCACCACATTTTTTTTTAATTGGATTACTTGATTTGCTGCTGTTTAACGACTTGAGTTTTTTATATTCTGGATATTAGCCCTCTGTTGGATATAGGATTGGTGAGGATCCTTTCCCAGTCTGTAGGCTGCTTTTTTCTTCTAATGACTTTGTCCTTTGCTTTACAGAAGATTTTCAGTTTCATGAGGTCCCATTTATTGATTTTTGATCTTAGAGCCTATGCTGTTGGTGTTATGTGCAGGAAGTTGTCTCCTGTGTCAATGAGTTCAAAGCCCTTCCTCAATTTTTCTTGTAACAGGTTCGGTGTCTCCAGTTCTATGTTGATGTATTTGATCTACTTGGACTTTAGTTTTGTACAGGGTGATAAATATGAATCTATTTGCATTTTTCTATATGTAGACATCCAGTTAGACCAGCACATTTGTTGAAGATGCTATCTTTTTTTCATTGAATGGCTTTGGCATCTTTGTCAAAAATCAGGTGTCCATAAGTGGGTGGATTTATGTCAGGGTCTTCTATTCCATTCAATTGATGCACCAGTCTGTTTCTATGCCAGTACCATGCAGTTTTTAGTATTGTTGCTCTATAGTACAGCTTAAGATCAGGGATTGTAGATACCTCCTGAAGATCTTTTACTGTAGAGAACTGTTTTAGCAATTCTGGTTTCTTGTTGTTCCAGATGAAGGTGAGAATTTTTCTTTCAAGGTCTATAAGAAATTGTGTTGGTAATTTGATGGGAATTGCATTGAATCTGCAGATTGCTTTTGGTAAGATGGCCATTTTTATTATATTAATCCTGCTAAGCCATGAGCATGGGAGATCTTTCCATCTTCTGATAGCTTCTTCTAATTTTTTCTTCAGAGACTGGAAATTTTTTTCATAGAAGTCTTTGATTTGATTGTTTAGGTTCATACCAAGTTACTTTATGTCCTTTGTGGTTATTGTGAAGGGTGTTGTTTCCCTAATTTCTTTCTCAGCCCTTTTGTTTTTTATATACAGGAGGACTACTGATTTTTTTGAGTTAATTTTGTATCCTGCCACTTTGCTGAAGGTGTTTATCAGCTGTAGAAGTTCCCTAGTAGAAATTTTGGGGTCACTCAGGTATACTATCATATCATCTGCAAATAGTGATACTCTGACTTCTTCTTTTCCAATTTATATCTCCTTGATCTCCTTCAATTGCCTTATTGCTCTAGGAGAACTTCAAGAACAATGTTGAAGAGATCCCGAAGAGAGTGGGCAGCCTTGTTTTGTCCCTGATTTTATTGGGATTGATTTAAGTTTCTCTCTATTGAGTTTGATATTGGCTATAGGCTTGCTGTATATTGCCTTTACTATGTTCAGGTATGTGCCTTGTATCCTTGATCTCTACAAGACTTTAAACATGAATGGATGTAGGATATTGTCAAATGCCTTTCAACACCTAAGGAGATGATCATGTGGTTTTTCTCCTTCAGTTTGTTTATGTGGTGGATCACATTGATGGATTTCCATATATTGAACCACCCCTGCATGCCTGGGATGAAGCCTACTTGGTCGTAGTGGATGATATCTTTGGTGTGTTCTTGGATTCGGTTTGCAAGAAATTTCTTGAGTATTTTTGCATCAGTGTTCATGAGGCCTGAAATTCTTTTTCTCTGTTGGGTCTTTGTGAAGTTTAGGTACCAAGGTGACTGTGGCTTCATAGAATGAGTTTGGTAATGTTCCTTCTGTTTCTATTTTATGGAATAATTTGAAGAGTATTGGTGTTAGCTCTTCTTTGAAGGTCTGGTAAAATTTGGGCTGAAACCATTTGGCCCTGGGCTTTTTTTGCATGGGAGGCTTTTGATGACAGCTTATATTTTCTTAGGGGATATAGGATTTTTAATTGATTTACCTGGTCTTGATTCAGCTTTGGCATGTGGAATAGGTCAAGGAAAATGTCCAATTCATTTAGATTGTCAAATTTTGTGGCATATAGGCTTTTGTAGTAAGACCTAATTATTGTTTGGATTTCCTTAGTGTCTGTAGTTATGTCCCCCTTTTTGTTGCTGATTTTGCTGCTTTAGATACTCTCTGTCTGCCTTTTAGTTAGTTTGGCTAAGGATTTGCCTATCTTGTTGATTTTGTCAAAGAACCAGCTCTTGGTCTCACTGATTATTTGAATTGTTCTCTTTGTTTCTTTCATTGATTTCAGATCTGAATTTTATTATTTCTAATTCTCTACTCATCTGGGGTGTGTCTTCTTCTCCTCCTCCTCCTCCTCCTCTTCTTCCTCCTCCTCCTTCTTTTTCTTCCTAGGGCTTTTTTCTAGGGCTTTGCCATTAAGTTTCTTGTATGAGATGACTGAAACTTTTTTTTCTGGAAGCACTTAGTGCTATGAACTTTCCTTATAGCACTGCTTTCATTGTGTTCATAATTATGGGTATGTTGTGCCTTCATTTTCATTGAATTTTAGGAAGTCTTTAATTTCCTTTTCATTTCTTTCCAACCAACCTGTCATTAAGTAGACAGTTGTTTAGTTTCCATGCATATGTAGGCTTTTTGCTATTTCTCTTATTGTTGAGGCCCAGTTTTAGGGCATGGTGGTCTTACAGGATACAAGGGATTATTTCCATCTTCTTATATCTTTTGTGGCTTGCTTTGTGCCTGACTATATGTTCATTTTTTTAATAAGTTCCATGAGGTGCTGAAAAGAAGGTATACTCTTTTGAGTTTGGGGGGAAAGGTCTGTAGTCATTAGACCTATTAGGTCCATTTGATTTAGGACCTCTGTAAATGTCATTATTTCCCTATTTAGCTTCTGTCTAGATAATCTGTTCCTTGGTAAGAGTGGAGTGTTGAAGTCTCCCACCATTAAAGTGTTGTGATTGATGTGTGATTTAAGTTTTAATAATGTTTCATTTACAAATGCAGGTGCTCTTGTATTTGGCGCCTAGATGTTCATGATTATAATGTCCTCCCAGGGGATTTTTCCTTTCATGCTAATGAAGTGCCCCTCCTCATCTTTTTTGATTAATTCTTATTGAAACTCTTTTTCATTAGCTACTGAGATAGCTACCCCAGCTTGTTTTCTGGGTTCATTTGCTTAAAAACATTTTCCAGTCCTTTACTCTTAGGTAGAATTTATCTTTATTGCAGAGGTGTGTTTCTTGGATGCAGCAGAAAGTTGGATTCTGTTTCTGCAATCATTCTGTTAGTCTGTGTCTTTTTACTGGATAGTTGAGTCTGTTGATGTTGATGCATAATAGTGACCAATGAATGTTAGTTCCTTTTATTGTGGAGTTGGTGGTGTTACTATGTTTCATTGGTTGTTTTCTTTTAATCTTTTGTTGTGAAGTTATATCCTGTGTTTTCTTGGGAATAGTTGATTTTGTTAGATTGGAGGGTTTCTTCTAGTATCTCCTATAGGGCTGGGTTGCTGTGTAGATATTATTTAAGATTAGTTTGTCATGGAATATTTTGTTGTTTTTTTTTTTTTCCATCTATGTTGATTGTAAACTTTGTTGGCTGTAGACTGGATTGGCATCTATGGTCTCTTAGAGTCTGCATGACATCTGTCCAGGCCCTTCTGGCTTTCATAGTTTCTGTTGAGAAGTCTGGTGTGATTTTGATAGGTCTACTTGCATATGTTACTTGGCCTTTTTCCCTTGCTGCTTTTAATATCTTTTCTTTGTTCTGTAGATTTAGTGTTTTGACTATTTTCTGACATGAGGAGTTTCTTTTCTTGTCTAGTCTATTTGGTGTTCTGTAGGCCTCTTGAATGTTTATGGACATCTCTTTCTTTAATTTGGGCAAATTTTCTTCTATGATTTTCTTAAAATATTTTCTGGAACCCTCTTTTTATCTATTCCTATTATATTTGGATTTTGTCTTGTCATGGAGTCCTTGATTTCTTGGATGTTTTGTGTATGGAACTTTTCCGAATTTACTTTTTCTTTGAGAGATGTATCAATTTCTACAAGTGTATCTTCAGCGCCTGAGATTCTCTTTTCCATCTCTAGTATTATGTTGGTGATGCTTACCTTTGTGATTCTTGATATTTTATTTCCGTTCTCCAGCTCCAGGGTTTTCTCTGTGTTTTCCTTATTGATTATAATTCTATTTTCATGTCTTGCACAATTTCCTTTATCTGTTTGAATTTGGATTCCTGTCCTTCCATGATGTCCTCTGTTTGTTTTTGTCGTTGTTGTTCGTTTCCTCTCTATATGCCTCTACTTGTGTCTCTATTTGTTTTGCTGTATTTGCCTGTATTTCTTTGAGAGCTTTGTTTGCTTCATCTCTATATGCCTCTCCTTGTGCCTCTATTTGTTTGGCTGCATTTGCCTGTATTTCTTTGAGGGCTTTATTCATTTCTTCTTTACTTGGCTCTAATAACTGGATAAGCATAGATTTGAGATAATTTTCCTATGAATTAGCATATTCATTGATTTTTGGTGTTGCTAGTGAAGCCATTATATCCTGATTTTTGTTGGGTGTGTTCTTGCTCCAAACACTAGCCATCTGCTTATCCATTACCTTCTCTGTTTGTTGGTGGAGTCTGTATTCAGACTGGGTCCGTCAATCCCTGGTGTCTGGAGTGTTCTTCAGGAAGATGAGAGAGGGCCACTGGTTTGAGAGTGGATGTTGGTGTTGTCAGGTACATGTGTGCAAGTGCTGGTGTGGACATGGAAGTGTGCCTTGAGTGACAGGGTGCTAGAGCATGTAGATGCCTATAAAGGTGGAGCTTAAGTGTGAGAGAAGGTGCTGGTGCTGTTTTCAGGCACAATGCACATGCACAGGTACCCTGAACACCTACAGGCCTGTCCTACTGTCCTCCTGGTATACAGATCTGTCTGGGCTCCAGGAATTGTTTGCCTGGACTCCACTGGGAGACCCACAGAATAGACAGAGGCTTTTATGTTGAGAAAGCCCCCCCAAGAATCCCTATGTTGCCCACAGTGGGAGTATGGGTTGCAGGGATCCGATATCTGGCTGCTAGGATAGAGGGACCCTGGGTCTAGGGCTCTGTATGCACTCACCTGAAGGTGCACTCACTAGCTTGCAGGCCTAATAGGAAAGCACAGGGGTGCCCCTGGTTCCCTCAGATTTGGGGCTGCAGAGGCAAATGAGAGTGTAGGAGATCCATCAGCTCAGTGATGTCCGCTGTTTGGCCACTGGGCAGGGAGGCCTGTATTTGGGGCAGCTGCCTTGGCTGTCTCAGTCACTGAGCATGGAAGATCCTGCTTGGACTAGCCATGGCCCCCAGCAGTATCCCTGGGAGGCCTGCCCATGTCAGTTCAGTCACGCAGCAGGGAGACTCCTGCTTGCCCCACTGCAGCCACAGCCCTGGGAGGTCTGCCTGGGCTGTCTTAGTCACCTAGCAGGGAGCCTCCTGCTTGGGATATAGGGAAGTGCAGGGGGTTGAATATTCACCACTCTCAATCCCAGGAGATGTCCATGGGTGACCTGGATCCAAACTGTCCAGCTTACAGGTTGTCCCCTCTTGCCCAGGAAGCCTCAGTGTGGATGTTCTGGTTTCAGCTGCCCCTTTACTCACCAATTTCAGAGTTTAGGATCCTGTGCCCCTCAGATATGGATAACATATTATTTCTAAGCAAGTCTTTATATGTGTTCTTTTGTTCTGAATCGAATTATTATCCCACAGTAAGTTATAGATATGTGGGTGGGGGAACATGGCACATTCTTAGGAAAACATGAAGATCTCAGAAAGTAAGTGAAAGAAATTCTGAATTTAGAGAACAGGATAGCCTGGTCTTGCAAACTGGACACATGTGTTATGTTTTATTCTATTTTAAAGCTAGACTGAATTACTAGAACAAGCAGACACATCAAAAAGCATTTATGGGAGATTATGAAGGCAGTAAGAACTTAAGTCTAGTCCTTGGTTGGAGTATGAGTCTCTGGGAAGTTCCCTGTGTTCAAATTTTCTTGTTCTGTTGCTCTCCTTGTGGAGACCCTGTCCTCTCCAGCTCTTACTATTTCCCAGTTCTTACCTAAAATTCCGTTCACCTGTCCAACAGTTGCCCATCAGGCTCAGCATCTGCTTTGATAGTCTGAAGGGCAGAGGCTTTCAGAGGCCCTCTGTGGTAGGTTCCTAGGTTGTTTCCTGTTTTCTTCTTCTTCTGATGTCCATCCTCTTTGCCTTTCCGGATGGGGATTGGACATTTTAGTTAGGGTCCTCTCTCTTGCTTAGTTTCTTTAGATGCACAGGTTTTAGTGGGTTTGTCCTATGTTGTATGTCTATATGAGTGAGTATATACCATGTGTGTCTTTTTGCTTCTGGGACAACTCACTCAGGATGATCCTTTCCAGATCCCACCATTTACCTGCAAATTTCATGATTTCCTTATTTTTCATTGCTGAGTAATATTCCATTGTGTAGATGTACCACAATTTCTGCATCCATTCTTCAGTTGAGGGGCATCTGGGCTGTTTCCAGCTTCTGGCTATTACAAATAAAGCTGCTACAAACATGGTTGAGCAAATGTCCTTTTTGTGTACTTGAGCCTCTTTTGGATATATGCCCAGTAGTGGTATGGCTGGATCTTGAGGAAGCGCTATTCTAGTTCATGGAGATAACCCAGAACCCCTGCACAGAAGTAGCCCAGGGCAGTTCAGAGTCCAATTGGGTTACATAGTAATGTGAAGAGGGACTGCCTCTGACATAATCTGATTGGCCTGCTCTTTGATCACCTCCCTCTGGGGGGGAGCAGCCTTACCAGGCCATAGTAGAGGACAATGCAGCCACTTTTGATGTGAACTGACAGACTAAGATCAGAAAGGAGAGGAGAACCTCCCCTATTAGTGGACTTGGGGAGTGGCATGCAAGCAGAGGGAGGAGGGAGGGTGGGATGCAGAATGAATAAAATGTAATTGATGAAAAATTTTTTAAAAAAAAGGGAAAAAAATTAAGAACCTTAAATGACTTTCAAAAGTGGAGGAAAACATGGAGTTAGTCAATTGGCATGGAGCACGTCTCGCCCCTGGGGGCAATGGTCTCCTGAACCTACTCAGACCTCGGACACCACCACTGCTAGTTCTAGAACTGACGCAGGATGTTTCAACGAGGGGGTTAAGGCTTCTCATAATATTTCCTATAAGTCCACACCTGTTTGTCTATATCCCCCATTTTTATTCATTATTAGCCAGATAGAGCCAAGTAATTGTGGTAATGATACTTGCTTTTTTGCCCAATGCTGGAATGCTAGTAAATTTAGGTATGCCCTGGTTACTCGCATGCCTCACTGGGTGCCTGTGCCCATTGATGCCCCTCACGCTATGACTCTCTTCAGACAGAAAAGGGATCTTGGAACTACAGCCACCATTGTTACTACCATCTCATTGTCGGCTGTTGGAGCTACCACCGGAGCATTAGCCATGAGTCATACTGGGCAGACTGCTCAGACCCTGAAAAATCATTTAGCCAATGTAGCTCATGCCTTATTTGTACATAAAGGAATTAATGCTCAACTAAAAGGAAGCTTGATGGTGTTCAATCAGAGGATTGACCTCTTGCAGGAGCAAATTGATACCCTATGGCAAATCGCTCAACTTGGCTGTCAATGAAAATATGCTGGACGTTGAGTCACTAGCATATGACATGAGAATTTTTCCTGTGCTGCAAATCTGTCTAAACAATTGTCGAGCTATATTTTAGGTAATTGGACTGGAGAATTCGATACTACGATGGAGCAGCTGAGAATGGCCATTGTCATGGTAAATTCTACCAGAGTGGATGCAGGACTAGCCACAGGATTATCATCATGGATTGCTGCAGTCATGAATCATCTGAAGGAATGGGTGGGCATGGGAGCGTTAGCAGGCCTTCTGGTGTTGGTCTCCTTGGTTTGCCTGTGGTATATATGCAAGATTAGAGTCTCACAACAGTGTGATGCAGCCATGATCATTCAGGCCTTTACAGCCATTGAAGCAGGACATTCGCCCCAAGCATTGTTGGATACCATAAAAAGCTAAAATGTTACGCTCAGGATGCGAGGCTAAGCACTGCAGTCAGGGTCAGCCGCTTTGGACCCAGAGAAGAGCATGTCTGATTGCATGCGGGTTGATACCCCAGGTCCCGCCTCTGAGAAAAAGGTATTGGACGGGTCTGATGCCCTTTGGGTGGATGACACCTAAATGAACATCAGTACAAAGTCCCAATTTATTTCTAATATCAGAGATCATACCTCTACTCTTGCCTGATGCGTCTAAAACAAAAAGGGGGAACTGTAGAGAGCTGCGGAATGCTGTGCCTTAAAGATGGAGCTGGTTTCCGCCTTCCACCTTCCCGATGGTGAGTGCTCTCTGTCACAAACAATTCCACATTTGGCTAAGGCTGAGGATCTGGCTTGCTTCCATGTATGTGGACCTATCTGCATTGCCCACGTGGCATGTCTGGGTTGGCTACCCAGAGGCTATTTAAGCTGTGGGCTGGCTTTCCCCAGGGTCAGATGATTGTTCAAGGTTCCTGAATAAACTGCATTGAAAAAGAAAAAAAAAAAAAAAAAAAAAAAAGAACTTAAGTCTATAGCCATAAATGACAGTTTGGGTCAGATGAATGGAGCAAATAGAAAGGAAGATATTTCCAGAACTGACATGAAAAGACAAAAGGTTAGGACATCTTCATGAAAGAACAAGCTTAGTTTATGAGATGATGGAGAATGGAGGCAGAGCCTTGAATACCAGCATTAGCGTTTAATCTGAAATATGAGATAGCACCTTATTAGATTACAATTTAGGGAATACATTTTCATGTTCATTCAAGTGACCAATGACTGTATGCACAAAAGGTAAATTTAATGATGAAAGTATTTGCCAAAGGTTACATGAGCATATTAAACGTGGTGTAAATACCTGCACACTACCAGATCTTGTTTGTTAGCCCTTCTGCCATTTGTTTGGAAAACAAATTCACACAACTGTACTGGAAGCTCATGCACACATGCAGTTATTTTGAAAACTTTTCTGCCCACGTATTTGTGTTCTTTAAAGAGATCATGCAAACAAGGTGTTACAAAATATTTGAGAATAGACAAAAATAATAAGAATTAGAGGAAGATGGGGAAGGTTGTAGGTACATTCTTCTTTTAATAAATATTATGGCTATAGGAAATTCGTTTTCAAATCAAGGAGTGATATTCAGAGGGATGGAGGAAGGACAGAGAAAGGGAGATGGAGAGGAAGGTGAGAAGAGGAAACGGTAGAGGATAAGCAGTCAGAGATGGAAGAAAATCCTTAATATTTCCAGAAATGTATAATATATAGTTCTGCATATAAGTAGACATAGTTCTATAGATTTTTAATGAACAACTTTCACCTCCTTCAAAAATGAAAAATAATAAAATTTTTATTTTCAAATGACCTCAGGCAATACACTTATCTAGATGATGTTAAGATTATATGTAATTTTCCAAAGAAAATGTAGTCATTTGTCTCAAATTTCCATTATCTAGCTCTGTAAAAGACAAACAAAGAAAAAAAAGGAAGAAAAAAATCAGCTGGTCACAAATGATGATCACAGAAGGGGGGTGGCCATGACAAAATAACACATAGAAAGACTTGCTTAGAAGCAATGTGTCATCCCTTTGACATCAGAGTCTGATGCATACTTTATCCTAACAAAGTGAAAGAGAACAAATTTATTTTAATGCAAGCCAAACAGTTCACTTGAGAGAATTTCTGGGCTTCTCACTCATTACAACAAGCACCGGTAACAGATGTGGTTCTATTTGTCCCTTGGATGTCACAGGTGTGTATCAACTGCTGATAACTGCAGAGGCAAAAAAGAACGTTCTCTTTTGGCATTTGGATTCTAAATGTAGTTTTATAAATAAAAGTAATTAATGGTCAGAGCACAAAAGCTTAAAGGTACATATAACCTCTTTCCTTACAAGATTACCTCACTGTATTATACAGGTCTCCGTATGGTGTTGCATTGGTATAGAATATAAGGGCTTTAAATGTATTAGTGAAATGCTCAGGAGGAATTCTTTGTAGGTTTTGAGTACTTCAGTATTGGCTATCTGTTGTGACTTCAGTTATTTCTGAAGGAAACAATTGTTAATCCCAAAGATATAAGAAAAAAGGCACCAACTCAAATCATTATGGTCAAATTAATTAAAACAAGCTTTTAAAAAATTAATCAAAGCAAGCTTTTTCATTGATGTATACAGGCTGCCTTTCCTAAGGCAGGCTTCAAGAGTTCAGCATTGGACGTGGTCAAGATAAGGTCAGTGGTAGCAGATTTTCCAAAATGAGGAATTGCCAAGCAAATAGGCGGGGTTAGAGAAGCAGAACATAGCAAGGTGTTCAGAACAAAGTAGTCATAGCAACCTTTTAAAACAAAGGTAGGCTTTCAAGATGGTTATAACAACTTTTTGAAAGAAAGACATGGTAGCCATTTCCTAAACCAGAGAGCACAGAATCATTTGTAGTTAAGGTTTCATGTAGGGCATAGAAATAGAACTGTAATTGCAGACAGGAATAAGCCTAGTTTGCCTTTACTATAACATAGCTTTTAAGCCAATAGCAGCAAACTGATTCATCGCACATGCCTGCCTCACTTTGAGAATAGTTTTCAACTTTTAGGTATTTGATATACATTTTTTGAATGTAGAAATATCCAAAGGCCAACAATATGGTCAAACCCTAGCTGCTTGAAAGATCTGGTGTACAGAATATGACACATTCCCCTTCACCTGGGGAATGGGCACTGCTGTGGTTTTCCTTTAACTAAAGTCATAATACAGGAAAGATTACCTCTGTGATTAGTTTATGTTGACTGTTCACTCTTCCCTTTCAGCCAACTGAGACAAGTGAGTTTATGAGGAATGTAGAGAAATGCCAACACTTTGAGGAACTACGTGGTCAATAAGACTTGGTCACTATCCAACAGTCAGCCTTAACGTTGTTCTCATTCATACAGGCACAGTGACTATTCCAAACACCCAGCTGAGCTTGACATTTGATCCATCTCTCTCTATAGCACTGAGATGAGAACATAGCCTGTTGGACTATGGTATCATACCAAAAGCAAGATGCCAAGATAAGCCATGTCTGGCGGTCTGATCTCTACTGACTGAGAAAATAAATGTACTGTGATAACTTTCTTATGCAGAAGATCAATGAAATAGAAAACTGATGAAATCAGGACTTTAGGGAGCTGTTCAACCAACAGGTTATTTTATATGATATATGTTTGTCTAAAACGGGCAATTAACACATGGCAGCTTAATAAGCAAAGACATTGGGACCTGATTGACAGCCGAGTACAGAACAGAAAGAACTTTCACTCATGATGACGACAAACTAAACTTTTTGTGAAAGAAGTAAACTTTCCTGTTATGTCCTTACCTGCTCTCACTGTAATACACTGACTTGCTTTTTCTTCTTGCTGCTTCTCATAAATTTTCATCATAAGGACGAGAGGGCAATCTTCATTTCTTATCAATGAAAGTATTGTTTCCCATTCTGCCTTTTCCAAGGATCACTTCTGAAAAGTAACAAAGGAATTCATTACAAGAAGCTGGGCTCCTGGGGCTTGATAATTCATTCCCCTTGTTATTCAGTGTTCAGTGGGAGAGCTGAAGGCAGCCTTCTCAATCTTTGGAGTCAGACAATGACACAATGTAATTCCAATCAGCAGCTGGATGGAAGGTTGCATCCCACATAATGCAGAATTCAATTAAGTACGTTGGTGGAGTAAGGTCTGCCCGACTGCTAGAAATGCCCAACTGTCACAATGACACAGCTCCGTCACTTTCTTTGGTCAATTATGTATTCCCATTCCAGCAGTATTAAAATGAAATTCTTCTAAATTTTCTTTATACGTTTGCTAACATACTAATTTTATTTTCTATAGTCATCTGATAGAGTAAGAACAAAATGGTTAGTAAATAGAATAGTTAATATAATGTTACTGAGCATATTAAATATATTTAAAACTGCCATATAACATCAAGACTGAAACAATGTGATTTCAAAAATGATTGCATTGAACTAGCGCGTAGGCTATTTTTACCAAATGCGTAGGCGCAGATGTAGCCTCTGCAGGTCTGATTCATTTTAAGTAAAATAACTACGTGAGATTTGGATATACACCTGTGTTTGGTTTGTATCTGAAATGTTCCCCATCAACTCCAGCAGCTAAACCCAGTTGGTGGTGTTTTTTGAGAATGCTTTAGAAGGTGAGCCGTTGCTGGGGGAAGTCACAGGAGGTGGATGTTCAGATTAAAAGGTTTTCCACCTCTTCCACTTTGCTCTCTTTGCTTGCTTGGGCTTGAAGTTCAAGATGGGTGCTCTCAGCCTCCTGGTTCCATCTATGCCAACCATTGTCATGGTGTTCCTATTTTTCTATGGACTTTAACTCTCTGGAACTCTAAGGCAAAATAAACTTTTCTTTTATATGTTGTCTTTGTCATGGTATTTTATCACAGCCACAAGAAGATAACCGTTATAATCTACCAGCCAGCCATAACTTTTTTTTTATTATAGAATTGACCTGTGTTCAAAAGAATATAATATAAATTTAAAAATCAAGTGTGCTACATACTATATGCTCACATGCAATGTGGGGTGTATCTGAGAGAATGAGTGTGTAAATGTACAGTCAGGAACACACTGTGTTTTATCCCCTTGGCAGGGGACTTCTCCCTCTCCCAGGACTCTATGTGAATGGCTGTGCAGAAGTCTTGAAACTGAGAAGAATCTCTTCTGGTATCTATCTATCTATCTATCTATCTATCTATCTATCTATCTATCTATCATCTATCTATTTAATCTTTCAAGAATAGTTTATCTGTTTTGAATCCTCAGCATTTTCAAAATTGTTCTAGCACCAGGTAGCCAGTATGCGTACCGCATGTGTGTGTAGAATATGTGTTGTGGTATATGTGCATATGTGTATCCATATTTAGGGAGGACAGATGAGGACACTGGTTGTCCGGCTTTGTTACTCTGCCTTATTCCTTTGTGACAAGATCTCTTCCTGAAAATGGAGCTGTGCTGTCAGTCTCTTATCACAATGACTCTCTCCTATCTCTGACCCCAAGCACTTGGGTGTCACACAAGACACCCAAGCACTGGTGTCTTGTGTGGCCAGGCCAATAGTTATGTATGGATGCTGGGGATTCAAACTCAGGTCAGCAGGCTAGTGCAGAAGGACCTCTTTCCCACAGAGGTTTTGATGCGTCACCAAGTCCTGCATTCTTGTTCAATAAGTTCTAAGTGATTAATTTTAATGTTACTACAGATAAAATACACTCCTAGTTTCATTTTCAATTTTAGTATTTAGAAATAAAATTGAAATGTAAATACATATTATAAATTTAAATATGTATTGTATAATTAAATGCATTAAAATTACTATTTATGGGTTTTAAATAATTTTTCACAGGATTTTCTATGAGCAAACCCAGGTTGTTTGTGAACAGAATTTCCTTTCTCATGTGGATTTAGGACACTGTTGAAGAGAAATGATGAGAAAGAACTTTGTTGCTGATTTTAAAGAGTCCTTACTTAGCGCAAGATTTTAGGTGTTGTGGAAAAATTGTTTCATGTTCATTTATTTTTAGTGTGTGTATGTGTATACTTGCATGTAAAGGACTGCACAGCGCTTTGGCAAACATGAGAACATTGCTTCTCTACTTTTCCCTGTGAGTTCTGGAAGAACTCAGGTCCCAGGGCTTGGGGGCAAGCCCCTTGACCCCGTGTGCCATCTTGCTTGCTGAGATGTATATTTTTAAGGAAATTTCTCTTATTTCTGTTGATTAAGTGTTTTTCTTATAAATGAATGTCAAATTTTGTGAGTTTTTTGTTTGTTTGTTTGTTTGTTTTTGAGACAGCATTTCTCTGTGCAGCCTTGGCTGTCCTGGACTCTCTTTGTAGTCCGGTCTGGCCTTAGCTTCAGACATCTGCCTGCCTCTGCTTCCCAGAGTGCCAGGATTGCAGGCATGCACCATTGCATCCTGTCAAATGTGTTTCGTAGGACTATTTTCTTCATATTTTTGTATAGCCTGTCTTTTTTATTTACATTAATAATGTATACTTTTCTCCTTTATCATGTCAGCAGGGTATGTTGTACTGGTTGAATTGCATATTTGGAATTGATCAATGGTTCTTGAGACAAATTCCACTGCTGTGTTTTACACTTTTTAAAATCACAAGGCTATATTAAGTTCATCGCCTTTTTGAAGACTCTCCTGCTAATATTATTAAGAATACAGTTCTGTCAACATTTCTTGTGAGATATTTCTTGTTTTCATAGGTCAACAATGGGCTTGAAGCTTGGAAGAAGTTTTCCCGTGGTGTAATTTTGGCAGACTTCAAGGATTTGTCTTAATGCATTTTTAAACAAAGGGTAGAGTCTACTAGCTAAACTGTGGCCAACTTTTTCCTTGTGACAAGAATTTGTCTATTTCTTTAAATTATTAATTGAATTAATAAATCATTGATTTAAGCTCTTGTTATATATCTATTACAATTTTCACTTATAAAAATAATATTAACATTTTATACATTTCTAGATACTTGCCTATCTAACTTATATGGTTATTGGAAAGCAACTATTCATAATGATTTCTTATCTTTTCTAAGGTTGATAGTACCCTCACGTCATTCATCCCAATTTTGTTAGTCTGAGATGTCCTCTGTTTATTATGTCTATCTAATCTGTTAATTTTGTTGATGTAAGAATGCAAAACAATTGTTACGTTTTCTCCGTTTATTCTTTCATTTATTACAGCTATTTGTCTCTTGTATTTATAATTTTCTGATTCTGCATGCTTGGAGTTTAGTTAGCAATCTTTCAATCTCCTTCAATAGTAGCTTATTGGTGTGAGATCTTTATTCATTTTTAATAAGTATAATTTTATTTTAATGACTTTGTTTGCTGGGAGTATTAATTTTTTAGGTAAATTGTCTTACTCTCATCATCTTAAATTGTCTCATAGTCTTAAGGACTTTTCCAATATATAGATAAACACTTTTTAAAACAGGCTAGCATAAGTTTTGGAATGTAATTTTTCTTTGTGATCTAAAACTTATGGACTATGTTGATCAATTTCCATATTTTTGAATATTCCCCGTTTTTTTTTCTTTTAACCCTTAATTCCATTCTCTTGTGGTTTGAGAAAATTTCTAGTATGGGATTAAGTTCTTTAAGAAATAGCATGACTGTTTTATGGTCTTGTAGGTATCCATGTACTGTAAGCACAGTGAGTTTTCTTGTAAACTTATGTCAGGCATAATTAGATTGCAGAGTTGCTATTAGATACTGGAGTTTCTATTATTTTTGTCTTCTATAACACCTCTACTCCTCTCCTTCATAATGTTGAAATTGTTAGTGTGACTATAGTCCCTGGGCTAGGGCAGCAGAGGGTTGGAGAAGAGAAAGAGAGGGAGATGGATAGGAGAGAGAGACACAGAGAAATATAGAGAGACAGACAGACAGACAGAGGCAGAGAGACAGAGAGAGAAGGAAGGAGAAAGAGATACAGAGACAGACAGAGAGACACCTAATTACATTTGATTTTTAACCTCAGAAGCTTTAGATAATTGGGCAGCAACATGTAGATGAGAAGGTAATTCTGTTTTTTTTTTTTTTTTTTTTTTTTTTGTAAAACAATGAATAAGACATTCATTTTATTTTATTTTTGAAATCCTCCAAAGTTTTTATCCTCTGGAGAACCATTTATAGCTGATTCCCTCTTTTCACACTGTATTTTCTTTTGCCTAAAGCAAAATTAAAATGACCAGAAATGTTAAGCTACATTGTTTCCAGGCATGTTACCTATGTTTGAAATACTTTAAATTCTTGGTACTGACTCTACCCTACTACTCCAAACTTATGCTGCCCTGTCTTAAAAGTGTTTATCTATATATTGGAAAAGTCTTTATGACTATGAGACATGAAACGACCCCCAAAGCCCATTCCTCTGGGTCAATGTCTTAGACAAACTCGCCTTTCTACTGCTCTTAGCTACCATTTCTATCTTCTCGGAAGTGTTCAAACAACTCCCTGACATCTAGGCGACTCATATTATGCTTTTTTTGAGCATTAAGTGCTGCAACCTTGCAACTTACTTAAGGAGAGTCAGGAATATTCTATAGGTGCCACTTCACATTTCACTAATGCATCCAGTTAGTTCAGCTTCTTAGTGTTATACGGTCTGCTAGAATTCAGTTCAGATTATTTTATGTTTATGTGATATTGCTTCAGAACAAGAACAAATGATTCATCTGTATATGAAAGTTAATTTTTCAAAGGCATGCTTGATCCGAACACTGAATTTAAAATGCTGTTTGAGAAAGCTCTTGGAAATAAAATAATAATAAATCAAAGACCCTCAAGTACAAGAAGTTTATTTCAGTTCTTTGCAGAATTTTTTTAATTTTTTGCTAACAAGGAAACTTTATACTCCTCAAGAAAAATGTTTCAGCAGACAAATCTGTAATTCTAAGAAAGATATTATTCATGAGACATTAGAGAGGAAGCATGAGTAAAGTTACACATTTTCCTCTTGGCATGAACGGCATTTTAGAGAAAGTGTATATGCAGAGAGGAGAGCTAAATCCTGGGGTTTGGGGATGGAACACATGTCCAGAAAGTGCCACCACATGGACCTGATGGTTCTGGACCACGAGCACCTGATGATGCTTCCCTATTTTCATAACATCACCCACATGTGGGCTCATTGATATATTGTGATCAGTTGGGACTTGGAGGTCCTCTCTAGTAGTTTTCAGAAAGACTCTTGAACCAGAAAAAGCATTAAAAAATTAAGATTAACAATGAGTGAATTTCTTAAGCAAGGAGAGAATTATTACAAATATTAAGACTTTATGTGGATAATATCTGAAAGAAAAGAAAATTCAAAAGAAACAAGTTGCTGTTTGTGGCTGCTTTTTCGAATTAATGTTGACTAACTTCACCACCTCTCATTGTTTTTTGTTTTTTTGTTTTGTTTTGTTTTTAAATAGAGTCTCACATATTTCAATGTGTCCTCAAATTCACTATGTAAGTGGAGCAGTCTTTGAACTCCTGATCCTCCTGCCCAAGCCTCAAAATGTCCCTATTATATTTGGAAGTATAATTGATAGCCTAAGATGATGAGCAGAACAATACATCATATTATGATAGTTAGGATAACAAATCACTAGAATTCATGATTGATCAATGAGGAATTGCCCTAAGAGGAAACCTGCTTAGAACTTTTATCTGCTGCATTCTGGGCTAACAGTGAAGTAGACTTTTATAGCCTTTTCAAGGACTACAGCCAAACTTTGAATTATTTTAAATCCTTATTAGATTAAGACGATAGACTTCTGGCTAAGCTACTGAGACAGAAGGAAATTAAATCATTTCCAAGATGGAATGTAGGATTAAAATGTTTTATTTATTAAATTTTCTGTTGTTAAAAATCAATAACCACATGCAAAGCAAGTCAAGAACTGACAGAAAGCCATACAAGCAGAGAGCACAATTAGGTACTTAGCAGACATACTTGTTTAAATGATCAGGTACTATCTCGAAAGCACCTATAGTCAATACGTTTTACCATGTGTATGTATGTGGGATGTGTGGATGTGTATGTACGCATGTTCATATCTGTGTGAGTACAGGTACATGTGTACGTGTGCATGAGGAGGCCAGAGACTGATGTGGCTTGTCTTGAATATTCTCTTCATTATTAATTGAGGCTTGATCTCGGAATTGCAGCCAGAGTTTGACAGCATGGATTGTCTAGCTAGCCATTGAAGCCTGTGGACTCCTGGTTCCTGCCTTCCAAGTGCTGGGATCACTGGCCAGCAACTGAGGCTCTGGAGACAAATCGTCATGCTTGCGTGGTAAGCACTTTAACCACGGAGCCATCTTCTGAGCTCTAGTATAACTAATGTCCTTAGTGGCATTAAGTGAAATCATAGAGATTGTAGGTAGGATATGGAAAGTTGAAAACATTCAGTATGTGTTCACAGAAATAAAGTTTAAATATCAAACAACATATAAAAAGTTATTTATCAGAGTAAAAGCTAAAATATAAGCTAAAGCAAAACAAAATTTATGTATCTGTCCAGTTACAATTCAGAGAACAGTTCTTCTTCTCTGACAAAATTACAGTGGAAAGAAAAGTAATTTTAAATATTTTTCTTCCCAGAATTACTTGTGTTTTGTGTAATGTTACCACCTCTTAAACTGTATCGTATAGAATAAAACACTGAACACTTTGGAAATCAATAATATGTGTCAATGTTCTGAAAAATGGAAGTGAAGTGTATTTTCAAAGGGACTTGTGTTTTAAATACAACAACAGTTGACAGCATGCATTGGAACATTGCGGAGCCAGAAGAAAGAACCATCTCCATTTAGTTATGTACACCATTTTTTTAAAAATTTAAATTCAAGCAGTAACTCCTAGTAGCAGAGGCCGTAGAGACTGAAGAGGACACTATCTAACTAGAGTGGCCTCTTAGCAGAGGAAGGGAAACACCATCCCACCTACAAAAAACTTCAAACCCCAATTTACCCTTCCTACATTGTGTGCAGGGATAAAGATAGAGCAGAGATTGAGGAAATGCCCAACCATTGCCTGGCCGAACCCATGCTCTACCCTATGGCAGAGTACCAGCCTCTGACACTATTAATGATACTCTGCTAAGCTTGCAGACAGGAGCCTGACAGAGTTGTCCTCTGAGAGGCTACAGCCAGCAGAGCCTCAAAACAAATGAGGAGACTCACAGCCAAACACTGGGCTATGAGTAGAGAGTCTTGTGGAAAAGTGGGAGGAAAGAGAAAAGGACCTGGAGCTGACAGAACTCTACAAGAAGACCAGCAGAGCCAACTAACCAGGGCCATAAGGACTGGCTGGGATTGAAGCATCAACCAAGGACCATGTATGAACTGAACCTAGGCTCCCCAAGAAAGATGTAGCAGATGGACAGCTTAGGGCCTCTAGGAAGAGAAATGGGGACTGTATTGGACACAGACTCACTTGCCAGCTTATTGATCACTTTCCCCTGGTGGGACTGCCTTGCCAGGTCAAAGGGGAAGAGGACTGTGCTCAGTACTGATGCAACTTGATGAGCTGGGCTGGATGGGAAAGGGAGCTCTCCTTTTCTGAGGAATAGGCAGCGGGGGGGGGGTAGTGGGGAGGGTGGGGGGTGGCACTGGGAGGGGAAGTGGGATAGGGTTACAAGTGGGATGTAAAGTGAATAAAATTAATTTAAAGAATTACATATATAAACTGGAGTACATTCAATTTCTGCAAAAAAAATCAGTGCAAATATATCACCTTTCATTATATTTGAATGAAATGACTACAATCCAAAAAATTCAAATTCCTTTCATAAAATGGTATAATACTTGCTCATAACCCATGTAAATCCCAACGTATACATAATCTTCACGGTAACTTCTATCAACTGCAATATAAATGCCAGTTGTATTTATGCAATAAGATAGTAAGTCAGCACCCTCTTGTTTCATAAGCAGCTAAATCTGTCAGTGAGAAATTTGGGAGCATGAATGTCTGGCTGTGTAGTGAATTCTGTTGACAATCTAACCAACAACCACTCATATGCACACTACTGTTTAATAAACCAACTTTGGTTTGTCAAAATATTCATTGTACGTTGATGCCAGACCATTCCTTGAGTCTGTCTTCTGCTAGGGAAGAGTAGATAGGGAGACACTGGTGGGTTTCATGGTAAGACGATTTTTCTGGAATTGACAACAGAAGAGGTGAAAGCAGAGAATAGGAAGAGAGATGTGTGAGAAGAAATGAGAAAGGAAAGCTAGCAGATAGAAGGGAAGACAGAGAACAGGGAGAGAGATGGTCCAGAGGCAATGAGAAGGGAAAGCCAATAGTTTTCAGTTTGCCGTCCTACAAGTGTGTACCACTGAGAACCTCAGCAGCAGAGTGACCTTGAGATAAAGGGGCTTATTTTAGTCTATCAGGAGGAAGGAGAAGAGGACCTCTCCTATAGGTGGACTTGGGGAGGGGCATGCATGAAGAAGGGGGAGAGAGGGTGGGACCAGGAGGGGAGGAGGGAGGAGCTTATGGGGAGATACAAAGTGAATGAAGTGTAATTAATAAAAAAAAAAATTAAATTTAAAAAAGTACACAAAAAGGGCTTACTTTATGCTGAGGGCTCTCCATTGTGCTTTTCACAACTGAAAGGATTAATTTATTATGTTATTGTGGCTAGATCAATTAAGTTTTTCTATTTCGGAAATCTTTCAAGACTTCATTATTGTCTTTTTTGTTTGTCTTGTAGTTTGGTTGAGTTCTGTTTGTTTGTTTGTTTTTGTTTTTCAGGTTTTGTTTCTTTTACAGGGGTTTCTCTGTGTAGCCCTGGCTGTCCTGGAACTCACTGTGTAGAGTAGATTGGCCTCAAACTCACCAAGATTCCCCTGCCTTTACCTCTCAATGTGCTGGGAGAGCATCATCACTGCCAGGAAGATTGTAGTTTCTTTTTCTTTGCCAACATAGTATTTTTATTGATTATTTAGGAATTTCATATCACACACCCCATCACATTCACTTCCTCCCAGGTCTATGCTCCCCACCCCCACAATGGTGATATCCCGAAGAAGAAGAGGAGGAGGAGGTAGAGGAGGAAGAGAAAAGGAGAAGGAGGAGGAAGAAGGGGAAAAGGAGGAGGAGGAGAAACAAATCCAATTTAAGTTGTCTGTATACTCTTTGGAGTATGGTCAAACTCCCAGTGGGCAACCTCTTAAAGAAAACTGAGTCCTTCCACACTCACACCAGAAACCAAAACTTGTACAGAGCTACACTTCAGCATTCTTACCACAATTTTAAAAAGGTTTTTTTCTCCAATGGCTTTCTGTTAATGCTGCTACTGTGTTGGAGGATTGGGTAAAGGTCATCACAGAAGCCTTATATGTTCCTGTTTTTCAGTCATCGGTACCACTACAAAAGTTGCTACCTTGCCCTTGATAGCCAGTGGGAACAAAGGTTATAGACTTCAATATGGTTCTGGTGACAGCACTGCCCACAGACCTCAGCAAGGTCTCAGGTGGCCCCACAGATCACAGACATCCTCTTGGCCAGAAGTGGTTACATGGGCCACAGTAGGACTATGGACCCAGACAGGATCATATAGACAGAGAGATAAAGCTGTTGAATTTTTTTTTGATTGGAGAAAAACAAAATGATAAAAGGTATTAGAGCATGGAAAGAGAGAAAAGGAGAGGTAAGCAAAAGAAAGAACGAGAGAAAGAAAGAATAGGAAAAATTAGGTGTTAAAATAAATCCACTCGTATGTAAGCACTATCTTGAATTAATAGCTATATTAAGTAATTTAAAAGTATTATACCTGCCCCTTTTGTTTGAACAAACGAGCACGGATATCACAGTTACACACAAGAATGCACAGCAGCCGTGGGTACATGAGCAAGAATGCCTCCACACGCTCGTCCAAATCCCAGGATGGCTGGGGAAGAGTGTGGGGAGCTATCGGCCATCGTTGGTTGCTGGAGCAGGGGAATCCATTTTGGTCAGAGATGCAGCCCATGAAAGGCTACCCATACTTCAGAAGATGGTCCCACACCCGTGCATCTGTAGTCAGCGTTAAATGGACTTAGTGCATTTAAACACACACCCAAACAAAACAGGAACATATGAAATTATGAGGGAAAGTCAGTAATGTGGGAAACAAGAAAGGCATTAAAAGGAGACAAAGTGGTGGATTTGAAAAAAAAATGTATATTCATGTATGAAATTCTCAAACAAAACTAATTTTCTAAATAAAAAAAAGTAACCATCTGGTTTAAATGAGTAGAATGCTTTTAGAATCACGGAATATTATGTAATTGAAAATAGAAAAATACTATGTAGTCAAATTGAAATCATAGTGTAACCTAAAATGTGATGAAAATATTTGATAAGAGATCCACCTGAATATTGGATTATTTTCGTAGTATTCATACTGCTGTTTGCATGAAAGCTACTTATTACTTAGAAGCTACTTATTTAAGAAAATAAATCAGCCACCAACTAAGTCAGTCGTCAAAGTGTCTTTCTCTGAAGCATTCTGTTTAAAGCTTATGCATTATCTACTCAAAAGGTCACCCACCGTGTTAAATTTAAGATATCTTCATTATTTTCCTTCTTGAAACAATAAAGCTGTGAGGAGCCACACACAGAATATGCATAATGCTTTGCAAAATGCTGAGCCGTCTGCTAAAGACAAAACAATCATAATTTGCTAATTTTTCTGAATCACATTTATAAATCTTTGTACATTAATCTCCTTGATTCATAAAGAAGGGAGGCTGGCTGGTGAAGTTAAATGATTGAAAATGATGCCAGTGGCCTTCTGCGAAGTCTGATTACATCTCTGATGACTGATCGTTTGCCATTAGCACAGAAGGGAGAAGCTCAGAAATTGAACCAAGTAAATCAAGTGAAATCTTTTTGGTTTATAGGGAATACTTAGACATGATTCAGAAATGTTTTAGCCAAGATTTCATTTTCTGTAAATATATGTTGTCTTTGAATATGACGTATTCATTTCAGCGACTTTTCCTTGAACTGCACTTTCATCTTGTCTTCAGGAGAGTCCAGCTTGCCCCTTGCCCAGGCTTCAGAGATGTGATTTACGTGAGCGCTGCCACCACTTTATTTGTATTCTTCTTTGCAGGGCAGCATCTAAGGAAAGTGTGTTACTGTTGCTGGGAGACACGAGCAGTGGGAAAAAAAATCAAAGATAAGCAGTGTGAGGAATCTGTTCTCTGCTGGAAACTTCTCTGCATTTGTAAAATGTCCCAAGTCGACTTGACATAAGGGACAAACTGCCACAGATCATTAGCGTGGGTTTGAGTGCATTGATTATACATTCATGCCTCTCCCTAACATCAGGGACCAGAAGAGACTTAATCGTATCATTCATCTAGGTAGGAGTGCTTTTTAAAGGGTTTAAGCAGAGAATGGCTGGCTTGCTAGGATTTGTTATCAGCTGTTATGTGACATGGGCCCCATTGCTGCAAATTTCCAGTAAGTTGTCAGGTGAGTTAAATACGCATATAAATAAAATGCATGTCCACAAGCACATGTGCACATATGTGTGTGTTTGTGTGTATGTTTATATGTTACACTTGGTGAATATATCATACTCAGTATTGTTTTAGTAATGTATTAAGCAGCTTCTATGTATCAATTGGGATTTCTCCTCATTGATAGCTTATTGTGTATCACTGTTTCAAAGTCAGTATTTATTTTTATGTAAAGTATTATTCATGGTGTGGGTGTGTAAGGAGGGAGAGTCAGTTCTATCCTACCTTGATTCCTTGTAGTACCCAGGAATCAAACTCAGATCATGCTCAGGGTTGGGATCAAGTATCATCTTACCAGATAAGACATCTTTCTGGACTCTGAGAGTCAGCATTTTCAGGTGCTTCCTGGGTGTGTGACTGTAAATCTGTAAAGCAGAATTCATGTATTTATCCTTTACATAGACAGTTTAACAAAATACCTAGTCTAATGTAATTATAAAGTTATGATTTCTGTAGTTATGCTTGACACGTTAAACTGTTTAATTGTTGTTTAATCGTAACTGTATCACACTCATTTGAAAATTATTGGAAAAGTGTTATGCTGACCCTTCTTTTTAGATTCTGAGTGTGAGATATATAAAAGGCTTTTACCTTTCTATGTGTGTAGTACTGATTGCTGTCTTTAGAGGGTATTCTCGAGATGAGCCAACCTGGAGTTTGGTAACAGTTCCAGCTATCAAACTGGACCTTCAGTCCCAGAACTCCATAGGAAGGCAGTCACAAGGAGCATTCGTACATTCAAGACTGAGGGCAGAGCAAAGCAGTGAGTCTAAGTAGTGAAATTTAGCCTATTTAATAACAATAATTTTTACTAATTATTATTTAAAGCACAATAAAAATGGTGATTTGAGAACATGAGCACACAGAGTCACAGAGAGATTTTAAGATTGGCAACGTAATTAAATCAAGGTGCTGTAAGGCTAAAACCTGTGGACGATGGGCCAAGAGACAGAGGAAGAAATGGGCTGGAGGAGAGAAGATGGGACACTATCTCTCAGGGAGAAAGAAAAAGAGTGAGATTGGGAAAATGAGGAAAATAAACACATTAAAATGTCATAAACTCATTATTTTATGTGCTAATAAAAACAATAAATATACAAAATCTTTATTGAGTTATTTAATCAGACTATTTTTGCTGTTATTTTATTTATAAAATTAGTTGAAAATGCTTATAAATATTACTTGAAAATGGCACCCAAATTTTACGTTCAAATTACCCCATGAATGTCTATTTTTTCTTTATTTTTATTTTTTTAATATTAGATACAGTTTATTAACTTCGTATCCCAGCTGTATCCTGCTCCCTCATTCCCTCCCAATCCCACCTTCCTTCCCTCATCTCCTCCCTGCCCCTTTCCAAGTCCACTGATAGGGGTGGTCCTCCTCCCCTTTCCTCTGACTTTCCTTTATCAGGTATCTTCAGGACTGGCTGTAAAGTCCTCCTCTGTGGCCTAGCAGGGCTGCTCCTCCCTCAGGCGGGGGCGGGGGAAAGTCAAAGAGCCCGCCATTGAGTTCATATCAGAAATAGTCTCTGTTTCCCTTACTAGGATTCCCACTTGGATACTGAGCTACCATGAGCTATATCCGAGGAGAGGTTCTAGGTTATATTGTTATATCGATACATGGTCCTTGGTTGGAGAAACAGTCTCATAAAACACCCCTATGCCCAGATATATTTGGTCCTTGTGGAGCTTCTGTCCTCTCCAGGTCATGTTAACTTCCCCTTGTTTCATATGATTCCCTGCACTCTGCAGAAGGATTGGTTATGAATCTTAGTATCTGCTTTGATACATTGCTAGGTAGAGTCTTTCTGAGGCCCTCTGTGGTAGGATCCTGTCCTGTTAATTGTTTTCTCCTACATCCAATGTCTATCCCACTTGTCTTTCTAAGTGAGGATTGACCATCTTACCCCGTTCCTCTTTCTTGTTTATCTTCTTTAGGTGTATAGATTTCAGTATGTTTATCCTATCTTCTAGGTCTAAATAAGTGAGTATCTACCATGTGTGTCTTTCTACTTTTGGGATACCTCACTCAGGATGATCATTTCTAGGTCCCGTCATTTGCCTGCAAATTTCATGATTTCCTTGTTTTTAATTTCTGAGTAGAAACATGAAAATAGATCCATATTTATCACCCTGTACAAAACTAAAGTCCAAGTGGATCAAACGTAAAACCAGACACACTAAATCCATTAGAAGAAAAAGTGGGGAAGAGCCTAGAACTCATTGGTACAGGTGACAACTTCCTGACCAGAACACCAACAGCACAGGATCTAAGATCAACAATCAATAAATAAGACCTCATGAAACTGAAACGCTTCTGTAAAGCAAAAGATACTGTTGTCAAAACAAATGGACAGCCTACAGACTGGGAAAGGATCTTCACCAACCCTATATCTGACAGAGGGTTGATATCCATAATATATAAAGAACTGAAGAAGTTAAAAAGCAACAAATCAAGCAATCCGATTAAAATAGGGGTACAGACCTAAACAGAGAATTCTCTGTAGAGGAATATCGAATGGCAGAGAAACACTTAAAGAAATGCTCAGGGTCCTTAGCCATCAGGGAAATGCAAATAAAAATGACCCTGAGATTTCACCCTACACACATCAGAATGGCTAAGATCAAAAACTCAAGTGACAACACATGCTGGAGAGGTTGTGGAGAAAGGGAAATCCTACTCCACTGCTGGTGGGAATACAAATGTGTGCAACCACTTTGGAAATCAATCTGGCACTTTATCAGACAATTAGGAAGAGTGCTTCCTCAAGACCCTGCTATACCACTCCTAGGCATATACCCAAAAGATTCTCAAGTACTCAACAAGGACATTTGCTCAACCATGTTTGTATCAGCTTTATTCGTAATAGCCAAAATCTGGAAACAACCCAGATGTCCCTCGTTGAGGAATGGATACAGAAATTGTGGTACTTTTACACAATGGAATACTGCCCATGCATGTCTTTAGAAAACTTTTTTGACTTTCAGGCTATCTTTATTCTTCACTTTCTGCGAAAAAGTTGAGATCTTTCTGTACAAGTTTTTCATCCAATCTCCATGGGCTCCATAACTTAATACAACATAAATGTATCATCTTCATTGTAAAGGTCAAAAGACCAAAAGTTTTCTTCTGAAGCTCAAATCAAAGTGTCAGCATGGCTGTGGTCCTCTGGGGTTCCAGAAGGATCCCTGACTTTTGGTAGAGGCTTCCTGTGACAAGGATTTGTTTGAAACTGTCTCTCTCTCCCCAGCTGTTCCTTCTCTGTTCATCTTTACTTAATCTTTTTTTTTTTTCTGAAAAGGAAAGAGAATTCTTTTTTGTATGAAAGAGACACAGGGAAAAAAAGCATCCATATGGATGCTGCCTGATTAGATTAAAGGGTTTTAATTGATTAATTAATTTTCTCATATATTACATCCTGACCACAGCTTTCTCCCCTCCTATCCTCCCAGAGCACCTCTCTGTCCAATCCACTCCTTCTCCATTTCTCTTCTAAAAAGGGCAGGCCTCACAGGGATATCTAAGATTGTAATAAGACAAGCCAGGTTCTCTCATTAAGGACAGAAGAGGGTAGCCAGTGGGAGGAAAGAGGTCTAGAGAGAATAATTTTTATTGTGGATAAGAGAAAGAAACATCCAGAAGAATGTGAAAGTATCCAGAGCAGAGAGATAGGGAAGTCAACTGGACATAGGCGGGGCTAGAAAAGTCATTGGGTAATAAGGAGGCTGCTGAGCAGCTGGTGGGAGGGAAGCCTATGAGGCTGAAGCAGGGAGTTTAGGCTAAAACAGGAGAAACTGATCAGGATGGGCTTGAAATGTACTTGTTAAAATTTTTATTTTATTTTATTTTTTAAATTTTATTTTTTTAATTACAGTTTATTCACTTTGTTTCCAAACTGTAGGCCCCCTCCTTTGTGCCCTCCCAATCCCACCCTCCCTCCCTCTTTTTCACTCATGCCCCTCCCCAAGTCCATTGATAGGAGAGGTCCTCCTCCCCTTACACCTGATCCTAGCTTATCAGGTCTCATCATGACTGACTGCATTGTCTTCCTCTGTGGCCTAGAAAGTCTGCGACCTCCTCCAAAAGATGTTCAAGTATACAACAAGGACATTTTCTCAGCCATGTTCGTAGCAGCTTTATTTGTAATAGCCAGAAGCTGAAAACAACCAAGATGCCCCTCAGTTGAGGAATGGATATAGAAAATGTGGTACATCTACACAATGGAATGATACTCAGCAATTAAAAACAAGGAAATCATGAAATTTTCATGCAAATGATGGTAACTAGAGATGTACTTTTCAATATGGACTGAGGAAGCCTGGAGACCAGCTAGTGCTTTGATATGCCAAGGGTATATGTCAAAAGAGAGACATACACATTCCTGAGAAAGGCTGGCTTTTTACCAGAAATCCTTCTAGTGCAGGTTGAGCTGTGCCAAGACTGTCATTTCTCGACATAGGGACTCTGTTGGGTTATAGTTGGTCGAGGTCCACTGAGAGCTTGCTGCCAGAGAAGAGCCAAGAAGTATTTATGAATGAAGAAGATCATGCTCATCAAATCTATGAGCTTCCTCCCCCAGAGCCCTCTCTACTTTTCTTTTTCTTGAATAAAAATTCTTTATTCCATTAAATTCCCTGAGATAGAGATTTGTGATATAGAATATCTGTATTATTCAAGAATAGCTTTGAATAAATCTTGGTCTTTTTTGGGTTTTTTTGATTTGTTTTGTTTTGTTTTCAGCTAGATTGTCTCCTGATATTTTGTTAGAATAGTAAACCTTAAGAGCCTTAGATGCTGGTGCTAAAAAGATGGTTCTGATGTTGAGGAGATTTCCTTGTGAGTACAAAACCTAAGCTGGGTCTGGAGCTACACAAGGAGAACAACAGAACCAATAAATCTGGGCACAGGGGTCTTTTCTGAGACTGATACTCCAACCAAGGACCATTCATGGCGATAACCTAGAACCCCTGCATATAGGTAGCCTGTGGCAGCTCAGTCTCCAAATGGGCACCCTAGTAAGGGGAACATGGGCTGTCTCTGACATGAACTTAGTGGCTGGCTCTTTGACCACCTCCTCCTGAGGGGAGAGTATCCTTACCAGGCCACAGAAGAAGACTATGAAAGATAGTTCTCATGAGACCTGATAGACTAGGGTGAGATGGAAGGGGAGGAGGTCCTCCACTATCAGTGGACTGGGGAAGGGGCATGGGAGGAGATGAGGGAGGGAGTGCAGAATTGGGAGGGGATGAGGAAGGGGTTATGGCTGGTATACAAAGTGAATAAATTGTAACAAATAAAAAAAATTAAAAACTATTAAAACAAAAAAAGAAAGGAAGGAAGGAAGGTAGGCAGACAGACAGAGACAAAGAAAGAGTGAGAGAGAGTGAAAAGAAAGAAAGAAAGAAAGAAAGAAAGAAAGAAAAAGCTTCGTAATGATATTATGCTGTACTCAATAGAAAGGAGTGTGGCACAATAATCATCAGAAGAGAGGCTCCATCCAACAACTGATGGAAACAGATGCAGAGACTCACATTCCAACATTAAGTGGAGCTAAGGAAATCCTGTGGAAGAGGGGAATTGTAGGAGCCAGGAGATCAAAGACACCTCAAGAAAGGCCCACAGATTCAATTAAGCAAGGCTCATAGCACTCACAGAGGCTGAACCGGCAATCATGGAGCCTGACATACAGATTTGTGTATGGGATTTTTAACAGACGGAGGAAGTGCCTGTCCTTTACTCTTTTGCCTGCTTTTGGGACTCTTTCTTCTGGGTTGCCTCTTCCAGCCTTAATACAGGGGGATATAAGTAGTCTTATTGTAACTTGATATGCCATATTTGGTTGATATCCCTGAGAGCCCTGCCCTTTTCTGAAGGGAAAGAAGGAGTGAATCTTGGGAGAAGGGAGATGGGAGGAAGGAGCTGAGAGGAGAGGAGGGAGGGGAAACTGTGGTTGGGATATAATATAAGAAAGAAGAATAAAGAAAAAAGGAGAAACAAAAATTAAAAAAAAACAAACCCTAAGCTTGTTTTTCTTCTATAGGACTATAGATTTTAGTATGTTTTCCTTATATTATATGGCTAATATCCACTTACAAATGAGTATATACCCTGTGTGTTTTTCTGCTTCGGGGATACCTCACTCAGGATGATCTTTTCTAGTCCCATCCATTTGCCAACAAATTTCATGATTTCCTTGTTTTTAATAGTTGAATAATAATTCCATTTTGTATATGTACCACAATTTCTGTATCCATTCCTCAGTTGAGGGACATCTAGGTTGTTTCCAGATTCTGGCTATTATGAAAAAAGCTGCTATGAACATAGTTGAGCAAATGTCCTTATTGTATGGTTGAGCTAGGGAAGAGGCTGAAACCTCATTCAGAAGGGTAGACATTGGAAGTACGTGAACACAGAGAACAGGACAGGATCCTTCCATAGGGGCCCTCTGGAAAGCTCCACCCATCAGGGTATAGAAGGTATGCTGAGAATCATAGTCAAACTCTGGGCAGTGTGCAGGGGACCTAATAGAAGAATGGGGAGATAGACCCAGAGGGGACAGGAGCTCCACAAAGAGAACATCAGAGCTAAAATACCTGGGCGCAGGGGGGACTGCAGAGACTGATACTCCAACAAAGGTCTTTGCACGGAAAGAACCTAGACTTCTGGCTCAGATGAAGCCCATAGGCTGCTCAGTCTCCAAGTGGGTTTCCTAATAAGGGGGGCAGGGGCAGTCTCTGACATGAACTCAGTGGCCAGCTCTTTGATCACCTCCCCCTGTTGGGTGCAATCTTGTCAAGACACAGAAAAGGATAATGCAGCCAGCCCTGATGAGACATGAGAGGCTAGGGTCAGAGATAAGGGGAGAAGATCCTCCCCTATCAGTGGACTAGGGGAGTGGCATAGGAGGAAAAGAGGGAGAGAGCGTGGGACTGGAATAGATAGATAGATAGATAGATAGATAGATAGATAGATAGATAGATAGATAGATAGATAGATAGATAGATAGACAGACAGACAGATAAAACCTGAGCTTGGATCTTCAGAACCTATGTGTTATGCATCTATAGTCCCAGCTTCCAGAAGCCAGAGAGGAAGGATACAGGGGTTTGCTGGCTAGCTAGCCACTCTAACTTAATGGGAGAGTTCTAGCTAAGTTCAATAAGAGAATCTGTCTCAAAGAATAGGGAGTGATTGAGGAGCACACTTACCGTTGACCTCTCTCCTCCACACACACATATAGATGTGCACATGCAAGCACACACACACCACAAACACACATACAAGTGCACACCATACAAGCACAAAGCACACATACAAACCTCTAGATGTCAGTAACATGTCCGCATTTGTTGACTCATGATCACCTTCCAACTTCAAACTCAGCAGTGGCTGGGGAATCTATCACAGAGCATCAAGAGTAGCTTTTATCTTCTCAGTTTCCATGCATCTGCCCATTTATGTCCTGTACATTGGACCCTTGTGGATAATCCTGGATACTCTCCTATTACGGGTTTTTGTTTTACCCATATCAGTGAAGTATCTATAAAACCAGTACAGAGTGAAAGACACCATTTCATTCTCTTTTAAAGGCAACAGCTAGACCATATACAAATTTTTTGTAACATCTTTTTTTTATAACTCTCAACATACTGTTTTTTTTTTAATAAGATGTTTCAAGTACATTACAACTCAACTAGATTTGCATCCATTAATCAACCCTGCAGGCAATATTTTAATCTCTGAATCACAAAGCTAATATAATCCAGGTTATTTTTATCAACATAACTTTTGTTTACATCTTCCTGCTCAAATTTCCCATTCAGTTTCCACTGTGTGCAGGTTTGCTCATACTCGCATAGCCATCGCTCAGTTTTCAAAGTGATTTTGTCTCAAGATGTGCCAAAATTTGCAGATGTTCAGGTCTATTGTGGAATGTGTCAAAGTGTTTGTAATAACCCATACACACTCACTACACACTTTAAACTTTTACCGCTAGTTTGCATCTAACTCTTATTGTTATGTGTTCTGAAAAAAATGTGATACTGTATTACTCAAGCAAAAATGGTAAGAAAGGCATATCTGTATATGTAGAATAAAAACGCATTCTTTTTTTTTCTAGAGCATTTTTGATTTTTCATGCTTGGATGTAATTGACACATGCAGAACTTGTGAAGTCATCAACCTGGTGTAGTTTTAAAAATTAAGTTGCTCTTTTCCAATTGAGATTTTGAACTTTCAATATTCTCTTCAGGCAAATTTTGTTTTTCTTTACTTTACCTTTTTTTTTTTTTTTTTTTTTTTTTTTTTTTTTGCTCAGTGTTAAGAGATCTGTAGACGTTTTGGAGCAAACGTTTAGGGTGATTTCTAAAGCCCTTTCCGCAACTTCAATAGAAGTATTACATCCTTGTCTGAGTTAAGCATCTGCTTTCATTGTGAAAGTATTGTTAAAGAAAAGTGTCCACTGAGGTGGGAGGAGGCTACTCCATCAACTGTTCTCGGGGAATCATTGTTTTAGCTGCATGGCCTTCCTTACTGAGAACTAACCATCTCACACACCCACCATTGTTCTTCCTCTTTCTGTTTTAGTATATTCTCTCCAGGTTCTTGATCCAGGGCCTTGGGTAAGTTTCTTCTGCATAATAATTTTCCTTTTAGCTTATCATTACACCAGAGCAGTCTCTCCTTTTGGAAGATTAAGCATCATGATGAATCACACACACACACAAACTATATATATGCATATATACATATATCATCTATTTCAGTTTTCATAAAAGATTCCTCACAGTGCTTGCAAGGCTATAATAGAAGACCCAGTAGGGGTCATATTCACTTCCTCACTATTTTGTAAATCTCATACATAGTGAGAATCAAACACTTTAGTCACAGAATGAACATAAGGAAATTGAGCACTCAATCAAGAAGAGATTGTATTATGAACTTGAATATACTGCTAAGCCCCCTAATTCTGATATCACTGGATCTACTGCCATGGCCAGTTCTAACTCTGTTACACCCCACTTCTATGTTCAGAATAAATAAGCTTCTGTATATATCTTCAGCCTTTACATAAGGAAAATACTATCATTCATATAATTAGCACAAGTATTCAGTGCATTTGGTCCAGATATTATAGATAGTAATGATTTGCCATTGATGGTAACACATTACCCCCCCCCCATGCTTGTTGGGCTTTAAAACAGTTCTAGATGTTGTGTTGTTTGCACTCCAGACTAACTAATAGCACTGATAAGGAGCAGATATTACTGGACACCCTTACCAACTACCCAACTGCAGTTGGACATTTAAATCGCCTTCTTAAGGTCACTCAGATAGGAAGACTCATTGTCTTAGGTAGACTCGATCCCTTTTTAATTTCCATGGTTTAAGTTCCTAAAACAACACAGTAAATTTTGGCCTCTATCTGTTAAGTATCTGATCTATTGTGGTTTCGGTTTTCTGTTTAGTGCCTGACTTTGTAGCACCTGTTTTAATATACACTGGTCATTACAATCACCTTTTGTCATGTTCGTTATGTTCTGACTCATTGTTTATTTGGCTCTCCTCAGTAGGTATCTATACTTCTGTCTCTGTTAGACAATAATGTCAGATGTGAAGGCTAATCAAATTGAGGAAATGTGGAACATTGTCATTGACTTCCTTGGTTCTTGTTATTTTGGTTTTTATCACAAACAAAAAAAATGCTGGTTTGTATTTTATACAAAGACATGCACACAAGCACACATGGAGGAGAGAGAGAGAGAGAGAGAGAGAGAGAGAGAGAGAGAGAGAGAGAGAATAAGTACCTTGAGGATTTATGGTATCAGAGAAGGATGGGCTGACGTTATTCAGTGTCATCACCTTAGGAGTCTTCTAGTATCTTATAGCCCAGGGTTATCCTCACCCCACCTAGTGCTCCTAGGAAATGCCCATTCAACTTGCCCTTGTAAAGCAACTTAGCAGTGATAGGCAGGGCTGTGTGAGAAGGATGTTCATCTGCTGCCTGGAAATATCTTCCAAATAAAAGGGCCTAGTGTCTACTACTCTGAGATAGTGTTGTCTTTTTATGGTGTGCCCAGTGATCTGGTAAAAAAAAAGGTAAGACTTGGGGGGGGTGCTTTTTTCTTTTCTAGCTCAAGTCATGAACCTGTTTACCTTTATCTATCATTTGTCCTCCAAGGTGAAGAATAACCCAGTGGTTCTGTTTCTCAATCTCAAGACAATGAAGCATCTTCTCTGTAAAGTGCCTACTGTGTGCTACTTCTTCACAGTGTGTTTGTGTGTGTGTGTGTGTGTGTGTGTGCGTGTAGGTTTACATATTCTTTTAACTTTTACACATGAGACACCCAACAAAATTTGATACTTGATACTTACATTGAAGAGTAATTAATTAGGAGACTTGTCCTCAGTGTTTTTATCACTCTCTCTCTGCAAATTGCCACTGCAGAAAATATGGGGAATTTTTTTTTGTGTGTTAGTTAGCATGTTCTTAAGATGGCAACTCTGGTATCACATAGAAAGAATCAGCCACAGTGAAGCTCTGGCTGTCCTGGAACTTACTATGTAGGCTAGGCTGGCCTTGATAGTCCTGATACTCCTTGATACCAGAGATGACTCCTATATCTGAATTCTGAGAGCTGAGATTAATGGGTGAACACCTGCTACACCTTTAACTTTCATATCTGACTTTTTATGTATTCATGTGTAGATGTGAATGTATATATACATAAACATGACAATAATTTGCTGAGATTAAGGAGGTGTCATGTGAACTAAATGTGGTGTTACTTGAAGCTCTAGTACACTAGGCCCACTGCTATTGTTATCATTGTGAGAAAAAGAACTTGATATTTGGTTAATTCTTTTCCAGAAATAAGGAGTCAAAAATAGCTAGAATCAGAAGGAAGAAAAAGAAACCCTCCCCTACCAGTGGACTTGGGAAGGGGGAGAAAGGGAAGGGTTGGGAGGGGAGGAGGGAGGGAACTAGAAGGGGGAATACAAAGTAAATAAAATGTAATTAAAAATAAAATAAAAATTAAAACAAAAACAACATAAAAAGAAAAAATAGCATAGAATATTGTCAGTAGGGCACCTGCCATTAACGCATCTCAAGTTCTTCTAGTTAACTGTTCATTTGGCAGAAAGGTCTCTTGGAAAATAACAAGAGCAAAGAACATTCTGATGACTTATGGTTTGTTAACACTGGAACTGGTTACTGTATGTTCTTTGTCCAACATAAAAGATTGGTGAAGTCACACTATGATGCTAAGATTTTAGTAAAGTGAATTGAGATATTGGTGAACTCATAGCAAAAATATATACTGTCCTATACCTTTCTGTGTCTTTCTGTTGCATTTTCTCATGAAAAGAGAAATTGCCAACTCTACAATAATCTTACAGAGTCTTTAGCAAATACAGGGATGACTTTGACCCTTTTGCTCTTAATGATTCTAGAAAATGATTTCTGAGCTGCATCCTATCTGTAAAAACACCTCTATCTCTCTTCATTCACTGCTTTGTTCTGCAAATCTTTTAACTTCTTTGAGTTCCTTCCATTGGATGAGGATTATATTTTGAAGTAATCCTCCATCTTTATTTTTTCACTATAGTTTATTTGCTATTGCCTATAATATGCTTATGACATAAGCATGCCGAAGATATGTATGGCAATATTATGGTTCTGCAGAAAATAATGACAATGTGATAAAGAACAGCAAATGATGGTGCCAAATGCAATGGTTGTTTTATGCTGATGAAGTTGTGGGAAGTTTCCGTGTGTGTTGATGCATTTACGTATGTGTTAGAGTGTGTACATGTGCGTGTCTTCTACCATCTGTATAATTACTAACCCTCAGAGGTAATAGTTTTCTGTGTGATAATCATCTTTCTTTGATGCACTTTTAAATGTGTTTCTTTTGTTATTCGTTATTTTGTTATTTTTAATATCCATTTAACACTTATTCTTAGATAATTTTATTTAATCTTGTGGCTTTAAATACCATGTCCTTGCTGATTACTCTCCATTATTTATATAGGCAACATTATCAATTAAGATCTAATCATTCAAACTTTGTTGCACATTTTTTATCTTCTACTGAATGACTAGCAGGTGCTTTTACAGTTACACGACTTCAGTGCAAACTGTGACACACCCCACAGATAGCCCTTGCTGATTTCTTGTGCACAACTCCCCATCTGTGCTGCTCTCTGAAACATTTTTTTTTCAAGAAACTTAAAACCCATCATTGGTTCTTTCCTTCATATTCTGTGTCTAATCAGTATGTTCTATTTTTACGCTGCATCTCCAGTTTTATTGCTTCTTCTATCATCCCCAGACCATACTGTCATTTCTGTGACCAGCCTGCCTGTGTGATCTCTGGACTGGTTTTGCTCTTTCTACTCCAGCCTTCCTCACATCAGCTCCTCCAGCAGTCAATGTGGCATTTAGAAAACCATAAATAAGATCATGGTATTAACATGAACAATGACTGTGAAGGGCACTGTATTGATTCAGTTTAACCTCACAAATATTTATTGTTCATGTTATTTGCTCAGAGAAATTTAATGATTTTTCATTCATCCTCAGAAAGAAATTTTGACCATGATTCAGCAAAGATTTCTAATTGATCCATTCTTGATTTCACCAAACATCATCCTTCTTTCTCACCTTGCATTAAATGCACTATTTAATTTGCTCATATTTTTAGTATATTTCCATGTAAAACTCTGAACCCCCCTCTGTGTGTGCATGTGCATGCAAAAGAGAGAAAAAAAGAGAGACAGAGAGAATAAAGTATCAAACACTTCAAGATCTGGGTCCATTTCAAAGTCTGTACCTATTGCAGAGATTAGCAATTAATAGTCACTCAATAAATGTTGTGAAGTCCAGCTGAGTCAATGCAATGCCCTTCACATTTATTGTTCATTTGCTTGCATAGATTTTTTTCAATTGATTAAATGATTAAATGGGACATATTTGCTAGCTCATATAAAGCATTAAAATAGTTAAATAAAAATAAATTAATGTTATTTCTTTACTTTCTGTATAATACTATGCTTGCTTGGAAAGTTCATTCCAAAAATTTTCATATAAGGCAATTCTTTGAGGGAACTAGATGGAAGGCATTTTACTTTTAATATGAAGTTTAAGAATATTGAACATCTGCTGAGTTTATTATAACAAACTGTAAAAATGCAAAAGGATAGTAAACATATCTAGGAATAATAAGGAATAAAGTGAGGCTAAGCAAAGCTAACAGAAGTTTTCAAGTTCTTACATAGGTTGAGGACAAAGCTCAAAGATTATTTGTTGATAATAGTGGGATAAGAAAACCTGTTCTCTTTATGAATTTATGGAATCATTACATGAGGTTCTTTTGTCTTTTCTTCTTATTTGGAAGGTAGATTTCAGAGTTACGGGAATGCTCGTGATGAAAATCATGTGGATCCAAGGCGCCCTTGGTCACATCAAAGAGCAAGATCAAGATGAATTAGGACAGGAGTGAAAATGCCTTTGTCATCCGCTGGCTTGTTCACATTCTGTCAAGGGTTATCATAATAGTTAATTGTAATGTTACTTGTAGTGCAACTATATTGATATAAGCATGGTTAAATCAGCATCTTTTTTGCAGATGATCATATGAACATATGAAATAGCTGGTTTGGTGCCAGTTGAGTCATTTATTTTTAACGTTATCTGGAACAAATCATTGTTCTGGAAATGCATCAGTGTAGAAGCAAGACTGAACCTGCATTAGCCTTCCGTGACTAGCAAATTCACGTGGCTATACTACCTCAGTATGACTAAATGCGATGACTCTTAGCATTACATAGAAGAACTCAGCTCGGTTTTTCCTCCAGATTATGTCGGTGACTCACATAGCTCAATATAATCAAATCAATAGTCTCTTTTTAATTGATTAATTGATTTTTCATACCATATATTCTGATCATATTCTTTCTACTTTCCCAACTGCTACTCAATTTTCTGTTTCTTCTCTGTTTCTTTTTTGAACACAAAACAAAACATAAAAAAACAGAGTGAAAATCAAAACAAAGAAACACCAGAACTATAAGAAATATCAAAACAAAACAACAAAATATCATGAAGTTGATTTTGTTTTGATTGACTTCTTCTGGACATAGATCCTACCCCAATGGAAGAAATGGTTTCCCGTTTTCCAGCAGCTACACTTTGCAAAAGCTTCTGGCTTAGCGGTTGCTTTGTGTCTACTTGCGCTTTTTAAAGCTGGGATACTATCCAGTTTGAACCTGTGCATGTCTTATGCATGCTGTCACAGAATCTGAGTTCATGTGTACATCAGTCTTGTGTCTGAAAGAAACTGTGTCTTTGGAGTCATCACCTACCTCTGGTTCTGACAATCTGCTACCCACCCCCTTTACCCTATAAATTCCTTAACTTTTGGGTGAGATGGGTTTTGCTAAAGAATTATCATTACTGGTGAGGTGCTCCAAATTTCTCACACTTTGCACATTGTCCTTCTGTGAATCGGTGGGTCTGTGGGTCTCTGAATTAATTACCACCTACTATAAAATTAATTACCACCTACTATAAAAAGCTTCTCTGGTTGAGCAAATGTCCTTATTGTGTACTTGACTGAGCCTCTTTTGGATATATGCCTAAGAGTGGTATGGCTGGATCTTGAGAAAGCACTATTCTTAGTTGTCTGAGAAAGCGCCAGATTGATTTTCAGAGTGGTTGTACGAGTTTGCATTCTCACCAGCAGTTGAGGAGGGTTCCCCTTTCTCCACAATCTCTCCAGCATGTGTTGTCACTTGAGTTTTTGATCTTGACCATTCTGATGGGTGTAAGGTGAAATCTCAAGGTTGTTTTGATTTGCATCTCCCTGATGGCTAATGATGTTGAGCATTTCTATAAGTGTTTCTCTGCCATTGTATATTCCTATAGAGAGAATTCTCTAAGGACATTTGCTCAACCATGTTTGCAGCAGCTTTATTTGTAATATCTAGAAGCTGGAAACAGCCCAGATGCCCCTCAACTGAAGAATGGATGCAGAAATTGTGCTACATCTACACAATGGAATATTACTCAGCAATGAAAAATAAGGAAATAATGAAATTTGCCGGTAAATGGTGGGACCTGGAAAGGATCATCCTGAGTGAGCTGTCCCAGAAGCAGAAAGACACACATGGTATATACTTACTCATATATATATATGTAATATAGGATAAACCTACTAAAATCTGTACATCTAAAGAAACTAATCAAGAGAGAGGACCCTGACTAAAATGCTCAATCCCCATCCGGAAAGGCAAAGAGGAAGGACAGCATAAGAAGAAGAAAACAGGAAACAAGCTAGAAACCTGCCACAGAGGGCCTCTGAAAGGCTCTGCCCTGCAGACTATCAAAGCAGATGCTGAGACTTATGGCCAACTGTTGGGCAGAGTGAATGGAATCTTCTGTAGGAAGTGGGAAATAGTAAGATCTGGAGAAGACAGGAACTCCATAAGGAGAGCAACAGAACCAGAAATTTGAACACAGGGGTCTTCTGAAGGACTCATACTCCAATCAAGTACCATGCATGGAGATAACCTAGAACCCCTGCACAGATGTAGCCCATGGCAGTTTAGTGTCCAAGTGGGTTCCATAGTAATGGGAACAGGGACTGCCTCTGACATAATCTGATTGGCCTGCTCTTTGATCACCTCCCCCTGAGGGGGGAGCAGCCTTACCAGGCCACAGAAGATGACAGTGCAGCCACTCCTGATGAGATCTGATAGACTAAGATCAGAAAGAAGGAGAGGAGGACCTCCCTATCAGTGGACTTGGGGAGGGGCATGTGTGAAAAAGGGGGTGGGAGGGTGGGATCCGGAGGGGAGAAGGGTAGGGAGGGGCTTATGGGGGGATTCAAAGTGAATAAAGTGTAATTAATAAAAATAAAAAAAATATCTGAAAAACAAAAAGCTTCTCTGGTGAGGGCTGAGTAAGGCTCTTATACATGGGTATAACAATATGTCATTAGGAGTTATTTTATTGTGATGTTTATTTACTTCCTTTTTGCTCACTAAACAAAGCTTTTAAACAGGAGTTATTATTTATCATATTTTCTTTTGATTTTCAGATTCCTGCCATTGCTTATGTACTTATTTAAAACATACTTTAAACTTTTTGAGACTAGTTGTTTACTAATTAAAAATAAAAATATCTAGGATAGAGAATAGGCAATATTAGGACTTTAAAAAAACACCCTTTTATTTCTCTAGTACTCCAGTTTTGAGAAGGATAATTAAGTTATAATGAAATTTGAATCCTGGTACTGTAATGTTCTCAGGACTCAAAAAAAGTCTAAAGAAAGTGTTTCCTTTCAAGATATTCCCTCTCAAGATTCTATTGCTGTTCCTTAGTTTTCAAAATTCTGAATTTATACATATTTATAAATTGACTTACCAAAATTATCAATTAATCACAAGTTAAACAGCTAAAGCAAAGCTGCTCAACTATGGATTGAGCAAACTGAGTAAAACACTTGTCTTTTCATGAATTTAGCAGATCTGTAGAACACTGTTAGGGCATACCTATTTTAGGATCTAATATTTAGGATGAGCATGGCAGGAGGTTATCCGAAGAGGAAAGTTGTGGGTGAGGCAGATACTGAAAAAGTCATGTTTTCTTATACTTGTGGGTATTTTTGCCTCTTCACAATCAGTGTATAAATGTCTTGTGAAATTAGCAAATAATAATTTTATTGATTTTCTCTAGATTATACCTCCATGTTGCAAAAATAAGTCCTCTTTTAAAATATTGCAAATTTTTTGCTGGTTATATGAAAATAATCATTTTTGTTTACATCACATTATCATACCATAGTCCTTTATCAAGTCAATAAAATATAGTCTCACTTTCCAAACAACTCTGTACAAGCATTCATAATAAGGTCAAGCCTCCTCCATTTAAATAACCTTCAACTCAGTGGTAATTTCCCTTTTGTTTGCTGAGATAAGAATAACCAGTAGGAAAGTCATCTTCCCACAATGGTATTTGCCAACTCAGGTGCATTTATACGGAAAATGGCTGAGTGCATCCTTGCTCATCTATAAGGCTCATCTTTCCATTAGGTTGATGATCTTTTTACCCAGCTGCCCAGGGCCTCGTACTTACTTTTCTAAACTGCTAGTCTATTCCTATCTCGGATCATTTGCCAAATATGACTACAAATTCTTTTCTCACATCTGAAGCATTTCTTACGAGCATTTCTGTCTTGTGTTATATTTCTAAATCCTTCAAATGTGGTTTTTGATTTGTTTCACTTCTCTCTCTCTCTCTCTCTCTCTCTCTCTCTCTCTCTCTCTCTCTCTCTCTCTGTTTTGTTTTGTTACCAACCCAATCATTTTTTCTTCTCTCCTTGCTATCCACTGGAACTCTTCTGTGTCCAAGTTATAAAGGACAATCCTGTTGCTAATCGTTATTTCTGTGTTCTTATGTTAAAGTTTCCTGAAGCTTTTGATATTGCAGATAAACCCATTATGATTTGAACATTGGTATTTGTGGAGAATACATTCAATCAATCATATAATCTTCCACTAATGGTCTAAAAGCACTTCTTTAGGTTTTTGTTTGTTTGTTTGTTTGTTTTATGTGTGTGTGTGTGTGTGTGTGTGTGTGTGTGTGAGTTTTCCAACATCTAAATTTCAGCCTTACTATGCTCTTGTGAGGAAATACTCCTGAACACCCAGTTCCATTCTATCATGTTGCCCTATTTTGCCACTGGCAGAAAACTTATCTCCCGAGAAGGTAATAGTTTATGCCTTGTTTATACATACTCAATAAATATTTGTTAGTGCTGTTTTTGCACACTACCATTGACATTTTGTAGGACATGATTTTGTTTATATTATTTTGTTTTGTAAAGAAATAAAAGAGCAACATCTAATTTGATTTGAATTATAGTAATTAAGACACAATATAGAAGCGCAATTGAAAACAAAGGAAGTAGCAAATTGAACCTTAAATTGAATATTTTTGAGGCAACGTGTAATTAACCAGTGTGGAATAAATCTGCTTTAGAGAAAATGGGTAAAAACAAGAACTCATAATGCTCATGGGTCTTGAGATTCTGTTTTCATATTTTATGGATAAGAATTATAGTAGCAAGTTGTCTTTGCCCTTCACTGTCCATGAGTTTCTAGTACCATTAGTCTGTTATTGGTGATTGAAATTAGATCCTCACTTCCTCACTCATCTGATATGTGGCCCTAGTCGTATCTAGGGATGATAGACTGTGTGAAATGCACTGATTCCCCAAAACACCCAGAGAAGACAGTAGGGCAGGTAACGACAGAGTCCAGTGAACCTGAATCTTCCAAAGAATTGTACTTAATTTTACACTTTGTGTTCCTAGACAAATCCCTAAGAATTTAAAAATGGTGAGTTAGATTATTTTTTCAATTGCAGACTGACATATCATCTATAAATCAATCACTCTTATGTGAGTAGCAGAAGCTTGTAGTATCTTATTATCTATATGTTCCAGGAGCCTTTTTTTAGCATTTTCCTGGGGCGCTGCTTCTTTTATTTTTAATGTTAAAATTACAAATTTTCTGTGCAGTTGGAAATTATCAGCCATAAGTGTGTGTGTGTGTTTAACTTGACCAGGCAGACTATTTCCTGACCTTGATATAGATGTTGGTTCTGGGGTAGATATGAAATCAGGATCATTAAAATAAAATAAAATAAAATAAGCATCTGTTAGAGATACTAAGGAAGAGGGAACCACTAACCTGTTTTCTTCTCTCTTTTTAAAAAATTCTCTATTAATTACACTTTATTCACTTTGTATCCCCACTGTGGTTCCCTCCTTCCTCCAGTCCCAATCCTTCTCTTCTTCCACCCTCTGCATGCATGCTTCTCCCCAAGTCCACTGATAGGGGAGGTCTTCTTTTCCTTCCTTCTCATCCTAGACAATTAGGTCTCATCAGGAGTGGCTGCATTGTCTTCTTCTGTGGCCTGCTAATACTGCTTCTCCCTCAGGCAGAGGTAATTAAAGAGCAGGCCAATCAGTTCATGTCAGAGGCAGTCCCTGTTCCCATTATTATGGAACCCACTTGGATACTGAACTGCCATGGGCTACATCTGTGCAGGAGTCTTAGGATGTTTTCTTCTCTTAATCATCAGAGAGTTGAAATTTGGATCTGTTGTGGGGACTGTTCCTACCACAGGGAGGAGGATGCATGTGAATGGTCCAGAAGACAGAAAGTGGTCAGACTATAGCATTCAGTTCACCCCAGCCATGATGCTTTAGTTTATGAGAACCAGTAAGTTTCCATATTGTGTGAGCATCTATTAACACATTAAAGAAATCTCATAGGTAGGGGTTGGGGAGTACCAAAATGGGCTGATATATTAAATAAATAAAAAAGAATCTTCCTATTGGAACATTTTGGCATGAACAAGCCTAAACTCGAATTCTCCCACTTTTCTCTCTGTGTCAATAGTCTGTCTCTCCATCTCTCTATAGTCTTTGGTTGCTAACCTGTCTGTGTTGACTGTCTGTTGTACCTGTCTGATTTCTCTGTTCCTGTAGCCAATGCATTGTTGCCTATCCACAAAGAAGGGCTTTGCTTTGTATTTATTGAACAAGTAAGAAAATAGGGTATGGGCAAATTTGTCATTATGTCAAACTATATTAAAGTAGTTTTGAAGGAATTGATACCAAAGGACCTTCTAATATTTTTCTTTTATGAGAGAGAATCACAGGCCACATTTACTTAATAACTCAACAGCTCTAAACTTTTTCTTCAGTGTTATCTTTGGAGCACTTTAAAGAACTAGAAAAGTCTCTTTGGAATTATTATATAGAGCTCTTTCTTTTGCCCTTTTGGAAGGGAGGGAGAGCAGAAGAGAAGATAGAGAACAGTAGGGGAAAATGAAGGGAAGGTTCTTTTTCTCTGTATCACACACACACACACACACACACACACACACACACATACACACTCATCCCACTGAAATTTTTAATGCCAGTTAATAAAAAACTCATCCGTATGGAAAAGAAATGTGGGGGAGGGGCACACATTACTCAGTGAGACTACATTATAATACATCTTTGAATGTAAAAAAAAAAAAAAAAGAAAAAGAAAATAGGGTATGGGAAAAACAAGAAAAATTGTAAAGAAAAATTTAACTGAGTGTTACAGAACATGTTACTTTACTTCCCCCAACTGACCCAGAACAACACTCAAAACTAAAAATAAATGTCATCAACTTACATCCACATGTGCTCCCAACAGAACACTTACTTTGTTTAAGGTTGCTTTCTAACTGTTGCCTGTTTTCAGAAAATGATTATAACCATATAGACACACATTATTGTAGATCAAGGACAGGAAGAGTACATACAAGATTAAAGGTGTGCCTTTAGCTTAGGTTTTATAAGCCAATTACTTGGGAAATCCAAAGTATAGTAAGATTCGTGACATTCTTCTTTTAAAAGCAGATAAATGTAAACAGGCTAAGTATATAGTAGGACAGCAATTTAGGTACATAGCCTTCACTGACTTCAAGGATTAATTTAGCTGAAGTGCTAGCAAAAGTTTAGGCTCTTTGAGTGCAAGAAGTATTTTTAGTAATTATCCCCAAGTGTTTGTTATTAGGTGATAAAAATGTTCTTCAAGGCATTTTTAGCCTAAGGAATATTGTCCTATATTCTGACATTGTGTTTCTGTGTGTGTGTGTGTGTGTGTGTTCTGTTATTTTATTGCATTGCCTTGTAAATTGAATTTTAAAAAGATTCACTATTTTAGTCATGTTGATATCATAATTTATGACAAGTTGTATTGATTCCCATAATGTGTTTATGGTTGTTTTGATGGCAATGGGTGCATTTCACACTATTTTTTTGAGAAAACTGAACATAAAATAAAAACTTATAAACTATGGGTGTATTAATGGGAATTATCTTTAAATTTTAATTTGTGTAGATTATGACATTGGCTCTGACATTATCGCATTCAGAGTTTAAAAACAACCTTATATCATCAAGGCTTTTATTTTGACAGAAGATTTAGGGTTGCCAATATTATATAAATGAATGAAGAAACAGTTTGATGTAGTTTATCAAAATGAGATTTTTTTTTCAATTTGATAGTTTAGAAAGGGGGAAATAATGATATAGGATATCCATTTGAGATGCACATCAGTTAGACTTTAAGGAAAATATGAACTTCATGTTGCTAGGAAAAACTATGAGGCTTAGTCTGGTGAAAGGCAAACGGCAAAACTTGTGTACTTGGAACAAAGGGCTTTACTCAAGACACTAGCCACTCTTATTGTAATATTTTTAACTTTAAGAGTGTGATGTTTATAGAAACAAAATACTTATGGTTTGCAAAACTGAGAATTTGTGCAGTTATACAGCTTCCTTACACTCCTCACTTTAAGCAGTGTGGTTGTACATGAAAAACATCTTTATGTGTTTTTGGAAATTGTCTTACTCACTCTTCTATTTGCGAGAAGACTCCATGGCCGAGGCAACTTTACAAAAAAGAAAACGTTTAATTGGAGTTTACTTATAGTTCCAGAGGCTTAAGACGTTATCATCATGGGAGAGAGCACGATAGCAGGCAGGTGTGATGCTGAAGAAGGAACTGAGAGCTGCATCCTGATCCACAGTCAGAGAGATGGAGAGCCTGGTACAGCCGTGGGCTTTTGAAACCTCAATGCTTACCTGCAGTGACACACTTTCTCCACAAGGTCACACCTCCCACTCCTTCTAATCCTTTCAACTAGTGCCTTTCAAATACCTGAACATATGAGGGTCATTCTTATTCATATCATTAGGGAGGGTATAGTGGGCAGAGCAACTTCATTGAAGCCTTCAAAGTCAGGGTGGAAGAACCAAGTGACAGTTCTCTACAGGGACTTTCCTGGCAACCTTCTAATTTCCCATACAGCAAGCATTCTGTGTTGATTTGGGATTCTGGTACAGTTTAAAACATCATGTGTAATGAGGCCCTTTCTTTTGATCCATGATAATACTGATAAAGAAGCACCCTGCACACTTCAACAGACATTATTTTTTCCGCATTTATTCCATTTTTCCTTGGAGCATTTTGTCCTCATCCCTGGATTCATTCCCCAGCTGGCTTCTACAGGTTTGAATAAAATTAGAATTGCAATGAGAAAGTTAAATCCTGTTCTACATTAGATGTATTTAAAGTCTATTTGTAAAATTTTCTAACATCTGCAAAGTGGCTTTTAAACACATCCAGTAATTGAAATTATTTTGAAATGCTAGTCTTGTCATACATCATTAAGATTACACTCCTACCTCTAGGCCGATTTAGGAGTAACTCAGACATTTGGACTGCCCTGCTGAATAAATCTAATTTGTTTATAGCTATCAAGAATGCAACATTAGGTTTGGTGATTCCTGGGTGACTTGTGTATTGGAATGTTTACAGCTTTCTCAGCTTTAGAGATGTTGTCTTGTGTATGTCCTTGTCTGAGTTACCACGGTGTGGGAATGCCTGCTTCATGTTATTTATTATGGTTGATAATCCTTTCCTGTGAAATCTATGTCTCTGTCTCTCACCATTAAGTTTAGAAAAGGAGAGTTGCTGTAAATGTTGTCTTCAGTTGGAAGTGGTTACTTTGCTGCTAAACTTGTCTTCATTTTTGTCTTGATTTTTTGCTGCTTGGTTATTTGCTGCTGCTTCTGCTGCTGTTGCTTCTGCTCCTACATTGTCAGTGATGTGGGCATTCGAATTCATAGTGATACCAGGAATTCATAAGCTGTAAATATGTTTTTTTGTTTGTCTAAGGAATGTTAGCTATATATGCCATTATCGTTATGCACACGGGTGGAAATTATGCAGAACATTTCAATTTGAGAAGAGAACAGCCAAACCATGAGCCAAAGGCGGGCATCAAAATATGTACCAAAATAGATATTATTTCTTCTTTGAAACTGTCCAAAGCTGAAGAGAGTAGAGCAGATCAAGGTGACAGGCAGGTGTTGTAACAGGGAAGAAGGAAGAGCCAGGAAAAGGCAGAGTGGAAGATTTTGATTAATTCAGGGCAATAGAGCAACAGAAAAGACGCCTAGCCCAGATCAAAACCTAGCAGCACAAGCCAGGCATCTACAGCATTACATAAGGGAGAGTCTTTCCTGGTGGTCCTGATGCTCAGGCCTTTTATTTTAACATGTCATTTAAATCTGTTCTACATCTCATTGTAGAAATGCTTTAAACATCAAGCAATTTATTCCACACTTGATTGAGAACTGCTGCATGGTGCTTTGCATATATTAGCTCTAATCCTCAAGAACCCTCCAGGTAAGTATTTTTACTTCAGTTTTCCTGATGAAGAATTTGTAACTCATAGTGATTTAGTAAGTCTACCCAGGGCTCTGCAGCTATGATGTATCAGAGCCAGGATTCACAGCCAATACTGTCTGACTCTAAAACAGGCTTGGTTTTCCCTCAGCTCTCTTCCCCTGATTTCCTTTTACATAGTCAGATTCCAAGTCAGAACATCATCTTTCCAGCTGGAATCATAGCTGTACATGCAGAGAAGATGAGAAATTGAAAACGAGAGTATTCTAAGTGATTGTCTGTAGAGCAGATCTCTGAGAAGTTAAATCACTTCCCAGGTGGCTCATAGAACCATTGCAAAAGTCAGAATTAAATCTGGGTCTCCAGAATTCTAAGCTACCATTGTGCTTCTTGAATATTTGCTATGCCATTGAGTGCTGACACTAAGACTCTAGAGCTTTGTGAAGTATTTAAAATATTTCCTTATTTTTTAAATGTATGTGGTTTTTTGGTTTGTTTGGTTTGTTTGTTTTTGTTTTTTGTTGTTGTTGTTTTTTTGGTCTGAATGTATATGCATGCACTACATGTGCCCTTGAAAGCCGAAGGATGATATCGGCATCAGAGCCCCTATAACTGGAGTTATAGAGGTTTCTGTGACATCACACTGGTGCTAGGAATCTAACCTGGGATTTCTGCAAGTCTAGCCAGTACTCTTAACTGTGGCAACATCTCTTCAGCCCAGAGAATGTGGAGTTTCCGTCCTTTGCATTCTCTTCTTTGTCATTCTTGATAGATTGACAGGAGTTAGAAATACATTTACTGACTGATCAAACACCTGGATTTTATTAAGGCTCAAAGGGTGTTTCCTTCCCTGTGAATATCCCTATAGGAGAAGCTTCACATAAGAAAGGTCCTAGGTAAGTGCCTTGTCTCAATATTGATCCATCATACATGAACATGCAATTCTACTTTCTTGTTATTTGATATTATGTAATAATAAATTCTTTTGGCCTCAAGGGCTTTGTTGCAGTTGGAATTCTGCCACAGACAATTCCATCAATCTAGTAGTATTGAAACACTGCTCTAAGAGAAATGTGTAAATGACTTCTGATACTGAGAAAACAACCCAAAGATTTAGTTATTTACATAGAAATTAGACTATGTCCCATAGCTTGGGACCTGGCTTTGTTTTGGACATCATTGAAAAAGAAAAAGAAAAAGAAAGAAAAAACACTTATAAGATGCCAGAAAGACAAAACAACATTTTGATCGAATCAGATATCATAGTAAAAGTGATGAGAAACACAATTGATGTATTTCTCACTCCTGTTTGCTGGAATTTTTTTTTTAACTTACCAAACTGCCATTTAAGTAAATTCAAAGAGGAGTTGTTAAAGTGCACCATCTAGACCTGCAGTCCAGACAACTGGCTAGAAATGTTGAAGGCTTCTGGGTCAGAAACCTTGAGAGTGGATAATAGCGTCCAATTTAGGTTGTTTTTGTATCTACTTTTAAGAAATTATGTATTAAAATATACTTACCTGTCTTATGGTTAGTATGTATATGAGAATTATGTTTTTTATGTATGTCAGGAAGTCAGCTTAGTTTAAATCTAGATTCTTATTGCCTTTTATAACTAGGAAGTCAGAAGGAGAGCTCCCTATTCCCAAGCTTAAATATCATTATGGTATTGTTTATCTACATCTCTTGGATCAGTTTATTTAATTTTATTTTGCAGGTTTGTTGAAGGTTGAATGTCAGCTCTAGCTTTATGTAATTTCCACAACGCCTTGCCCTGATAGCTTCAGAGCAGGACAGCATTACTCTCATTTGCTTCTCTTGAGTTATATGTTCATCCTTGAACTATTTAAATCACCTTTCACCCCGTCTGAACCACCTGAGCCACATCTGCTGAATGTTCAGAAAGAAGGTTTGCCAAAGAAAGAGATACTAGTACCAACAACGACTCAAAAATGCAGTGGCTTATTAGGAAACTCTTCTTCCAGGTTGTTTTGGATTGATGTATTTGCTCCTTCAGTATTTTTGTTGGAATCTTAACCCCAGTAACTCAGAATGTTTTCTTATTTGGGAATGGTTATTGATGATATAACCCTAGAGGCAGGTGATTCAAATCTACTGTGCTTGCTGTTCCTGTTTAAAGGAGAACCCTCACATTGACACACACTCAAAGATGTGTATTTTTCTTTCCTTTTTCTTATTAATTTATTCATTCACTTTACACCCCAGTTGTAGCCCCCTCTGTCCTCTCCTTCCAGTGGGGCCCCCGTTCCCTCTTCTTAGTATCTCCTTTTCCTCCCCTCAGAAAAAGGGCCCCTCCATCTACCCATCACAGCACATCAAAAGGTATCAGGACCAATAACATTCTCTATCACAGAAGCCTGGCAAGGCAGCCTCACTGGAAAGAAGTGATCGAAAAGCATGTAAGAGAGCTGTTGTTAGATACCGACCCCACTACCCTTATTAGGCAGCCCACATAAAGGTCAAGCTGTCCACCAGGTACATCTGTGTAGGGGGCATAGGTCCAGTCCATGGTGTTTCCGTCTCCACAGCGCCCCCTGACTCAAGGCTCAGGTTAGTTGGCTATGTTGGTCTTCATGAGGAGCTCCTATTCCCCCCCAGTTCTTGTACCCTCCCTCCACCACTATTTCACAAGCCCCCCAGTGCTCCGCCCAATGTTTGGCTCTGAGTCTCAGCATGTGTTTCGATCTGTTGCTCTGTGGGGCCTCTCAGAGGACAGCTCTTCTAGGCTTCTGTCTGCAAGCATAGCAGAGGGTCGTTAATAGTGTCAGGGGTTGAATCTCTCTCATGTAGTGACCAGGCATTGGTTGGACCTTCCCTCAATCTTTGCTTTATCTTTATCCCTGCACATCTTGGAGGCAGGGTAAAATTTGGGTCGAATTTTTGTGGGTGGGTTGGTGTTCCTCTCCTTCTACTATGAGACTTGTTTAGTTTGAGGGTTACCTCTTCAATCCCCATGTCCCCTGCTAGTACAGGTCTCCACTGTAGTCATCCCCATATCCACCCAGGAACCTACCCTGTCATAGGTCTCCAGTATGTCTTATAGATGCTTGAAGGTACTGTTTCTCTTCTCTCTGCATGCCCTCTGTTTTCTTGCCCCATCAGATCCCCACCCTCATTTCCTTCAGCACTCCCTCTCTTATTCTGTTCCCGCTCTTTGAGCACTTCCTTTGTCTATTCTATTTTCTCTTCTCAGTGAGATTCATGCATCCTTCCTTCAGCCCTCCTTGTTCCTCAGTGTCTTTGAGTTGTAGTATGGTTATCCTGTACTATGTGGTAAGATGCTGTTTTATATGAAGATTAAGACATCCCAAGCCACAGACCTTTCAGAAGTTAGGAAAACTTTCACTGGCAAAAGGACTTCTGATCCCCTGAATTTTAGAGTTTTATCATCCAGAACCATAAGACAATGAATTTATATCATTTAAGCCATGAACTTTTCATTAATTACAGTGACTAAAGAAAATCAATACAAGGGTCATTGTTTATTCCTTCTAATATCATGTCTAAGATTTAGTCAATGTTGTTCAACATTGCTTTTGTATTAGAACCTAAAGTCATTTGTCAGTAAGACTCTCAGAAAACATGGCTGACAGAAGAAGTAATTGAAGATAAGCAATACGCTTACAGATGTGAGGGCAGAATTGAGAAAACTGCTAATTGCTACCAGGTAGTAATGTTTTAAGCATTTCCGGCAAGGAAAAAAATAGCTTTAGAAACTCTGCTAAGGGCTGGAGAGATGGATCAGAGGTTAAGAACACTGGCTGTTCTACCAAAGGTCCTGAGTTCAATTCCCAGCAACCGCATGGTGGCTCACAACCATCTATAATGGGATCTGCTGCCCTCTCCTGGTGCACAGGCACACATGCAGGCAGAACACTGTATACATAATAAATAAATTTAAAAAAAAGAAACTCAGCTAATGCAAGAGAGAAGCTTTTTTATCATATATTTGTTAGTAAATGTAAGAGTCTAAAACTAGATACATCATTGGTTCCTCTGTCCCCATCCACCAACACACACACAATGTCCTCAGAGAGCAACATACTGGTCAGACTTAGGCAGGTGAGTGCAGATGTGAATTTTTCTTCCAGTTCAGGGACTCCCCAAATAGTAGGCTTGAGACACAAACAAAAGTATGGTTGGAGATAGGTACTAACACTAAAAAAATATACTGCATATTGCAGAGAAGAAAAAAAAAGATGTTTTCAAGTTATTCTTGTCTTCCCTTTAACAGGTGTTCTCTACAGGGATACCTAAGATAGAACTCATCACTTAGTCTCAGAGAAGCATCTAGAAAAGAAGGCACTAGGGCTAGAAATACAGCCCTGAGCAAGAACATGATAAGCCAGTGGGGTCTGGTTTCTAAGTTGAAAATATGCCTCAGAAGTACCACATATTTGTTTTTTGCAAAATATCTAGGGCAAAGATGAGGTCTGAAATACAGTATATATTTTATTGTAATATTTTATTTTTATTAATTACAGTTTATTCCCTTTGTATCCCACCTGTAGCTCCCCTCTCTTCTCCACCCATGCCCCTCACCCAGTCCACTGATAGGGGAGGTCCTCTGCCCCTTCCATCTGATCCTAGTCTATCAGGTCTCATTAGGAGTGGCTGCATTGTATTTTTAACTGAAAGCTGAACTCTTCAGATGTCACAGGAACCACAGGAAAAGAAGACAAAAGCAAAGGATGCCAGTGAAATCCACTGTCACAGCATGAATACCCAAGGAAGCACGGAAAAAGGACAGTGTGAGGGGAGCTACATTTGGTTTCTTCCCATTCCTTTGCCCAAATCCAAAAGGAGTCAGAGAATGAAGGAGCCAAGATGCAATTTTTGGTTATAAGCCTATGTTTTAGGGTTTCTATTGTTGTGAAGAGACAATAAGACCACAGCATCTCTTAAAAAGGAAAACATTTAATTGCTGCTGGCTTACTGTTCCTAGTTTTAATTCATTATCATCATGGCGAGAAGCATGGCAACATGCAGGCAGACCTGATGCTGGAGAAGGAGCTAAGGGCTCTACAGCTGGACTCTCAGGCAGCAAGACGGGGCTGAGATGCACTGGTTTGAGCAGCCTGAGACCTCAAAGCCCATCCTGCAGCTCACATCTCCTCCCACAAAGCCACACCTCCTAATAGTGCCACTCCCCATGAGCCTAAGGGGCCATTTTATTCAAGGCCCCATAGCCTACCAGACACAAAGCAGATCAAGAAAGAAGAATAAGCAGGAAAGGAAGTGAAGCAAAATCAGTACTTTCAGTGAGGACCTTGCTTGGGGATCCCAATTGATAAGCAATTTAATTTATTGGAGGTAGGCATATATATTAGTATGAATATTTTAGACAATATTTGTAACTAAAATCACAACTATAGTGAAGAAGAGTTCTAATGCTGAAAGTGTAGGACACAGTGAATTCTTACCTGATGGCTACATTAGCTAACCACCATGAAGATGAGTAGACAGGGCAGCATGACAGTCTACATGGCCTGTGCTAATCATCAACCTCTGTTTTTCCCCCAAAGGCAACCCCTATCCTACTTACTGACATCCCTGATGTATCAGTTGCTTAATTTCTAAAAAAATAATAATGCTGTCAAGTAGAATCCACCATAGAGTCATCTTCCCTAGACTGAGACAATGGGATTTTAGAAAATGCATTCATCACTATGATGTTACTACTTGTCAATGAAAATTTTTTTCCTGGATTATTTCTAAGGATGGATCATTTTATATTTGGAAAAACCTAAAAGTAGTGGCCCTATTTCCTTAGTTCTTTAAAAGGAAGAGAGTTTTAGCTATGAGTACCATGAAATACATATATGTAGGCTAATCAACTGTTACTTATTTAAGCCAAATATAGTGTCACCTGTATATTCAAAGAAGGCCAAGGCAATATTCTTAGGATAAGATAGATTTATTTTTTTTTAATTTTTATTTTTTTTTTAATATTCATCACAGGTTATTTACTTTGTATCTCAGCTGTAGACCCCTCCCTCCTTCCCTCCCAATCTCACCCTCCCTCCTTCATCTCCTCCCTGTCCCTTTCCAAGTCCACTGCTAGGGGAGGTCCTCCTCCTCTTCCATCTGACTGACCCTACCTTATAAGGTATCTTCGGAACTGGCTGCAATGTCCTCCTCTGTGTGGCCTAGCAAGGCTGTTCCTCCCTCGGGGGTGGAAAGAGGTAAAAGAGCAATCCTTGAATTCATGTCAGAAATAGTTCCTGTTCCCCTTACTTGGGAAACCCACTTGGCTACTGAGCTACCATGGGCTACATTTGAGCAGAGGTTTCTAGGTTATATCCAAACATGGTCCTTGGTTGGAGAAACAGTCTCATAGAGGACACCTGTGCCCTGACATATTTTGTCCTTGTGGACCTCCTGTCCTCTCCCGGTCATATTAACTCCCCTTTTATCAAAGATCATTCTGAGTGAGGTATCCCGGGAGCAGAAAGACACACATGGTATATACTCACTTATATAGTCCTATAAGATAGGATAAATATACTAAAATATGTACACCTAAAGAAGATAAACAAGAAAGAAGACCCGGGGTAAGAAGATCAATCCTCTCTTAGAAAGACAAATGGGATAGACATGGGAAGTAGGAGAAAACAAGAAATAGGACAGGAGCCTACCACAGAGGGCCTCTGAAAGACTCTACCTAGCAGCATATCCAAGCAGATGCTGAGACTCATAACCAAACCTTCAGCAGATAAGATGGATTTAAATCACACAAGAAAATTGGCCACCTCTGGGAGACACGGACGTCAAAGGAATTGCATTGCTTTTGAAGGCTCTACAATCTTGTAAAGACCTTACTTTCTCAAAGGAGGCAGGGCTTCTCCAATTCTGGGTCAGTACACAAAGGGATTTTCTTCAGTGTGGAAAAGACATTATTCAAGGGGTTTGAGTACAAGATGAGTTAATGAATGCTAATTAATGAGTCCAGCTATTGAAATAATAAGTGATTTATATGCAAAAAATAAAATGCCATAAATGAAGAATGGTATAGTAATTTCTGTTTAATATTAGACCTTAAAAGATTCTAGTGTTAACCAATACATCAAAAGTGTAACATCGGTCACTGATGTTTTGTTGTTGGGAAAGATGACTAGTTAGTATATATCTTGAGCATGGAGGATGGAAACTTAACATGTAACTCAAGTCTTATTTGATTTCAAGTGGTGAACAAGATTTAAAGTTTTAAATCCAAATGAGACTCTTTAGAAAGTCAGTGTTGTGTGACTAGAACTAGCATGTTGTGCTTGATGGCTAAAATCCAGTTACTGCTGTTTTACAGAGCAAATAAATTTAGAACTTAGTTTGAGGAGAATAATATCTGACAGACTTCTCTAGAGAGATTCCATGCTTTTTAAGAAAATGGATATTTTCAAAAGGCATTTTCTCTGTCCTTGTGACTCTACATAAAGGCCAGTTTTATAAGACAATTGGGTCTGGATAAACAATGGTTTTACAGAAGAAATCTTTAAGTAGCAAATAATCATCAGACACTTTCTCTTTTCCAATCAGGTTTTAGTTATCAAAGAGACAGATTAAATTATGACATTTTAATCTCCTATCATTATACATCTTCTGTCCCCTTTGCATTTTCCTGTGTTTCTTTCTTTCTTTTTTTTTTTACCTCTTCTTTCCTTCAAATAGTTTTTACCTCTGTGTTCATCACATACTGTATGACTTCCCGTTTTTCCGTGTCTCCTCTCTTTATACTTCCTTCCCCCAATAGTTTCCTGTGCACGCACACACACGTGCCCTCGTGTACACACATACACACAAATTTAACATGGATTCTTTATATGAAACAAATGTGGAAAGCTTTTCTTTCCGAGCCTGGCTCCTTTTACTCTATACATTAACTCTCCATGTTTATTCCTGTGAATAAGATGCTTTCATTCTTCAAACCTGCGTAGAACCTCAGTGGGGCTTTGATGACACCCATCTTTAATCCAAGTCCTCGGGAGGTGGAGTCAGGCAGATGTTCAGGTTCAAGTCCAGCCTGGGCTGCACTAAGAAACCCTGCCTCTAAACAAACAAACAAACAAACAAACAAAGTCTATATAGAATCACATCGTCTGTCTCTAAACATACAAACAAACAAACAAAAGTCTATATAGAATCACATCGTGTCTTTGTAGCACATTTGCACTGTGAATCGGTTGACGGCCGTCGAGGCTGATTTGGCTTCTTAGTTATTGTGCAAAGTCGCCCAGCAACAGAAAATGAACAACTATTTTACGATGTGATAATGTTCTTTTACCTATATCTCCAGAGTTGTCAGGTAGCAGTTCTCTTTTGTTGTTGTTTTCATAGCGGCCACAGCAGTTTAAATTCCACCAGCAAGGAACGGTATTCCTCTTTTCTCATGTCCTCACCAGAATTTATTATCACTTGTTTCCTTGATGCTAACTGTTCTTACTGGGGGGGGGGTCCTCAAAAAAAAGTTTTAGTTTGGGTGATAGCTAAGGATGTTGAACACTTATTCAAATGTTTACTGGTCATTTGTGATTTGTTTCTTATAAACTGTTTATTCAGTTCATTAGGCTGACTGAAGGATTTGTTTTTCAGGGATAATTTTTGCAAATAAACCTAGCTATTAACTGCTGTCTTATGTAATTGGCAAATCATTTTCTCCTCTCTGTATGCAGTCTTTTAACTATCCTGATGGTTTTCTTTGCAGTGAAGATGGTTTTTTACTTTCTTGTAACCTCATTTGTCAATTCTTGGGGTCATTTTCAATACTACTGGAGTCTTTTTCAAAAATTTTTTCCTGTGCTTGTGTCTTAAAGTGTTTATCTAAATATTTCTCTTTATTGTTTTCAAAGTTCTGAGGTGTAGATTAAGGTCTATTGTTTATTTTAAAGGGTGTGAGTTGTAGATACATTTTTATTTGTCTGCATGTGGGTATCCAGGTTTCTCAGCACCATTTTCAAGGCGGATGCTATTCATCCAGGATAGGTTTTGACATTCTTGTCAAATATCAATTGGCTGTAAATCTCAGTGTTTAATTCTGTGTTCTCTCATGTACTATAATGTACATGTCTGTTTTTAAGTCAATGGCATATTGTTTTTGATACTATGGTTAGTGGCTTAATATGATAATTTAGTGTGCAAATACTTTTGTTGAGAATTTTTGTGTCTATGTTAATCAGGGATATTGGTCTCTAATTTTCTTTTCATTGTTTATCTTTACTCAGTTTTAATGTCATGGTAATTCTGATTTTGTGCAATGACTGTGGTAGTATTTCTTCCTTTTCTATTTCATAGAACAACATTGTAAGTATTGATTTCAGCTGCTCTTTAGAAGCTAGTGTTGAATCCATCCAGTCATGGCCTTTCTTATTCTCTGAAACATTTCACCTCTCTTAGTTTTGTTATGTGATGGTTTATCTCAGTAACCTACTTTATGGGATGAAGGAACGCCTAGAATCTGTGAGGTACAGCTTATGGTGTACCTATTAGAACTTTTTAAAAGAATTGAGGGGAAACACCAGCCTGCCTCAAGTGGGTGGCACCGTCTGTAGTCTGTAGTCACAGATGGGGCAAAAAGTGACAAATGAGAAAGTCAATCAAGTGCTGAGGGCTGGCATTCCCCTTTCTCTGATCTTGGGTTGCTAAATATGAACAATGTTCTGTTGCCACCATGGACAAGAAGTGGTCCACCATCATGACCTTTCCTCCATGATGCACTGCATCCCTAGGCCATGAACTAAAAGAAACTTAGTCCCCTTCGAGTTGTGTTTGTTAAGTATTTATTTACAGGAGGAAAGTAACCAATATTAAAAAAAAATTGATATCAGAAGTAAGGTCAGTTCTATAACTACTTAAAGGTGTAATTTCTAGGCCTTAGGAATTTGTTTTTTTTTTTTTTTTGGGAGTAATATTTAATTTGAAATCACATGTGGGGAAAGATGTGGCAGAAGATGGATTAAGTATTGCAGGTATGCAGCTGATAGGCCTTTTGCTCATATTGACAGGCCAGAAGGGAAAAAATAGAAAGAAAATGTGGAGGGATTATAAACCACAAACCCCATACCAAGTGACCCCTTTCTTCATCAAGGCTCCACCTCCTACATGGTCCACAGCCTTCCCAAACCCCTGCAAGCTGGGAAGGAAATGCTCAAACACACAAGCCTGTAGGAGAGATTTCACAATCACACCACACCATCATAAATAATTAATAATAGTTACACATGTGCATATGTATATCAAAGTCTGTTCAGAGGTTGTAAAAGAGAACAAAAAGCTTTATCAGGAGTTACGGTATTATTAATCCCCTCCTTTTTGTAAAAAATCTGGCTGTTTCTGACTATGCTCTGAAAATTTAGGTGAAGCTGAATTCAAAGCCGTAGACTAATTTTGGCAGATGGAATTTTAAGACTAATAACATGTGGACTTAAACATAGTTTCTGCTTACTCTTCATAGATTTACAGAGAAAGAGTCCAAAAAGATATGAAAATGTGCAGCTGGTGAGGAAAGGGGTCTCAGCGTGTTTACTGTTGCAAGCAAACTAGGTTACTCCTGAGTATCTGTAATTGGTACAAATTACCACCATTAAAAACAAACCAGAGCTTTAATCTGAAATAACAGGAAATATGCCGTGAAAACAGTACTTTATCCACTGAGAACTCCAGTGTGCAACCATGCAAACTAATTAGAAAAAAATTTTGTCTGTGTATGAAGTGCTTGAACACAGACGTCTTTCAGGTCCCCATGTTTCCAGCAGGACTGATAAAGAAAATAATTTTCAAGGCTCATCCATGAAGACATACAGAAGCTGCTTTTTCTTTGGTCTAAGCTACAGGTAGAACTGATGATAATACTTTCAGTTGTCCATGTGGTGTGGAATTTTAGAGCATGCAAAATACAAGAGTGAGAACATCATGGAGATTTGTACGACTGTTCCAGAATGCATGGAGGCCGGGCAATGCATAGTCATTTACAGTATGTCATTTACAGGCTTCTCCAAAGAAGACTCTGTGAAAGAGAAAGATCCATTCTAAATGTGAGCTGCACCAGACCAGGGCGGTAGGTTCTAGAACTAATAAACTGGAAAAAGAAGAAGTCCACTGGCAGTCTACTTTCCCTGTTTCCTGAGGCACAGAGAGGAGATCAATCAACCTGCTGCTGCAGACAAGGGTGTCTAGAATTTACACCCTTTCCGGTATATCTTCAAGTCCATGAAATATGTTTCAAACTGTTCTCTAAGAGCTTCTGGTTACCTTTGGAACGTTTTCTAATATCCCCCTTTTCATATCTGATTTTGATAATTTTGGGACTCACTCTTTGTGTTAGATAGTTAGAGCGGCTAAGGACATGTCCATTCTATTTAGTTTCTCAAATAGCCAAACTCTGAAATTTTCTGAGCCTTATCTCAGTAGAGCACCTTGACCACAGCACCCTGATACTTTAGTGACCAGAAGTCCCTACCTAAAATGTCTGGTTCCTCCAGTTGGTTTTCCTCCTAATGCTCTTGTGCCACTATATCTCCATCTTAAACTACACTACAAAATACCCAAACTCCTTTTGAGCTGGCTTACTTTCCCAATTTTGTTTTTCATTTGATTTTTTTTTCCATTTTCAATGTTTGGATATGTTTTTCTTTCAAATAACCTCAATTTTCTTGCTAAATTTAGTTTCTACTTTGTTTTTCATTAATTTTGCTGATTTGTCTCAATGCTTTTGATTTTCTCCTCAGTGATGCTGGCTTTCATTTCCTTGATCAATGCTAAATACCTGCCCCACTTCCCCACACACACCTTTTGGTGTGTTTTGAACTTTTCTTCTGGTGCTTTGCCTATTTCACTATCACTGACTCAGTAGTTAAGTTGTAATTATATTCTTTTCTATTCTCAGTTTTATGTTTTATTGAGTTTGCACAGTTTATTTAGATATGGCTTCTGTGTTTTTTAGGAATCATTTCAATGAAAAGTCTACTTTTAGGGCTCGTTCCAGGTAATAGAATGAAAAACTGAAATGTGTCTGAATAATTCTTTTGTTCACCTCCTCCCACTAGGAAGCCTCATGGTTAGATCGGTGTTTCAGCTTGTCTTTCATTTCACCTCCTCCCACTAGGAAGCCTCATGGTTAGATCGGTGTTTCAGCTTGTCTTTCATTTTACTGCCACACCTTTCCTTTCCTCCACTTTTCATCTGGTGTGTTACTGTGAGCATACAGATTTCTGAAAGTCTTCTCTTCGGGAATGGATTCTAATTTTTTCCTTATTTTAAAATAGAAGCAGCTTTTAGTTTAACATTTTATCTGGGAGTCCAGACAATTTTTTTGTAATGATTGTTTATAAACTGTATTGTTGAAATTACACATGAAGTTAAAGTGAAAAGTTAATTACCAGCTGATATGTTCTCTGGAGAACTAACCAGTGAATACTTGAGAAGCTTGCTCTGACAGTTTTCTTTTATTAAAAATTTTCTTCCCAAAGTTTCCTACTTTATTTTTCATTGATAAAACAAAACAATCCATTGATAAAGCAAAATAAATGAAGATGAGTTTTACTGTAATCATATTTCTAGTGAATGAAAACTCCAAAAATCAGGACTATGATGTCCTGACAAGAGCCCAAAACACTGTCATAGCATGGCAGAGGAAGAAAAATAAAATATTATTAAGAAAGAAAGAAAGAAAGAAAGAAAGAAAGAAAGAAAGAAAGAAAGAAAGCTCGTACATGTATGAGAGTGAGAGGCAAAACGCTGTAGAATGTCCAGGCTTGTTTTTATTATAATCACCATTTCCCCTGTGATCTGACATACCCCTGGGAGTCATAATTTATTCCACAAGACTAGCATTAACCTCTTTATGAAGACAATCATAACCCAATTGTATCCTACTAGGTTCTACCTACTAGGTTCTAGCCTGTTAATACGACATTACTGCAATGAAGACCAGTCTTCGAATATATGAATCATGGACATGCTCAAGCCACAGCCACAATGTAGCAAGAAGATGTTAGTGATCTGATGAGACATAATTAATATGACTTACATTTTCCTCTAATAAAAATATTTCAACATTTATTAAAAGTACTGCCATTGTCTTTCTAAGAGAGGATTGATCATCTTACCCAAGTACTCCTTGTCCAGCTTCTTTAGGTGTACAATTTTAGTATGTTTATCCAATCTTATAGATCTAGCATCCATTTATAAGTGAGTATATACAGTATGTGTCTTTCTGCTTCTGGGATATATCACTAAGGATGGATCTTATCTAGATCCCACTATTTGCCTGCAAATTTCATGATATCCTTGTTTTTAATTGCTGAGTAGTATTCCATTGTGTAAATGTACCACAATTTCTGTATCCATTCCTCAGTTGATGGACATCTAGGTTGTTCCCAGGTTCTGCTTTACGAACATGGTTGGGCAAATGCCCTTGTGTAGTTGAGCCTCTTTTGGATATATACCTAAGAGTGGTATAGCTGGATCTTGGGAAGCACTATTCCTAATTGTCTGAGAAAGCACCAGATTGATTTCCAAAGTGGTTGTACAAGTTTACATTCCCACCAACAATGGAGAAAGGTTCCCCTTTCTCCACAACCTTTCCAGCAGGCATTGTTATTGAGTTTTTTATCTTAACCATTCTGATTGGTTTAAGGTGAAATCTCATGGTCATTTTGATTTGCATCTCCCTGATGGCTAAGGATGTGCACACCTAATGAAGTTAAACAAGAAAGAGTACCAGGGGTAAGATGATCAATCCTCTCTTAGAAAGACAAATGGGATGGACACTTGAAGTAGGAAAAAAACAAGAAACAGGACAGGAGCCTACCACAGAGGGCCTCTGAAAGACTCTACCTACCAGTGTATCAAAGCAGATGCTGAGACTCATAACCAAACCTTGGGCAGACTGCAGGGAATCATATGAAAGAAGGAGGAGTTAGTATGACCTGGAGAGAATAGGAGCTCCACAAGGACCAAATATATCTGGGCACAGGGGTCTTTTCTTAGACTGATTCTCCAACCAAGGACCATGCATGGATATAACCTAGAACCTCTGGTCAGATGTAGCCCATGGCAACTCAGTATCCAAGTGGGTACCCTAGTAAGGGGAACAGGGTCTGTCTCTGACATAAACTCAGTGGCTGGCTCTTTAACTCCCAACCCCCCATCTCCCAAAGGAAGAGCAGCCTTGGTAGGCCACAGAGGAGGACATTGCAGTCAGTAGTGATGAGACCTGATAAACTAGGGTCAGATGGAAGAGGTGGAGGACCTCCTCTATCAGTGGACTTAGAGAGGGGCAGGAAGGAGATGAGGGAGGGAGGGTGAGATTCAGAGGGAGGGTAAGATTTGGAGGGAATGAGAGAGGGGGCTGCAGCTGTGATACAAATAAACTGTAATTAATATAAAAAATAAAAATTTGATTTAAAAACTTTTAAAAAGAATGGAAAATTCTTTGTAAGTTTTTTCACAGAGATAGCTCAGAAATTTTTATCTTTAGAATATAATATGTATTGTAGGATGAAAGAAAGTAGAATGTAATTGTAATTCCAATTGTCATTTTGGTAGATGATCATTCTTCATTTGTTTACTTTTCTCGAGGAGACCGTTCCGGGCATATGTCTGTTAGTGCATTGTTGTGACTCTACCTAGACAAGGGGGTTGCTGGGAATCTGTATGACTCACTGTGGATGGTTTACTCTTGCTCTGTTTTACACACAGTCCGCAGGTAACACTGTTACTGTCATAGACGAGCTACTCTGATGCCTTTCTCTTCCTTTACGGGTGTCTATGCAAATGTTGAGCCAAGTTGACTTATAGCAATATATCGACATTTTACTTATCTTCAAGGAGGAAAAGATACTCATGCAGACTTGGAGTTACATTGGAGTTTTAGCGTCCATAACACCACTGTATATTAATTTAAATAGTTAAGAAAAATCAGGATGAAAATATAATCCTAGATAGGATCTAAGCACATTACTCTTGTGAAATCCTTGGATGTAAGGTTGAATTTCATTTACTTTTACATTTTGAGTACTAGCCACAGTTTTTGACATGTGATAAACATTCAACAAAAATTGTTTAGACAGGAAAGAAGATTTAGCTATTCTCATCAAATTTTAATTTCATGAGTTGCAACACATATTTAATTGTATAATCAAATGTAATTATCATTCTCTTTTTCTTCTTAATTCTGTGAACTCGCAATAGGAGCTCCCTGAGTTCACCCACTAAGATTTCTTTGGTTTAAATTTCTTAGACATACTTGCAGATCGGCCAGTCATTCTATAGGAGGAGCCTATAGTCCACACTTCCTCATATTTTTGTGATAATCTATTATATTTGATGCATTTCAAACTAATCTAAAATGTGCTGACACAATGAATCTGTCACTCATGAAGTTTGGCTTTATCTTATAATGAAGCAAGTTCGTATGACAACGTATAAATTAACTGACGTGCCAAAGATTTTAGCTATACTATATTTTTCATTTTTGTAATCAATATTAAAAACAGTGCCTTTTTTCATAGTGTACCTGTTTACTTTGTAAGGTCCTTCTTTACATGCTTTATCAGTTTTGTATTAGTAATTTTCCCCAGAAAGGAAAGATCACCATAGAAGACTTCACTTTTCTCTTAAGTGCCTATAAATAACTACATTATTATTATTAAATAAGTTTAAAGCAAGGTTAGTATGTAAGTAAATGTTTTCCTCCTACTCACCATTAACTAAACTTTTCTTAGTTTGGAATTAAATGACTTTGGATCTAGTTTTGTTTCTAGTTTTCCCCCTAGTGCTAAAATGTGCATAAGTTTAAAGCATTTCTTGGATAATCTTCATATCTCTGTTCCTATGAAATCTTATTGTGATACATGAAATCATATCCCTGTAATCTAGCTTCTTTTTTGTGTATAAAATGGAGGCTTAGGTGAAAATTTTCCCCAACTCTGAAGGAGTATAAATCTGTGAATATTTGTTTTTTCACTGCAACCACAGCTTAATCATTTAAGTTTGAAATGCATTTATGCATTTTGTCCAATATTGATGTCATGCCTGTGTTTTGCATGTTTCTTTTAAATGTGGGCCTCACAGCTTCAGTAAATGCACTAACAAAGATATGGATCCAATGAGTAGGAACCTAGCCTTGTTGGGAATCCACACATTAACTTCTGTTTTCGGGCCTGGTGACTCAATTGCTTATAAGCATCCTAATTTTTGTTGGTTTTCTAAATTCATTTTTGTACTTTATATGCACGTGTCAAAAAATAGTTTTCAGTGTTGTTATGTAATCAAGTTTTATTTGCTTGTGAAAAATACCTTTTAAGAGTTAAATTGTAAAAAAATACCAATGGAATATATTTATAAAGATGAAATGAGTAGTGAGTGCAATATTGTAAAATGTTAAGCAGTGTATATGCAACTTGTGCTGTGCCATGAATAAGGGGGCACTTTGTACATGATAGGGATATTGAACCAGCGGGAAAGAAAAGGAAAGGAAAGGGGCAAGTCACAAGTGATAAAACTGTTCAGAAAGCAGAAAAGCTCCAGAAAGCAAATATATTTTGGAATGGAGAGATGGCTTGTGAACTAGCTCAACTGGAGACGAGGCTTCAGAGGAAATGATGCATGTTTTACTGGATGGTGTATTAGTTTTCTATTACTACCATGATAAATCGCCTCAAATGTGATGCTGCAAAGCATCATAAATTTATGCTCTCACCATTCTGATGGTGGAAAACCCTCACTGGGCCAAAGTCTAACAATCAACAGGTCATTGTCTCTCCCCTGAGATCCCAAGAGGAAATGTACTTTATTCTCCGTTGCAGCTTTCAGAGGCCAATTCCATCCCAACCTCTGCTTTAATTCTAATGTGAGCACTAGGAAAAAGAGTTCTTCCCCTTTCTGCCATCAGTCTAAGCCCCTTTTTTTGTAGAGACTAGATTGGGTACATGCAACTCACCCAGACAGATTTTTTCCTAACTTCTTCGGCTTAATCACATAATCAAAGTGCCATATTAAGCAAAATATTTATAGCTTCTAGAATTAAGATATTCACATCTTTCAGGTGGGGACTTTTTTCCTTTTGCCTAGTGCAGATGAATCAGCTAAATTTAGAGCCTCTTGTCTTAAGAGGTCACGCTCACAATTCAGGAGAGACAACCAGAAGTCACCGAGGGGACTCTCTATAACGTCACTACAGCAGCATCACAGGCACCTCCACAGTCATCTCAGGAGAAAACGCCTCCATCATTTAAGAGACCTTCCAGCTTTTGTTCCTAACATTTTTTAAAATCAGGAACCCATTATTTCCATACCAGGGACCACAATGTCAACGACCTCAATGGTATTATTATTATGAAACTGGGTTCAAGCAGTGTCAAATTTTCTAACGGGTGGTTTAATGTTCTAGAGCTTATGCTATAAGACACAGGAGAAAAGAGGCTTAGCTAGAACAGTCAGAGGTTAAGACCAGGACACAGTGCTTTGCTATAAAACAAAAGAAACATAGAGTCATGGGGCCACATGACATATTCTTTCATAAGAAAGGTAATGGAAAACAAATTACATGTTCTGGATTTACGATAGGGAAGTAAAGAAAAGCCTAGAACACAAGCAGTGATACAACTAAAAGTTTAAGCAAATATATCCACCTGATTCTCCCTGTGCTACAGGAAACAATCATTTTACTTCTTCAAACAGTTAACTTGAGATTTGAGCTCCCGGGATTGGAATTTCTCCCTATGTCCATTCGACAAGAAAGTGCTGCTAAGAGACACAGGAAGGTGGTGCGGCATGAACTTACTGTCAAGGGTTTCTGAGTCCGCAATAAAATCTCCATGAAAGATTTTTTTAATGCCTAGTTCCAGAGCAGCTTAACATACTGCTTCGGAGTAATCGAAGATGGGTGTCAGGGTGTTTTCATTTTCATATGCACTTCCCAATTTCATTTCAGAGAACCTATTACAGGTAAGTGTTCTTGTAGCTATGTATGAAAATGCTAAACATGCAGGTATTTGTTTTCCCGTTTTGAAGACAGTGACATTGGGCTTCTAAGGAATCATGAGACCTTTCCCCTTTTATAGTCATATATTTAATAAATTAATCCTTAGCCAAAAATTAAAAAACCTGTAGTCCAATTACAGAGGCACAAAAAATTTGAAGACCAAAAACTACATGAAATATCTTTAAAATATTTCAAGTGCCAAGTTTCTGACTTCCCAAGAGAATTCTGTGTTTGGCATCAATATATGGCAAGAATGTAAATGTGTCACTCAAAGAATTGTTGCATCTAAGTGGATACTTTCTTTTGCTCAGAAGCATATGTGGACAATCTCCTGCTTTTGTCATGAGGAACTTCCAAAGTTGTTAGCTCTAAGATTTCTGGTTTCTCATTTCCTCCTCTATCTCTATCTTTAGATATGTCTATTGTGCTTGAAATAGACATTTGTGACTTTCCCTGGGCCTGTAATACATTCTCTGAAATCATTCCAGAGAATGGAGTTTTGATTAGAGTGGTGCCTTTGAAATGTCAGAGGTTTTCCTGACTCATCTGAAGGAAATCAAGTACATTGACAGATGTGCTCAGAGATAACACTGGAGAAGAACTTCACAATATCTTACAAACTACCTGGACTATTTAATACCTCACTTTCCATAGTTTCTTATTTGAATTCAATAATATGAGCAATGAAAATGAATTTATAAATAAACTTAAGTTTTACTAACCCAAACCAATATTCTGTTTTAAGTATCCCCCAAACTTTGCATGCCATAAGAAGAAAATGTAATGAATTTTACTTTTCCATTCATAAATTAATTAGCTAATATCAGAGATGGGACTACTAATTCAGTGTATAAAACAAATAAATTATACTTTGTGACAAACTGATATTAGGTGGCTCCTCTGAACTTTTCCTCCTGTTACTTATGCCCCATGTGGTCCCTTACCTTGACTGCGAACAGGGCCTATATCCCAATTCTACTTAACAAAAGAAATATGTCTCAGGTGAAGAGGCGTATGCGATTGTATGGTTTCATGATTATATGCTATTCTGTACTAATGTTCTCACTGAATTCGCTCCCTCTCTAGTTGTCTGTGATGAAGCAAATGAACTCTTCGGGGGAATTTCATGTGATGACGGATCATGGTTGAGGACTGGAGGTTAAGTGCTGAGCAAATGGCATGGAAGAGCATTCCTATGCTTCCACCCCCCCTGACATCTCAGGTCAGAATCCTTGAACTCAGAAACATCAATAGAAGCAGACAAAAATGCTCTGAGAGAAGCATGTTCAATAAACTGAGAACCAGTTATTATTATAACTGTTCTTCTGAGGCTGAACAGCAGGGGGATGCGTGCACCTGTCACTCTAGTTTCAGTGGGGCCAAGCTCACTGCTTACGTTTCACCTCCAACCTTGGAAAGCTGCCACCCGGTGTGGACAGGAGAACCGAGAGGGCAGCTGCTATTCTGTTTCCTGTGAGTGAAACTGAGCAGTATTTTGACACTCTGACCCCCTGACCAGTTCTTCCATGTCATGTCGGCAACAAAATGCCAGCAGAGATGTGAATCTAGATTACTACCTGGTGTTGGAACGTAACAAGATGGTTCACGATCCACTGATCCCCCCTGGGATTTTCTTCTGCCTTCATGTTGGATGGTGTCACAGGTATCTGATTTTCCTCCTCTACTTATATCAATAAAACTAAATTCAACATAAGAATTGGGGCTCAATAGGGTCCTACATTATTTGCACCTTTCCCATCAAGATATTCTTGAACAAGGCAGTGAAAAAGAACATTTTTAGCACTGTGTTTCATCATGACTATGTGAGTAGGACTTAAGGGATACTTGAGCCCTCGACCTAAATTAGCATCAGTGTGTTGTTGTCACTCCCAAGCTCCCTAATCATCTGTTATGCTTGAGGACGCCTTGATGAATGAGGACCAAGATGGAATTTTTCAGCTTGAATCAACACTTAGATTTCTTATTTGTATCTGTTTGTGGAACCTATCAGGAACCTCAGTTACCAGCCCCTTCCGGAGACAATGACATTGCCTAAGCTATCCATCCTACCTTCTCTGAAATAAAATCAGCAGGATTGAGAATGGAACATGAATGTCCACCCACCTGGAATGCAGCTATGCTCTTAGGCACTTGACTTTAAATATGAGCATTAGAGGGCCAAGTGTGAAGAGCACAAATGTGTGAGGTTCTTAAACTACATCTCATTAGGGGAATTGCATGGCAACATTTTTAAAGTTTTAAATAAAACCCATAGTCTCAAAATAATGACCCCAGTAATGATAAAATAAAAAGAACTTATTTTAAGAAATACCAGGAAAGTCAAAACAAGAATAAGAAATGAAAATCATTACATTTCAATGCTTAGATTAATCAGATGTTAACATTATTTAATAAAATAATTTAAAATAGTCATTGTAACCATTTAGCAAATAGTTACAAAGTCTTTGAGCTAAGTGACAAAATAGAAAAATGACAGTAAAATGATAAAAACTATCCAAAACTAAATGAAAAATACAGACCTGAAAAATATATCAGGTAAATCTAAAAGTAAAGACCGGATAAGAGCAAAAGACTATAGAGGTGATAGGCTCTGCTTATAGCATTCTGAGTCTGCCATTTACCCACACAAAATGGTTCAAAGGCTCACGAAACACATGGTTAGGTCTAATACAGCAAGGACCTTGTTTCTAAGTCTTCTGTTTTCACAAATTATTCTTCTTTTGGTGTTAGTTACTTTTGTTACTATTACAACCAAATAACTGACCAGAAGCAACGTGAAGGAAGAAGGTTTGTTTGTTTGTTCCTCACAGTTTGACAATGCAGAAATCCTGACAGGAGGACAGGGCGGTGGGAGTGGCTTTGGACTAAGGAGTCAGGAAAGAGCCTCTGGCTCACATACAGGCAGACCAGAAAGCACAGAGAGATGGATGCTGGCATTAACCTTCCTTCCTTTTTTCATCTTCTATGCAGTCTGGGATTCCATCCCATAGGATGGTGCCACCCATGTTCAGGGATGCTCTCTCTGCTGTAATTTAGGCCTCTCTGGACACTCACAGACACACTAAACCGTGGGACTCACTTATGTCCTTGGCATTGATCATTCATTGGAGCTGAAAACCAGAATTAGCCGATGCGATGCTAATTCTACCACTGAATCGCCAGTTTTAAACACAATGGCTAATGGACATTTTTTTTTTTTTAATAAAGCAACAGGATAACAGAAAGCTTGGAAATTCAAAATGGGAAGAACATTAGAATTCATGGTAATAGAGGTAAGACTACCATTCTATCTTATGATTATAGTAAAAATTGGTGGCAGCATTAGAATTACAAACATTTGTGGCATTCAGTGCATTCCAGGGAAATACTTAAGACAATTATATGTAATAGTGGGGAGAGACAGAGTGGACTTTACACATTAGGATGCTAACAGTAGAAGACTGTAGTATGTTATCTGTTTATTGTAAAGCCCAGAGCAAAGCCTAAGAAAATTGTATAAAGTGGAACTGTAATAAAAATAGAATACTGAAATGTTTCATTAAGCCACAGGTAAGTGAACACATAAAAACTAAGAAAACAACCACAATAAGCCCAATCCCAAACCAAACCAATCAAAGAAATAAATAATAAAATAGTAAAACTGAATTTTAAAGGATCAATAACTACCTCTTTAGATTAATGTTTAAGTACAATATTTGAAACCAGATGGTGCAGAATAACACAGGGATACACAGTCATTTTAAATATCTATGCACAACACAGCAAAGCCTGAAAGTGTATGAAATAAAAATATGATAGAGCTGAAACGAAGAAAAAAGCTATACTTTCAATGCTTTGAGGCTCAGAAGGTGATCATATTTTCATCTTTCCCTTTTCTTCCAGCTTTCCAAAATTAGTAAAATTATTATTATTTTCAGCCAATTTCCCCACATGAGCAATTCTTACTGACTAGTCTCAGACCATCACTATCTGTCATTCTTGTGGACCCCGTCCTCCTCACGAATCTCTTTTTCATGATCATGAGAATTTATTTTGTTTTTGTGGCCCACCTTAGATTAACTGAGACTGTTTTGTGAAAATGAGTTTGTAGATATTTGTTGGAACCTGGAAGGTTCAGTAGTGAGCATACTACTAAATGCAGTGGTTTTCCCTCCTGCAGAGTCCATCAATATTTTATTTTCTCTTCTGAGTGAGTTTCAGCATCCTCCTTTGAGCCCTCCTTGGCTTCTTTGCTTCTGTGGATTGTAGCATGGTTACCCTGTACTTTATGGCTAATATCCACTTATAAGTGAGTACATACTACACATGTCTTTCTGGGTTTGGGTTATCTCACTCAGGATAATCTTTTCTAGTTCCATCCATTTGCCTGAAAATTGCATGATGTGTTTGTTTTTAATAGCCGAGTAGTATTCCATTGTGTAAATGTACCACATTTTCTTTATTCATTGTTCAGTTGAGGGATATCTAAGTTGTTTCCAGTTTCTGGCTATTAGGAATAAAACTGCTGTGAACATAGTTGAGCAAATAAAGTAGATGAAGGCAGGGATCTCAGTGGGAGAGGTGGTGGAGAAGTTAAAGGGGGTGGTGATAAGGTGTGGTGAGAGTGGAGGGAGAGGACCTGGAGAAAGAACGGAAAAAGGTAGGGGGCATCTCTGGGAAAGGGGAGGCTCTGGGAGTCTATGGGGGTGACCCTAGCTGAAACTCTTAGCAGTGAAGGGATATAGAGTCTAAAGTCACCACCTCCTGTAGCCAGGAGGGACTTCCAGTGGAGGGAGGGGAACATCAACTCACCCATAAAACGTTCGACCCAAAATTTGTCTTGCTTACAATAAGTATAGAGATAAAGATGGAGCAGAGATTGAGGAAATGTCAACCTAAAAACTGCCCCAACTATAAGAGAGAGGCAACCGCTGACAGTATTGATACTCCGCTATACTTGCCGACAGGAACCTAGCATAGCTTTCTTCTGAGGGACTTCCTCCAGTAGCTGATGGAAACAGAGGCAGAGACCCACAACCAAACAATAATTTGAGCTTGGGGTGTTTTGTGGAAGAGTGGGAGGAAGTACTGAAGGATCTGGAGAGGTCAGGCAACCACAACAAGACCCACAGAGTCAATTAACCTGAGCCCATGAGGTCTCACAGAGACTGAACCATCAACCAAACAGCATGTATGGGCTGGATCTAGACCCGCTACACATATGTAGTAGGTATAACAGCTTAGTCATCATGTGAGCTCCCTAACAATGGGAGTCAGGGTTGTTTCTGACTCTGTTGCCTGCCATTGGGTCCCTGTATCCTAGCTGGACTGATCTCAGTGGGAGATGATGAGCATTGTCTCACTGCAACTTGAAGTGCCAAGGTGGCCTGGTATCCCTTGGGTGGCTCATCTTCTTTGAGAAGAGGGAGGGGGGAAATGGAGAAAGGGAGGCATGAGGGTAGAACTAGAGGAGGAGGGAGGCTGAGATCAGGCTGTGAAGTTACTGAATGAATGAATGAATGAATGAATGAATAAATGGGGGAAAAGTCCATCAATAGTCAATAATTCAAAGGGAATGTGTAAGGCACATTAGCCCTCACCATTTTTTTTTACTTATTATTGGCTAATGAGAATTCTTATGTATTTCCTTTTAACTTGTTTTAAATAATAGTTTAGATGAAGAGATTTTTTTTTGTGTGTATGCATTTGACAATCGCTAGACTTATATTGTCTATCACTTGGAAGACTACACAAAAACTGTGTTGCTTTAAACCACAATCATCTTTTTTTTCCATAATTTTATTTTTCTCATTAGTTACATTTTGTTAACTCTGTATCCCAGCTGTATCCCTCATTCCCTCCCCAATCCCACCCTCCCTCCCTCATCTCCTCCCTGCCCCTTTCCAAGTCCACTAATAGGGGAGGACCTCTTCCCCTTTCATATGACTCGCTTTTGTCAGGTATTTTCCGGACTGGCTGCAAAGTCCTCCTCTGTGGCCTAACAGTACTGCTCCTCCCTTGGGAGGTGGGGAGGTCAAAGAGCCAGTCATTGAGTTCATGTTAGAAATAGTCCTTGTTCCCCTTACTATGGGAAACCAATTGATTACTGAGCTATCACGGGTCACATCCGAGGAGAGGTTCTAGGTTTTATCCTCTCATGGACTTTGGTTGAGTGTCCATCTCAGAAAAGACCCTGTGCCCAGATACGTTTGGTCCTTGTGGAGCTCCTATCCTTTCCACATCAAACTCCCCTTCTTTCATATGATTCCCTGCACTCTGCCGAAGGTTTGGTTGTGAGTCTTAGTATCTATTTTGGAGCACTGCTAGGTAGAGTCTTTCAGATGCTTTCTGCGGTAGACTCCTGTCATACGTTCAATGCATATCCCATTTGTCTTTCTAAATGAGGATAGATCATCATACCCCATGTCTGCTTTCTTGATTATCTTCTTTAGGTGTATAGATTTCATTTTGTTTATCCTATCTTTTAGGTCTATATACTCGCTTATATAGACACAATCATCTTCTAAGAACTCTACAGTTCATACAAGGATGGTGTGGGCAGTTTACTTCTGCTCTTTGAAGAATTGCTTTAAGAGGGTGGAAGACTGGATCCTAAGTTAGCTAATTATTGTCATAAGAAGTTGATGCTGACTATCAGGTAAGCTTGGTCAAGGATGTGTTTTCAGGACAGTCCATATGTACTTTTGATGAGAGTTTAAAAACACATAAATTGAAGTAACAAAACAACCTTTTTTCTTGGCAGAGAATCTCTCAGTACTCGTTAAGATAAATTTGTTCAAGCCATTTCTGATACAGACATCCACGTTTCATTTTGTTTCAGAAGAACATGTGAATCAGTCTAGCAGTTATAAGGAATGTCCCCAAATCTCAATTACATAGCAGATCAATTATTTAATGGTCACCTCTCAGTCTGCAGTTACTTGAGAGAGATGGGGCTTTATTACTACATAAATGTCTGTAATTGTTTGAATATAGGTTTACATGCTACTTAACATGTACTCATATATTTTATATTCTCCTTAATTTGTCTTATTTTTCAAATTTGCAGTTCTGAAAATAGAAGAACTGATGCAGCTTTTTCTTTAAGCTCACTGAAGTCTCAGGTGGTTAAAGACAAACTGAAAACATACGTTATGTGAACCCCAAGAAATAGCACCAAAACTCTCATATGTCATGAGAGACTTCGGTCCTACCTCTCTCACGGCTGTTTTAGAAGGACCCTTACTTGATCAAAATGAGCCATGTCACCTTCTGTTGCCCTTTACCCTTACATTGGAGGTATTTTTAACGCGATGGTTTGTAATAGTAAAGACTTACTTACAGAGGACTCTGTCTAATCAGATCTCTCTTCTTGCTGCTATTTCAAATTAGAGTGCAATAGTGGAGTTTTGACTGATCCTATTTGTCACCCTTATAGAAAAACTGCATAGAAATAGTGATTAATAACTTCCCTCAATTTTGCTCTAACATCAGAGAAACAAATTGTTGGATTCTTTCTAAATTGCTTACCCAGAGGAATAGTTATAAAGAGGCTCGTGCTAAAATTTGCATCTACTCTTTAGTTTCTTAAGGAAAACGTAAAGATTACTTCTAAATGTTTCATAGATTAAGTGCTCAATATTTCCAACCCATCGTGCTAATATTCCCACAAGTTCACTAACATGCATATTGCATTAACTTGCAACACATTTTCCTCATAATCTTTCTCTTCGTATACAAGACTCTCTTGCACAGTATTGGCTTTCATTTGAAGTATTGTTATTAACAGCATCATCACTCGCACACAGCAAATAGACAATAGCATTTGTGCTCCTCTTTTCTTATTGGGCTACTTAATGTCTAAACATTCCAGGAATGCTTATTATTCACCCTTGGCACTTAACATAGTTTTTAAAAATACAATCAATACACTAAACACCTAATTTTGTGCTATGAACCTTTGGAATGCTAAAATCTTTTATAATACCTACATTTATTTTTTTATTCCTAAAAAATGTATTTAAACACTTTAGCTAAGCCATTGTCCTTACTGAGAACATAGTTCAATGTATGTACCAGGGAATTAAGTGTGTACTTTATAATGATATTTGCAATGCCTTTTAAATTACTTCGTGTGTGTTACTGGTCATTACTTTGATTACAAATCAATATGATACTATTTCACTTAAAGAAGATGCTTATAATTCTGTATTCCAGATGCCTAGACAAAATTACTGCCTTATTTTTTTCTGTTAATTTATTTTCTTGACTACTCCCTTTACCAAACACACTTTCCATATACTTAAACTGGGAGAAATGCATAGTATCAGAATACAGAGGATTGGCACTATATCATACCATGACATGAACAGTGGAATTTGTACATTTTATTATTAATTGCTTAGTACCTCTGAGCCCATGCTTACGAAAATACACACTTACTTGTCTCTTTCGGTGTGGGCATGGGGTGGGTAGGCTGTTATAATTTCTACAGAAATATTATTTCCTATATGTAATAAATGGATGATTCTGCTTATAGAGATATTTCCTAAACAACAAGAATATTATTGTGCTTTTCATCAGTGTGTTTTCTTGGAGCTTGCTTTAAATTATGTTTGCAGATTAATGACCAAAGCCAGGCAAGTAGAGGACCTGAAAAGCAAAAATTATACAAATTAGACCCCAAAACTGGCTTCTAAGAAAAAAAAATAAAGCTACATGACTAGTGATAATAAGACAGAACAAAAGGAGAACGTGAATGGTGATTGTGGAATGCAAGGCAGTTGCAGAGAAAAGCAGAAACTGGCATTTGCAAGTGGCCTGGAAGTTGAAAGGATTATTTCTCAATGTTCTTTTCTTGAACTGGGGTTGCTTAGATGTCTTTGTTCCTTAAAAAAACAAACAAACAAACAAACAAAAAAAAAACGAACCTCTCTTAAGTACAATTGTTTTGACTGGCAATGAGTCTTGACTGGGAAAAGCCTTTTTTAAAAAAATTATTTTTTTCACTAAAATTAAGTCAGTAGAGAACTGGATTACTTGAGACTCTTAATACTGTGAAATTCTTTTGTTTGTTTAGTTTGTCAGTTTTTAATTCTGGTTGTTTCAAGCAGTGCAGAGGATGGCAGGCTCATCACATGAACTGAACTGGTTTCTATATGATAAACTTACAGATACAGTTCAGAATTAAGTATCTTCCAGATCTTGAAATAAAGACATGTGAGTTGTGGGGAGAATAATCTGACAATGAGAAAGGTGCGCTCCTTCCTTTAGTCATTTTTATGGTGTGGGGCTTGTTATGTTTTATTTCCCTTTTTATGTATTTGTAGATTTCCAGAAAGAAAATATATTTAGCCTATTCCTATCAGAAAATACAGTAAAAGGTCTTGATGATTTGGCCCAGCTGAGAACATTGTAAAGAAAGAAATCACAAACAATTCTCTACATTGCAAAAGTAAAAACACTTCTTGGTAATATGGTCCACTCGCTATTCAAATTTTAGATGTCACAAGCTCTTAAAATTTTAGAAAGAAGTTTCAGAATCCATTAAGGTTGCATTTTTCATTCATTCAAGTAAAAATCATTAATGATGAGAAAGAGGAAAAAAGGCTTGCTATGTAATTGTTTCATTAAGAAATCAAGGATATTAATAAATGCTGAATGAATATAACTCCACAAAAAGAAAAACAGCCATTCATATGCTCAGCAAACTTACATGTCTGTGTTGGAGAGATTGCTGAGCAGGTAACTAAGTCTGCTCCCACCTCTGATGACAACCTGAGTTCCATAAAACGACCGCGTCATGGTAGAAAGAGAGAACCAGCCCTGATCTCCGCATGCACACTGTGGCTCATCCTGCTGCCCCCAGATACACACATTAATTGTGAGGATCAGGAACTTGGGGAAGGAGGTTGGAGGCTCAGAATCCCGGGAATTAGACCCTTGAGACCCGACTTGAAGGTGCAGATCTAACTTTACTGTCCAGTGCAACAGCCTTCAAATGATTGAAAGGACAATCAGACCGTCCCATGCCAGCCTCAAGCACCAGTAACAATCAGCCAGGTTGGTGCAACTTTAAGGAAATGTGGGAGATGTGGGGGGCCAAGATCACTTTAGGAGACTTCCATGAAGAAGAGGCAAGCAGTCACTGTCTTAGCATCGGACCCACGTTGAGACTTTGCTAGTGTGCCAGGAGTCCATAGCAGACCAACGCTGTGTGCTGTGGGCCAAGATCTTCCAAGGAGTCCTAGTAGTTGCTGACACTTCACCCGCCTTTATCTATGGGTCTCCAAAAGGCTTACCTCAACATTTCCCATAATTAATCTTAGATAAATAAAATGATTTGAAAAACTATTTCTGTTAATGCATGGTCAATGCAGGTTGATGGAACTTGTTTATCTCTTATTTGAAATGCTTAGGACAAAAAAGTAGATTTACTTCAGATCATTTTGGGGGAAGAGGGAAGAGTTTGGATCATTAATTTTGTACAGTAATAAGAGATCTTAGGAATGAGCCAAAGTTTTAATTTAAAATTCTGCAATCAGTCCTGATGAGACCTGATAGGCTAGGGTCAGATAGAAGGGGAGGAGGACCTTGCCTATCAGTCAACTTTCTTGTGTAACCCAGGACCAATTCCCAGAGATGGCAGTGCTCACAGTATTCTGGATTCTTCCATCTTAATCGACAGACAGTCATGACAATTTCTCATGGACATGGAAATAGGCCATTCTGGTCTGGGCAATCCCTGACTAGATTTTTTTTTTTTTAAGCAGTTCTTAGTTGTGTCAAGCTGAGAACAAAAACTAGCTGTGTAATGCCGTGCCTTAAAGATGGAGCTGGTTTCCGCCTTCCACTTTCCTGATGGTGAGTGCTCTCTGTCACCAACAACTCCACATCTGGCTAAGGCTGAGGATCTGGCTTGCTTCCATGTATGTGGACCTATCTGCATTGCCCACGTGGCACGCTGGGGTTGGCTACCCAGAGGCTGTGGGCTGTGGGCTGGCTTTCCCCAGGGTCAGATGATTGTTCAAGGTTCCTGAATAAACTGCATTGAAAAAAAAAAAAGAAATCATATGGATAGTGAGCTTCAAGCATGATCAGTGGCCTTGGAAGGGGTCAGGAGGGAGGTGAGGGAGGGAGAGTGGGATTGGGAGGGAAAAAAGAAGGAGGCTATGGCTGGGATATAAGAGAATGACCTGTGATTAAAATTAAAAAAATTAAAAAAAAAAAAAAAACCTAGCCAGGACATGTCCATACAAGTCCATGCCACAGCACTATACACAATGCATGCACACATTCTCAAGATACCTAAATTACAGCAGTCCTCAAAAAGGCCGTTGTGCTATTAATTCTGAAAGAGTTCCTTCCTTGATTTTTTTTTTCCTTTGGGGAACAAACAATGGAAATGGTTATATAACTGAACTCCTCTTGAAAAAGCTTTAATCAAGTGTTACCTCAGCAGGCAACAGATGGAGGAAAAACTATTTGATAACAGTTTGGTAGCTATGTAACCAACACACAATATGAAGCACAGATGTTTATCTGGAATGGCCTTCAAGTTGGAGAATAAAAGCTTAGACAAAAGCTGTTGAGTTCCAAAACCTCTCCAATGCCATATTGTAAACAGGCACGGCAGCCTCCATGGGGTCATGTTAACACCTGACTCTTACAGTCTTCTCATAACAGAAGATGCAGAGGTGTGCTTGTGCTCAGTCGGCACCAAAACATGGAGTAAAAATGCCTTGATGCATCTCCTGAACAGTGTTTTCCATCACTAAGTTTTCATGACATTTTTTTTTTTCCTTTTTGCTCTCTCTTTTGAGTTTTATAGCCAACATTTCATTGTATGCCTCAGTGTTATGTAATGAAAATCCAAATTGATTCTTACACATCTTTTAACTTTCACAAGTGTAAAGCCAGAGAATTCGGGTGTTCTAGGGATTGCTTGTAATGATTACCATTCTGGGAATCACTATTGTCTATCTGTAGTTGTTGAATTTTTTCCTTGTTCATTTGTTTTTGATGGTTCATGGAATTTTTCATTCATAGATGAGGAAAAGTTTTGCGGGGTGTGTTATTTGATACCATGGACATACACTAGAGTACTTATTATCAGATAGAATTTATATATTCTATGGGCAGTTAAGCCAGGATCTATCATTTTTGGGGTTTGAGGTACAAGGACAATGGCCAATCATCAGCATGCTTTCTGAGTCCCCTTTTTACTAAAATTCCCAGAAAGAAATGGTCCACATACAGCAAACCTTTTACAGGCTGAGGTGTTTAGAATCTCAAAGATTGTGGGGAGTTGAAATACCATAGTTTGGCAGCCAAATAACCTTTAGATTAGCTCCTTAATAGACATTATTCGGTCACAGCTATCTTATATTTAATACTCTTATAACTATTAGGCAAACAGAACCCTTCCTCCTACCAGTTCAAAAGCTAAGAGTATCAGCACACAGCATCTGAGTCTGGAGTAGAGTTTTCTGAACTCCTCTGCAACCACCACACATGAAGCGTCCACCAATAGACTTAAAAGATGTCTTTATTTGTGGTTTTCTTTGTTCTACTATCAAAACCTTATAAAACTGTTCATATGTTGGAAAGTAGTAATTGGAATAATCTACATCTGTATTCTAAAGCTATGGTCATTCATATCTGCCTCCTCTAAGGTAAGAGCTGTTAAATATTAAATATATACAGATCATAAATATATACATATATTAAATTAAAATATAAATATATCACTCATATGTAAGACTAGAAAAATGGAGATTTTAACAGACATACCAGTATTGAAGGGGCAGTATTTCCCAGGAACCACCCCTACACAAAGAACTTTAGGCAACTGATGAGTGTTGGTAGGAAGAGAATTAGCCTCTCCCAGTATGAGAGCTAAATTTTTTATGTTGACACCCTTCATTCCCTTTTCCAAGTCCAACCTGCACTGTGCAAATCCAAGGGATGTGTTTACATAAACTATGGGGCCAGGGAGCAGTGCAGTCGTGGGGAGCTGGTCTGAAACAAGAACAAGATCAAGGTGTGTCTAAACCCTGAAAATCTTGTCTTGAGTCTGACAGGAGTAGCCTACCTGCCTTGGGCCTACATGGTCTGGTGCACATAGCCTATGGTCCCCCACCTCTGTCATCCTTGAGGTCACTTAGCCAGGTGGCAGGTTATAAAGTTCCTCTTTCCTTATAAAGTCATGTCCAGCAAGCACCTGGAATTCCTCTTCATGCAAATGAGGCATCCCCAGAACCTTGGCCTCAGCTGATGATACACACTCACCCCAAATGCCTCTACCCACCAACCAAAGGTTTAAATAGCCTCTGTTACCTGCCCTGCCCCAATAAATGTGCTGTCTCACAGAAACAATCTCCCAGGAAGGCTGTTTCATGAGCATTCACCACTGACCGAGATTCTGCATTGCACACACTTTCTGAAACTAAGCTTCCCTCCCTCTAGTCCAGTTCAGTGAACAATAAGGCTGGATACCCAAAGGGGGGAAGCGAACACAGAGCAGCAATACATTCAAATCTTAAGTTCTACCATCCCCAGAAAATACCTCAAGAAAAGCTACCTCTTGAACTCATAATAATTGGGGAAACACACATTGTATAATCATGCCCTTCCCATGGACAATAAGGAAAATGACTCAGAGTATGGGCTGGCCTATCCAAGCAAGGCCTTCTGCATATATGGGTACCTACATGACAGTAGAGCTTTAGAAACTTGCCTTAGTCTTGGCCAATAATTAAACATAGCAGATCAGGTAGATTATTTTTTTATTTATTTTTTATTTTTTATTTTTTTTTATCAGTTACATTTTATTAACTCTGTATCCCAGCCGTGTCCCGATCCCTCATTCCCTCCCAGTCCCTCTCTCCCTCCCTCATCTCCACCGTGCCCCTTTCCAAGTCCACTGATAGGGGGGATCTCCTCCCCATTCATCTGATCCTGTTTTATCAGGTATCTTCAGGACTGGCTGCAAAGCCCTCCTCTGTGGCCTAACAGGACTGCTCCTCCCTTCGGAGGTGGGGAGACCAAAGAGCCAGTCATTGAGTTCCTGTTAGAAATAGGGTGCAAATCAAAACGACCCTGAGATATCACCTTACACCCATCAGAATGTCCAAGATGAAAAACTCAAGCGATAACACATGCTGGAGAGGTTGTGGAAAAAGGGGAACCCTCCTCCACTGCTGGTGGGAATGTAAACTGGTACAACCACTCTGGAAAGCTATCTGGTGCTTTCTAAGACAAATAGGAATAGTGCTTCCTCCAGACCCAGCTATACCACTGCTAGGTATATACCCAAAGTTTGTTCAAGTACACAAAAAGGACACTTGCTCAACCATGTTTATAGCAGCTCTATTTGTAATAGCCAGAACCTGGAAACAACCCAGATGTCCATCAATGGTGGAATGGGTACAGAAATTGTGGTATTTTTATACAATGGAATACTACTCAGCAATCAAAAAGGAGGAAATCATGAAATTTGCAGATCAGGTAGATTAAACAAGAAATATTTCTGGTGGTTTCATGGGTTGTAATCTTGAGTTGAAAGTATCAACCTGAGCGTTATCCGGACAATGTACTTCTCCTGGCTTTGTCCTCATGTGGTGCAGCAGTCCCTAATTCCTCTATTTGTAAGAGTATAAAGCATAAGTGTTCGACTTTCACCTTTACTCCACCCAAAATCTCAGCCTCGCCCAATAACCCTAATATCAAATGTCACCATGTTACAATCAAAACTTCACCCACATTTCTATGCTGTGATTCTCATTCTTAGCGTAAAATATTGCTCTGTAAGTTTCTACAACCTTAGAGAACTTTAGACCCCATGAAGGGAATGAAGCCATAAAAATCTTCATTGTTTGGTTTAATATGACTGAGCAAAGATGATTATTTATGGACTCGTGTGTGATATTTAACAACTCGTATTTTCAATTTTTATTTATAAATATTTTCAGATATGCATATAAGTTACTTTTGTTTACTCCTTTGTTACTCATATTGTCTCTGACTTTGCAATGGTTGCCTCTTGTTCCCCAGAAGTTTCCACCTCTATATTTATGTTTGTTCTCCTTTAGTTTTAATTTCCACATAGAAAACAATAAGTTTTTTTCATACTTTGGCTTACAGTTTTCAATATCTTGCTCTCATTTTAGCCTACACGTTCTTTTGTGACCTATTTTTCTACTGCCCAACTATCCCACTAACATTTTCCTGATTCTTTTCCTGGGGACTCAACACAGAAATACTTTCTCTGCTTCCTTTGACATATAAGATAATTTCCAGAGTCTCCTTTCAGGTTTGTTATTTAAAGCTAGTCCCTGAGTTAATAATTTTTATTTTTATTATTATTATTATTTGTTAAAATTATGTTTTCTAGAGTGGCATGGAGGGTCAAATGAGGGCAGGAAAGCCAGGCATGGTGTCACACACATTCAATCCTCTTACTTGGGGTGAAGGATTGACAGATCCCTGAGTTTGAAGCCAGCCTGGTCTACAGAACAAGTTCCATGACAATCCTAGGGCTAAGCAAAACAAAACAAAACAAAATAAAAACACTGTCTTAAAAATCACCACAAAAACAAATCAGACTTAAAATAGTTCATTTCCTTACAGCGAACACCAAGTCCATCAGTCTGGAAGCTAGACTGGAGACTCTAGTTACTTGTACGTGTCAATAAAAATGATGTGAATCTGCTTAGAATTTGGCACACGTTCTCCTTAGAGAATAATAACTAACTTGAAGTAAATCGAGAAGATATCTGATGATAAATTTCTTGAACAAATCCAGTAAGACGATGGTATCAAATTATTGATAGAGTTGATTCAGAAAAATCTTCATTGAAAACAGAAACAAAAAAACAAAACAAAACAAAAAACCACCTTGGGTGCAGTTTAAAATGTGGCAGTCTTAGAAGATGTTTGAAGTGAATAATGCGTCCTTGCACTGTTAGCTGTGATATGTAAAACAATTATACAGTGTTTTTTTGTTGTTGTTTTGGGTTTTTTTTTGTTTTGTTTTGTTTTGTTTTTTTGTTTTGTTTTGTCTTTAGGAGTACAGAACCTAACTCAGAGGGAAAATGTAGTGACTGGCTCACATTTCTGCTCTAATTCTTACCTTGGCTGGCAAGAGTCAAATGCAGCCTCCTGTGGGTTCTTGTCATTCTCATTTGGATCACTGGAAACTGGCTTACTGTCTCATAGGCAAAATAAAGGGAAGAATTGAGAAAATAATGAGGGTGATTCAGGCAGTGTATGTACTAATAAAGAAAACAGGTGCTCAGGGCTTCCGTGACCTTGTCTGAAATGAATACCCTGAGTAAATAGGCTTCCCACTGTGTTCTGTCATGTGACTAGAGGCCATTGAAATCTCTGCTTTCTCAGTGCTGTTGGAAATTAAACTGATGCCTCCTTATGGAAATGCCCAATGGCTCTAGTTCAACCTATTTACAAAGACATTACCTTAGTCAAAATTGCAACATCTCTTATTAAAATGCAGATACTTCAAATAATGCTGATAAAATAAGGCTGGATAATTACACAAGAAATGGGTTGGTCACTCAAATGTCTGTTCACTATAGGAAAGGCTTGCCAGAGAAGCACTGAGCAGAAGAAATGACGTTAAATTCAATTTGAGTTGAGATTTTAAGAGCTCTCTCTTTTTGAGTTAAGTATCCCATTGATGCTTCAAGGGGCAGGATGGAGGAAAGTTTTGTTCCAGTTGGCTGGGTAAAAATAAGAGAGAAGGTGTTTACATGTCACTGCATCTTTTTACATAGCAGATGGGTTCACTTTCTAATGCTGGTGTCAACTTCCTCTACAGACAAAAGTTAAAGAGACTCTCACAAATATTCATGCAACATTTCCATTTGATTTTAACACTTGTTTGCCTGAGTCTAGTCAACAAAGCAACATGGAGTGGCAGAGAAGCCGAAGGGGAATTTGCTGGTACAAAACATCAAGTCAGAAAGTTCATGATAAGAACATGTCTGCATGATACAAGATCTACTTATAATCAGCATTTATTAATTCTAACAGGACTCCAAGTGAAATGCTTGCTGAGACTGCAAAGACAACAGTGAATGGTCCACGTAAATCCATGAATATCTTTGTTTCCCTTAATTAAAAGCCTTTTCTTTAACTTTTCAGAATAATATACAGGTATATGATGCTATATAATTACATTTACTTGCTACATCCCTTGTCTAATTGAACTCACTGTCTCAACACATCCCCGTTCAAACTTTCTGTCTTTCTTTTGCACACTCCCTTTCTTCTTGATAATGCACTGCACAGTTTGTGTTTCCCTGTGTACATGTATGTGGAGTTATCTTCTGTAGCACAGGAAACTTACCACCAGCCACACCCATCAGAAATAATAATTGTTCCTCCCACTACCACTTCTTGGTGAGGGGAGAGCCCAGAGATTATCTGCTCCATCAGTATCACAATTTTGGCTGTCTTGATTTTGTACAGGTGATCACAGCTGCTCTGAGTTCACGGGTAGTGTAGCCCTGTCATAATTAAAGATAGCATTTCATAAACTGCTCCCTGTGCTCCAGCTTGTATCTTCTTTCAGACTCCTCTTATGCAATGTTCTCTCAGGTGCTCATGTGTGGGTGTGTGCATGTGTGGGTATGTTATAGGTGTCCCATTAAGGTTGAATGCTCAGTCTATTTTTCTCAGCAATATGGTCAGTTATGCAACTCTCTACTAACTGCTATTCATTAAAATGAGGCTCCTGTAATCAAGGTTAAGATCAGTCTAGATCTCTGGATATAAAGATAAATATATATGTCAATTTGGCATCACAACCACTTAACAATATTGTAATATAGGGCTCTATCATAGAGTCTATAAACTCCACAGCTATGAATTTTGACCAGGATTACAGCACTAAGCATGAACTTCTCTTCTTTGAAGCAGACCTCAATTCCAACCAAAGTAATTAATTACCCAGCAACAATATCATGCCACTACTGCAAGATTTGGTATACCTTTCCTGGCATCTTAGTTTTGCAGTATACAGAGTCCAGTGCTGAGAAAGACCACTGATGTCTTTTCTTCCCCAGCAGGCTTCAAAGCTATTTACAGTTTCATAACTGTTAATGCAATTACTTATTAAATTTGTAACTATGGTGTAAAGTTTTGTAGAATCTTTTTGTTTATAATTTTTAAATTTTATTTATTAACATTTATTCACTTTGTATCCCAGCTGTACCCCCTCCCTCATCTCCTCTGGGTCCCACCCTCCCTCTTCTCCCCTATGCCTCTCCCCTAGTCCATTGATAGGGGAGGTCCACTTCCCCTACTATCTGAACCTAGCCTATCCGGTCTCATCAGGACTGTCTGGATCCTCTTTCCCTGTGGCCTAGTAAGGCCCCACCCTGCTAGGGGGAGGTGATCAATAAATGCTACTTTATGAAACTAAAAAGCTTCTGTAAAGCAAAGGACAATGTAAACAGAACAAAAGGACAGCTTATAGACTGGAAAAAGATCTTCACAAACCCTATAACTGATAGTGGGCGAATATCCAGAAAGAAATCAAGAACTTAAACATCAAAAAACCAAGTAATCCAATTTTAAAAAGGGGCACAGAACTAAGAAAATTCTCAGCAGCGGAACATCAAATGGCAGAGAAACACATAAAGAAATGTTCAACATCCTTAGTCATCAGGGAAAGGCATATCAAATGACTCTTGAGATTCCCCCTTACACCCATCAGAATGGCTAAGATGAAAAACTCAAGTGACAGCACATGCTGGAGAGGATGTGGAGAAAGGGGAACACTCCTCCATTGCTGGTGGGAATGTAAATTTGTACAACCACTTTGGAAATCAATTTGACACTTTCTCAGAAAATTAGGCATAGTGCTACCTCAGTATCCAGCTATACCACTCCTAGGCATATATATAAAAGATGTTCAACCATACAACAAGGACATTGCTCAACCATGTTCATAACAGCTTTATTCTTAGTAGCCAGAATCTGGAAACAACCTAGATGCCCCTCAACAGAGAAATGGATACAGGAATGGTGGTACATCTATGCGATGGAATATTACTCAGAAATTAAAAACAAGGAAATCAGAAAATTTGTGAATTTTTTATAATGATGTCTTTGACTATCTAACTTCTTTTTTATTTTGGTGATATTTTTATTAAATTTTTATTTTTTATATTAATTATAGTTTATTTACTTTGTATCCCAGCTGTAGCCCTCTCCCTCATCCCTTCCCAATGATACCCTCATTCTCTCATCTCCTCTCTGCCCCTTTTTAAGTCCTCTGATAGGGGAGGTCCTCCTCCTCTTCCATCTGGCCCTAGCTTATCAGGTCTCACCAAGATGTGCCGTAATGTCCTCCTCTATGTCCTTGCTAGGATGTTCCTCCCATGAGGGAAGGGGAGGACAAAGAGCTAGCTACAGAGATCATGCCAAAGACAGTCCCTATTCCACTTACTAGGGAACCCACTTGGCTACTGAGCTGCCATGGGCTACATCTGACCAGGGGTTCTAGGCTATATCCATTCATGGTCCCTGGTTGGAGTATCAGTCTAACACAAGCACCTGTGACCAGATATATTTGGTCCTTGTGGAGCTCCTGTTCTCTCCAGGTCATATTAACTCCCCCTTCTTTCATATAATTCCCTGCACTCTGTCCAAAGTTTGGCCATGAGTCTCAGCTTCTGCTTTGATACACTACTAGGAAGAGTCTTTCAGAGCCCCTCTGTGGTAGGCCACATGTCCTGTTTCTTGTTTTCTCCTATTTGCAATATCTATCCCATTTGTTTTTCTAAATAAAGATTGATCTTCTTACCTTGGGTCCTCCTTCTTGTTTAGCTTTTTTAGGTGTATAGATTTTAGTATGTTTATCCTATCTTATAAATCTAGTATCCATTTATGAGTGAGTATATACCATGTGTGTCTTTCTGCTTCTGGGATAACTTACTCAGGATGATCTTTTCTAGGTCCCACCATTTGTCTGCAAATTTCATGATTTCCTTGTTTTTAATTGCTGAGTAGTATTCTATTGTGTAACTAGACCACAATTTCTGTATCCATTCCTCCGTTGAGGGACATCTGGGTTGTTACCAGGTTCTGGCTATTATGAATAAAGCTGCTATGAACATGGTTGAGCTAATGTCCTTGTTGTGTACTTGAGGATATTTTGGATATACACCTAGGAGTGGTATAGCTGGATCCTAAGGAAGTGCTAATCCTAGTTGTCTGAGAAAGCCCCAGATAAATTTCTAGAGTGGTTGTACCAGTTTACATTCCCACCAGCAGTCGAGGAGGGTTCCCCTTTCTCCACAACCTCTCCAGCATGTGTTTTCACTTGAGTTTTTCATCTTAGCCATTCTGATGGGTGTAAGGTGAAATCTCAGGGTTATCTAACTTCTGTGAAAACTGTTTCCAATATTAATTTACTGTCAATATTGCTTATTTAATAAATTTAATCTGTATAATGTGCTTAAAGATGAGGTTTCATCAAAATAAAAACATTAAAGAATTTATTCTTGTCTGATTTCAGTTGCTGTGATAAACACCACGACCAAAACTAACTTGGGGAAAAATGTTTGCTTCATCAGGTATCGTCAAGAGAAAGCAAGGTAGGAAGTCAAGCAGAATATGAGTCAGTGATCATGAGGGGAAGCTGTTGTCTTGTTCTCTCTCTTCCTGGCCCACAAATAGCCAGCTAACGTACCAAGGAGTAACCCACCCACACTGGGTTTGGCACTCCCACTCAATCAGGATCAAGGAATTACCACACAGCCATGGCCACAAGGTAGTCTGATGGAGGCAATCACTTAATTGAGCTAGCTTTCTTAGCCAGCTCTGGAAGATATCTAAAGCTGACAGCTAAAGCTAATTTGGAGAGAAATATCCTTAAAGAACTTAACAATTTATCTATCTGAATGTTAACAGTTATGTTTCTTTAGACATAACTTTACTTAACATACTTATGAGTCTTTCCACTGTTTTTCCATGAACATCTGGATTTATGAGTATATATTACACGAACATAACATCTTTCTCCAGCATGTAGTTACCCATGCAGATCACACATGACTTGAAACATAAATGCCTTGATAAGGAGTGATGTGTTCCTTTCATTAAAGAATTTATCTCATAACTGTGAACACACTAGAATATATGTGGACATGATCTATGGCACACCTTGCAAGAGATAGTCCACAAAAATGCCAGGAAATCACAAACTTCCAGTTTTCCTTTGAAAAACCAGTCAATGTTGAGAATTTATAAGTAAGTGCTCTTTAATTTCTTTTTCTCTTCACATTTTTTCTTGTCTCAGTAATCCATGTTGGAATTGGTCTTTTAAAATTTTAATTTAAATTCAAATTGTATCAGACAGAAACTAAATAGTTATATAAAACTTGTAGTCTGGAATAAATTTGGTTAAACTAATAATTGATATGAAGAAAATAATACTAAGTTTAAAAATTTACCTTTTAATTAGAAAAGCACAATAGAGTGGATTATTAATATAGGTGAGGGTGTCACGTGTGACTATTGTAAGCAATCCCCAGATTTTGGAAGTGAAGGGATGTATAATGACTACTTTCCGGTCATAAGACTATGTTGTCATGAGTGTGTGTCCTTGGGTGATACTGGCATTTGGTGAATATCTTAGAATGAACTTACCCAAACATATATGAAATAAATTAGTCACCGCACATGGATGAGACTGCTGCTAGCACAACATATGCTAGCATAACATTTACAGCAATAACTTTAAAATATAAAATACATAATGGAAATGTGTAGGTAAGCATCCATAGGACTGTTTTTTAATGTATCTATTTATGTATTTTTTACATATACACATATAAATATATGTGTACTCTGCATGTATATCTGCACACCAAAAGATGATATCAGACAGTTGTGAGCTGCCATGTGAGTGCTGTGAGCGTGAGTGCTCTTAATCACTAAGCCATCTCTCCAGCCCCAGAATTGTGTCTGTTTGTGTGGTTGTAGTTGTAAGATTGTACGCTGTTGTACTTTCCTGAAACTGTCAAAGCAGCAGAATTGTTGTTACAGTGCAGTCACTACTAATGTGAGAAACCTGTGATGTCATATTCTCTAAGATGTCACCAATTGATAGCTTTTCAGTTCCTTCTCAATTCCATAGTGCTAATAGTCATGTCTCTGGTTGGTCGAAAGTTCATATGGAACTTGACTGTGCATCAGCACATGATGAAACCAAGTAAGCTAGAGTACTTGTCTTGTTATAACCTCGTTTGCCCTCAAGCAGTTTGAGGAAACTGCTGATCATGTCAGAGAAACCCACACTGTAAAACCCTAATGTCATCAAGGAGCTGAGATTGGACTCTACTCAACCATCCGCAAAAATTAAACACCATAATGCATCCGGGGAGGGCTGAATTCTGGCTACTGCTTACGTGAATTCAAAAAGGAGAAACACTGCATTTGAGCTTCAAATAAGACAAAACACAAGAATTAGCCTTTGATGGGCCGTGAATTTACTAGGCACACAATCCAGTTTAGCCACAGTTAGGTTTCTGACTGTGAGGGTGAATGTGAGGGGTTGTAGCTTCTAAGTTTGTGTTGATATTGTTATGTAGGATTGTTTAAGTGTGACAATAATGTGGCCAAACCGATGGCATGCATGCTGCTGTACGGTCCATAGGGAGAAAACTGGGATCAGCTTGGGGAATAGTTTAAAATATTTATGCATTTTCCTGAAAAGCTTAGTCAGAAAACATCAACTGTTTGAATTCAGAAGAACTGTTATCTATTAGTTTGGACAAATCAACTTCCTTTTTCCAATCTTTGTCCATCTCAGGGAAGAACAGTTGTCCTTCATCCATAAAGGCTTTCTGTAAAACAAAACTGATGTCACTTTTTTAAATTTAATTTGTTTTACAATTTTTTTCAGTACCTATCCTGATTGAAACACTCTCCCTCAACCTCCCCCATCCCTACCTTCCTTCCCTCTTCCTCGATTCCCTTTCCCTAGTCCACTGAAAGGGGAGGTTCTCCACCATTGCCATCTGCCTATAGCTTGTTAAGTCTCTTTAGGACTGCTTGGATCTTCTTCTTCCATGGCCTGGCAAGGCTGCATCACCAGAGCGAGTCTTACAATTAAGTTTAAACATATACAGAGTTTTCCTGTATTATACATGAAAACAAATGCCAGCTTCAAAATGTTAGCCATTGGTGTAGATGTATTAATAATGATGATGAGTTCTTCATTGTCTGTGGCTAATTATTAAGTATACAATCAGCTTGGGTGAAATTAACAGCATGGGCTTTGGAATCTTTTTGTTTTCAACCTTTTTCTTAAGAAGACACAGTTGTTAAATTTTGTTGAATGCTCACACTGTCATCCTTCAGCTTGACAGTAGCAGGGTAGTATTCCAGATCGAAGTTGCAGGAAGTCATGCAGATTAGTTGCCTTTTTACCCTTAAACCCTATTGCTATATGCTGTGTTATTTGAAATTCTCTTTTTGCAACTTCAGTCCTTTTTAATTTGTTCAAGCCTTGCTATGGCTGTTAACTATCACATTCGTGAACTGCTCAGAAAATAAGATTTATTTTCAATTTCCCATAAATTGTGTGGATGCTGCTGCCACTGAAGAGTGACAATGGAGTTTAAATGCACAATATCAAAAATGTTTTAAATTACTTTGCTTATGCCACTCCCAGCACAGTTAACATAAATAACATTGGTTTAGTCTGTTGTTTCTCAAAAGAATTAAGATGCATAGGCAGACAACAGAAGGAAAGGATTCTCATAGAAAAAAATATGTCAGAGACTGGGTACCAAATGGGCCTCAGCTGCTTCTGAACACTAGATAATAAGAGTGAAAGTTCTGAGTCACAGGAGACCTTTTTATTATTGTTTTCAGTGTTACCTGCTGTCAGATTTTTTTTTTTTTTTTTTTTACAGAAAGTCACAAAGCACCTTTCTTGAACAGGGAAACTATCTTTCATTTGGGCTAATTTCCTTTTTATGTCAATGATCACACCTTACAGGTGTGATCATATAAGAGTTCTCAGTTTAATGTGTTCGATCACTTTAAAAAAAAAGCCAAAGAACTTAAAATAAGAAACACCCTAGAAAATTTTGGCCCTTAGAAAATCAGTTCTTCAATATACTGTACTCAAAATGAGTCATCTCTACTTACATTCATTAGTAAGAGAAACAATTATGTAACAGGCTGAAACACCCCAAGCACCTTTTCAACTTGCAGCTGCCCAAATAAGTAGACACTAACAGCAGAGGAAGTGAATAATTGTTAAAGCATTTTATTTCATTTCCATAAACATTAAAACACACACACACACAAACATACATACAGATACAAGCACGCACACATATATATTATCTCTCTCACACACCAAACACACACAAACACACACACACCATACACACATTCATGCACACACACATTCACACACTCACACACACATAGCATATCATAGACACACAAAGACACACACACACAAAGACACAGACACACATACACACACAGTTTCTGAGCAGTGATCTACAGAAGAACTGAAATGTGTCAGAGACTGACTGGGTTATGACGAGCCTGGACGGTTATACAGGTCAGACTGTGTTCTTTATAACAAATTCTGTAAGGTGTGTGGTGTTACTCTCATCTGCATGTTACAGATGAGGAATCAGAGACAATAAAACATTAGGCGATTCAGGCATGGACCACAATTCAGGTAGTAAAGAAGATGGGAGTTCAGTTCAGGCAGGTAAATTGCAATGTAAACAAAATATGAATTTTTTAGGTTATGTGTGAGAACTTTATTATGCAGCCTATTTTGACATAATATTTGATGAAATTTAATGATCATGTCATCTTGGGGATATGGTTGGTATAGTAAATGAGCTACTTAAATTTAATGAATACTTTTAGCTTTAACATGTTTCCTGAACTTAGGAAAAGAATTCATCTGTGGTCTTAACAAAATAATATAACACTTTGGGGCAAAGATGCAAAGAAGTAGCCCTGCAATCGAGGCTAAGATACAGAAGACTTCCACAGTGACTGTAACCTTGCATTTTGTGCTGTGGAAGACAGGGAGGAAAGTGGTCCACATGCTGCAGAACACCAGTATGCCGAATGTCAGGAACTTGTTGGCTTCATTGAATGTGTCAGGTAGATTCCTGGCCAGGAAAGCTACAGTGAAACTTTCTAAGGCAACAGAGCCCATGTAACCCAGGACACAGTAGAAAGCAATAACAGAACTTAAATCAATCCCACTGAAATCAGGGAAAAGGCAAGGCTGCCCACTCTCTCTGTATCTCTTCAATATTGTTCTTGAAGTCCTTGCTAGAGCAATAAGACAATTGAAAGAGACCAAGGGGATATAAATTGGAAAGGAAGAAGTCAAAGTATCACTATTTGCAGATGATATGATAGTATACCTGAGTGACCCCAAAAATTCTACTGGGGAATTCCTACAGCTGATTAACACCTTCAGCAAAGTGGCTGGATAAAAAATTAACTCAAAAAAAAAAAAAAAAAAAAAAAAAAAAAACAGTAGCCCTCCTGTATACAAAAGACAAAAGGGCTGAGAAAGAAATTAGGGAAACAACACCCTTCACAATAGCCACAAAGGACGTAAAGTACCTTGGTGTGAACCTAATCAAGCAAGTTAAAGACTTGTACAAAAAATATTCCGGTCTCTGAAGAAAGAATTAGAAGAAGATGTGAGAAGATGGAAAGATCTCCCATGCTCATGGCTTGGCAGAATTAATATAGTAAAAATGGCCATTTTACCAAAAACAATCTACAGATTCAACGCAATTCCCATCAAATTACCAACACAATTCTTTACAAAATATGAATTTTTAGAAGAAGAAAAGTGGGATTTTTTTTCCACTGAAAACTGGAATTGAAAACTCATTACTACTCAGTTAAGGACTAATCAAGGGAACTTTACTCATAGATTTCTTTGTTCTGCTAACGAAGTTGAGAATCAATGGCTGCCATTGTGAACAAGCAACTTAGAACCCATACCTTTGCTTTAAATGCCACATTTTCACCAGTGCTGCTTTCATGAGTCACATAATCCTTATTCAATAGGCATCTACAAATTGATGCACTAACCTGTAGGTCTCTATCTGCAGACCTGCGTCTGCGACTATGTTAAGCACTATTTGCACCTTTATATCTCTGACTGGAGCTCCTGACCTCATTGCATGAGTCGCTCTACTCTAGTCTCCTTGTTGTTGTTATAAACTTCTCAATTCTAGGCTGAGAAACTTAATCTCCACCGTGTGTTATCTACTTTATTGTGTAGATCTGATACATGTACATATGTTAGTTTACCAATGGCATGGAACAAGAGAAAGGTATTGCCTCATTGTTCTAGAAACATCAAATGTAAAATACATGTGCTGGCAAGGCCATGATCACCCCAAACCTTTAGGAGAGGTTCCTTTCTTAGTCCTTCCATTGTGTGGCAGCCTGAGGTAGGGCTTATGGCAGTGTCACTCCAGTTTCCATGTCTGCTAGCCTCTCTGTGTTTCTGCTTCTAAGCCCTTCATTCTTGTTTTACATAGACTTCAGTTATATCAGATTAGGGAACACTTAAATGGCTTTGAGTTAGTATATCTACAAATACCCCGTTTCCAGATAAGGCCACATTCAAAGATACCGACAATTAGAACTTCAAAACATATCCGTAGGATTATAATCCAAACCATATAAACATGTGTAACAGTTTAAGATTGCTATCTTACATAGGAAGAATTTTTTAGTCCAAATTGGCATACAGTGTATGCATTGTTGGTATTACTCTTATGGGCACTTTCTCTAGGCCTTGCAGAGTAGTCATTTCCATAGTTAAGTCATTACTTTCCCTTCATCCCTTTTATAAAATAAATTTTTTATATATTTTAAAGATGAAATTTTTCCCTCTGTGCTTATATTATACAATCTTTCAAATTAATTGAAATGATATATGCAATAAAGTCCGTCCACCATGTTTTAAAGTTCTATAGGTCTTCAGTGTATAATATCAACCACCCCACAAAAGATCATGCAACACATCATGGCCATCCCTCTTCACAGGCCAACCTGCCTAATCTCATTCAACTTCTACTCTGTTTCATGTCTACAGACAGCTAGAATGCTGTCTACCATAGTCCACCTGATTTTTTTTTTATGTTTAGCAACCTTTTTCTTTTTTTTTTAATTGAGACTTTTATATATGCTTAAGTGTTTTGAATAAGTGTCCAACTCATTCCATTCCCTGAAGTTCCTCCTCTGCCACCCAACCACTCTAATGCTTAAATTCATATTTTCCTTCTCTCTTTCTCTCTCTCTGCACCGAGTCTACTTAGTGCTCCCTATATGATATCTTCTGGAGCATAGATAATCTTTCAAGGCTGTGTCCCTGAAGAATATTGACTCAGCCCCTTCCCAATAGACATTAGTCAAGAACAGCTTCTTAGCTAGGCGTAAAACCTCATGAGCTCCTTCTCCATCCACCCTGGAATCTTGTCTGGCTTCACCTTGTGCATGCGGTTACAGCTTTTGTGAGCATGGTGTGCAATGGTGTCTTTATGTCCGTCAAACACTGTTTACCACAGATGGCCACTACTTCTGACTCTTACAGCCTTTATGCCTCCTATTCCACAATGACAGTTGCTCCTTAGAGTAGTCTGATACAGATGTCCCATTTAGAAATGAACACTTCTCAGGTTTTTATTCTCTGAACTAAATGTGAGTCTCTTTGTTAGTCACCATCTACTTCAAAAAGAAACGACTACTACGGGCCGAGAGATGTGGGTATAAAGGTAAGAACCTGGGGGACATTTCAAGATTACATCTGTTTATCAAAACAGTCATATTAGATTCTTCATTAAGCTCGATGACCTAGCCAGTGCTTGGGATTTGGTCCAGTTAACATTACTTGGTATGAATTCAAGAGTGTGGAACCTATTTTAAGTTGATTAGGAAGGGATTATCTATTCCCATAATATTTGTGCTGCTACTGTACCAGTGGACACATTTTACCAGCCTACTTGTTACAGTTTTCAGGATTCGCATCAGAATGAATGTGTTGATGTCTTTTCTCTCCCAGAAATATTAATAGAAACTTTTGACACTATGGAAACTACCTAGTAGGGATGAAGTCCTCATGCCAGTATGATCTTTCCATAGCCCAGGACTTAAATATGGGCACCTTCAGCAACAGGGCCTTACAACAAGAGCAGTGACAAGCATGTAATGTTTGGGAGGGGTCTATAGACTCTCACTAACCAGCAAGTTGAAAGAGGTAACCCATGTCTCCTCCTAGTCTTTTTATCTGATAACATGGTGTCTGAGAGAGGCATTCTCCACCTATTATGTTTATTTATGATTGAACCATTTTTTTTCTGCTGGCTTCATAGTTTATTTGTTTCATTTTTAGTATTCTATTGAAAATCACATCATTCAGTAATATCCTGTTGGATAGTGTTTCACAATCTATTTATCTATTGAAAGATAATTAGTTACTTGCAATTTATTGGTGAATTTGAGATATGTAATTTTCAAGTTGAATAGCTTAATATTTAGAAATTTAGTTTCTGGATTCAGTTGCAACAAGGTTATATTAATTTGAAGAAGATCAAAACCAGCTTTCAAACTATAAATGCATCATTTTGTGCTACCCTAAGCAAGAAGATTTTCTCACTTTGGAGTCTCACCAGCAGTTGGTACCACTAGCACTTTGGATCTGAGCCACTCTAACAAGTAACTACCGATATCTCATAATTGTCTTAATTTCTATTTCCCTAATGATGAGCTTTGAACATCTTATGGTGTAAGCACAGTCTCTCATCTGTGTATCTTCTGTGATGAAATGTCTATTTAGATCTCTTTCTCATTTTAACAATTTGGTTGGTGTGTTTTGATTTTTGAGCAGATATTTATTTTTAATGTATGATTTCAAACTATGAATAATGTATCTGAGGATGATCTATATGGACTATATATACTATACATATATATAACTATTACTTTCTGGTATATATCATTTTATTTTAGGTTCTTAGACAAGTATTTTTTAACAGATGTTAAATCTGAGTTTGAGGGATAAGATTAATTTTTAGAGACTAAGCAACAAGAGATATAGTGAATTTTTCTAACACAGTTTTCAGAATTAATCAAACCTAGCAACTCTCTTAGGTCACAATTTTTTTAAGGATTTACTGTAATTGTGTATGTGCACACGTGTGTATGCATATGTATATGTGGAGGCCAGAAGAGGTTGTCATGTTATCTGTATCTAGAGCTGCATTAGGTTGTACGCATCCTGATATGGATGGAGGAAATAGAACTCCAGTCGTCTTGAAGAGAAAGGTGAGCTCTTAGCCACTGGGCCATCTATGTACAAATATTTTTACACCTACCTACCGTCATAAAAAATTCAAGTAATATAACCTTTAAATGTAAAACAAAGAAAATTGATATAAAATGTCTATGGAATGTGGAGGGACAGTGAAAGGCTTAAGAATAAGCAAACTATCATATTTACTGTATGTAGGCAGCTGTGCATGAGCACACAAGGCTATAATATTAATACTAAAAATGGCATCTACATATAATAGATACATTTATATTTAAAATTAAGAAACAATTTTACGTGAGGTAAAACTTTTCATTAATGACTTTTTCATTAATGACTATTCAATTAACCAGTGCAACATAGACACTAAGTGTGTATTTTGATTTTGTGTCCATCTCCCCCTTTGTTTTTTACTTTATTATATTTTACAATTTATTCACTTTGTATCTTGATTGTAGCCTCCTCCCTCCTCCTGTCTCACCCTCACTCCTCCTTTCCCCTTATCTTTCAGAGACGTTATAACAGAAAATGCTAGAATGCAGTCTAATGTCAGATTAAAAATGTTTGGTGTTAGCCAAAGTGATATATTTTAGTAGAAAACAAAAAAGAAGATCAAGCTTTTGTAAAAAGGCAAAATGTGCCAGGGTAAAGGGTAAAATCTGAATTCAGAGACAAGAGGAAACAATAAGTCTCTGTAAACAAAAAGGTTTCCAAAATCACAGAAGACCTGGCAAAAACCCTTGCTGGATACAGTTGATCCCTCCAGGCACCAAACAAAGAGTTCCAGCAATGCCTGCGCTTAGTGCGAACGCCTAAGACCAGGTTCGACCTTCAACAGTGCTCTCTCATTCTAAAGCAACTTGTTAATTGTTCTCCTTGTCAACGAGTAGTTTTCCCTTTCTTGTATTGACATGGGATTCTGTAGCCCGTCTCCTCTCAGACGGAAACATTTCATCCTGCAGGTAGCTCCTGCAGGTTGGTAAACTATCCAAAATAACTTCTGGCAGTCCTTGAAACTGACCAGATTCACAAGGCACCTCCCAGCTAGAGCAAACTATAAAAGCTGATGTTCCCCCTCAGCGGAGCTAAGCCAACCTGGAAAAAAAATAGACTCCACCCTGAGAGGAGCCAAACTGCAAACAAGACTCAGCCCAAGTGCTTGGTTGAAGGAGAAATCAGCAGGGCTGCCTGAAAGAGGTCGAGGACCTGCCGAGGCTCCGGGAAAGGACACTCTCCAGGCTGTTGAGCTGTAGGTGTGCTCCAGGTTCCCTTCTTAGTGAGCTGTGGCCCATGCTGGGGTGGGCTTTGTAGGTGCAGCTCTCTTTTAGTCACTTCTGTTCTGGTGGGTAACACCTCATCCGTACCCACATCATGGACTACCTCTCTGGAGTGAGTGGGTTTCTATGTTTTGTCTCTCCAGAAAAAGTTTAGTCATCCAACTTATGGCAGGTCTGTCAGTCACATCTTTTGGTATTTTGAGCGAATTTCTGATGAGAAGCAACTTAAAAATAAGGTGGTTTGAGGGAGCGGGGTGTCACGGTGGCGTTATTAGCAGAGGGAAATTCTCTCATCTGTGTCCTCATAGTGTGAGGACGCTTGATCATGTAGAAATGGACGAGGAAACAGAGGATACCTATGCTCAGCTAATTTCAGCCCATTTAATAAAGTCTAGGACCCGAGATCCTGGGATGATTCCACTCCCCGTGAATTAAACATCTTTGGGAACTCCCTCCTAAATACACCCAATTATACCCCCCGCCCCCCAGTGCTGGGGATATTTCTTAATCCAACCAAGTGGGTAAAAACCAAGGTTATTCAATTGAATGATTTTTAAAATATTTTAAAACTTTTAATTGTCGTCAAGGGAAATGTTAAAAGTCAGCATAGGAGAGCTTAAATAATCTAATTTGTGGCCTTGAGTCTTATCTTCACTGGGAAAAGAGTTTCATGAAAGCTAATAAAATATCTGGCATAACGAAATCATATAATATACTTAAGCCCAAAGATGGGCTCAAACTATCGAAATTACCCCCATTGGTTCTGCAGAATATATGCCTCTTAGCTTCAGTAACAATAAAATATTGACTGAGCGCACGTCTACTGTTCTTAATTTAATGGCTGGTAAATAATTTTCTATGCATTAAGCATATGACTAGTAGCAACTTATGTAATCAAAATATGCCTTTTCCCTTAACTTTCTGTGATAACTTACATAGAATATTCAGTGTTTGTGGCAAATGGAATCTAGCTAGGCAGCATGGCTCTCATCCTTCTTTGAATTTTCTTGGCATGAAATTATAAATTTAGAAGTCATACGTTTGATAGATTTAGAACCTGTGTTATCAGACGGCCTCAGTGGCGAACGCCTCTAATCCCAGCCCTTGTGGAGGCAGAGGCCGAGGCAGAGGCAGAGGCAGAGGCAGAGGCCGAGGCCGAGGCAGAGGCAGAGGCAGAGGCAGAGGCAGAGGCAGAGGCAGAGGCAGAGGCAGAGGCAGAGGCAGAGGCAGAGGCAGAGGCAGAGGCAGAGGCAGAGGCAGAGGCAGAGGCAGAGGCAGAGGCAGAGGCAGAGGCAGAGGCAGAGGCAGAGGCAAGCAGATCTCTGTGATTTCAAGGTCAGCCTGGTCTACAAAGCAAGTCCAGTGCGGTCAAGGCTACACAGAGAAACCATGTCTCAAAACAAACAAACAACAACAACGACACAAAGAGTCTGTGCTATCCAGAAAGCTTTGTGTGTATTAGTGCTCAGTTTTGCTCTTCTTTCTGTAAGATAATTGTTAAACTAAAATGGGAGTGTCGGATGTCCAGGATTTCTGATGCAATGCAAAATAAAATTATGACCACCAGGTGGCAGTAAAACATGCAGGCTTTATTCAGGGTACCCTCTGACAGGTAGGGAAAGGCACAGGAGAGACTGGCAAGCCGCTGGGACTGGAGGCAATGCCACACAGAAGGGAAGGATAACCGCAAACTGGTTATCCTTCAGGGGACAGGGGAGGCTGGAAAGGGAGCATGGATGTAGCTGCAGTTACTCTGCAGCATGGAGAGTCCTTGGCTCAGGGAGCTGCAGAGGTCAGCAAAGGCTTGGGGCGTTTTTAGTGCAGGGGCTCATCTTATCTATGCAAGCAGATGTTGGGCACAGTTTTACAGAGCATAGCATGCAAAACAAGCAGGCTTAAAACGGCAAAATCAAAATCTGTCTGTTCCGGTTATCTTTAAAACAATTGCATGTTTGAAAATTTGAGTTTGGTGCCAGAGAGCTTTTGAGCTTCTGGGTTTCAGCCAGTTGTGTAGAAATAGCAATGGAGGAAGAACTGATGGATTCCAGATCAGAGGGTCAGAATCTGAGATATTTACCAGATCTTTTGAATAGCTGCATGATTTCTGTGAACTCTACATCTTTACCAGCTTCCGAGATTTAGGTTGGAATAAGAAAACTGAAATAGGCAATGTAGGACTTGCATAAAGATTCAATGAGATTACATAGGCTAAATATCAGGTTGATAGTGTATACTTAGAAAGTATTAATTGTTCACATGATGCTTTAGCTTATTTTGGAATATGCTATAATGTGAATACCTGCTAGAGAACTTGAATATGAGAGATAGAAAATTTGCACAAGAGCTTGCATTGCAACAGTTTATTTCGAGAAATATTCTAAGAGGACTGGAATCTGCTTCTGGAGAAAGAAAGCCAAAGAATGAATAAATGTCATATACAACTTTTCTCGGGTTCTTCTTGGTGGCTGTGATCTGATGAGGATATAGAATGTGCCTCAAAACTATACCTGAGAATCACAACAAAGGAGGAAACATCTGTCCACATGTCCTTCCACCCTGTTCAGACGGCCAAGACACGTTAAGTGGGATGTGAACTCCTCGCTTCTCATTTGCACATTTGAGTACTGGTTGGTTGCCAAATTCTCACACCACCACCACTGCAAAGACAGAAAAGCACAAGGCCGGGAGGCCAGAGCAGTGGTGCATCCATTAAAAGAGAGGTTCTGGATACATCTCTTGAAAATCGGTTGCAGTGAAAATTTATAACTCAGCATAAGAAGCTATAGAAAGGGAAGCACATAGTGGATCCAAAGTAGACGCTGAGGCCGTTGGAAGACGTGTAACCAGTAACAGGAGACACCGTCTTGGAAAACGTGAATCACTTTTTAAGCAAGCTGTGACCTTTCCCACAGCCTTTTATTTCTGGTAGGTATTTTGTTTAGTTTATTTTATAGTCTCTATGATGACTTTAGGGCAGAGCTATTTTCGGATCTTTTCCATTTCCTATTTTTCTGTGAGCAGATAAGATGATTTTATACCTAATTTCCCCATTCTGCTTGGATACCTTGAATTTCAGGATGGTAATGCTTCCCTGCTTTCCTCAACTTTCCTACTCAGGAGCTTGCACAGGGGTTCTCACCCAGGACACATCTTGAAAAAGGTGAAGTTAAGTGATGCAAATCACATTTTATTGGCTTCTCAGAGAAGGTAGAGGAGCCGACACAGAAGCACATGGGATGCTCTTGCTCCTGTTTTACGCAGCACACACCAGAGTTAATCAGGAGCTGAGAGATGTAAGTTTTCTACTTCCTTGGATAGTATGGGAGTAGAAACACTAAATGTAGTTTGGGGAGTGTTTAAGTAAAGGAGTTTTTCACTTGCCTTCAAAACAAGGTAGCGACTTCATATAGCATTCAATGAAAGAGACGGCAATTAATTGGCTTAAAGCCAGGGGAAACAATGTGCTCTGTTTCCTTGTATACAGTTTTGGTTTTGGTTCTTGTATTTGTTTTGTTTTTTTGCCTTATCTTTTTTCTTTTATTTTTTTTAAATGTTATTTAAATTTATCTACTTGGTATCCTAAAAGTCGTTCCTCCCTCCTCTCCTCCTAGTCCCCCCTCTATTTTCTTCCCTCTTCCCCTGTCCCTTCCCACTACAAAGGGAAACTCCCAATCCCCAGGTCTCAATCCTCCCCAGCACATCAAGTCACATCAGGACTAGCATATCTTCATCCACTAGGGCCAAGCAAGACAGCCTTGCCAGGGGGAAGTGACCCAAAAGCAGGCACTAGACTCCATTTTAGAAACACCCCTCCCTCCACTCACCAGGTGACCCACATGGCCCATTGGCCATATATGTGCAGGGGGTGTAGGTGGAGACCATGCATGTTCCTTAATTGGTGTCTCAGTCTCTGTAAGACCCTATAGGTCTGGGTTACTTGTCTCTGTTGATCTTGTTGTGGGGTTCCTGTCCCTCCAGGTCCTTCCATCTTTCCCCCAACACTTCCATGGGACCCCTGGAACTCAGTCCAGTGCTTGTCTGCCAAGTCCCAGCATCTGTTATGCTGGATGGAGTCCCCAGAAGACAGTCATGTTAGGCTACCATCTGCAAGCATAGCACAGCATCATTAATTAGTGTCTGTCTGTCTACTGTGGGGTGGCTTGTAGTATGGGTATCCTATATTATAGGTCTAATATCAGCTTACAAGTGAGTAAATACCATGTGTGTCTTTCTGGGTCTGGGTTACCTCATTCAACATCCCTGATTTCAAGCTATACTGTAGAGCAATAGTAATAAAAATTGCATGCTTTTGGCATAGAAACAGACACATTGATCAATGGAAATGAATTGAAAACTCAGAAATAAACCCACAGTCCTACAGGCACTTGATTTTTGACAAAGGAGATGAAACCATATCATGGAAAAAAGAAAGCATCTTCAACAAATGATGCTGATCTAACTGGATGTCTGCATGTAGAACAATGCAAACAGACCTGTATTCATCACCCTGCACAAAACTCAAGTCCAAGTGGATCAAAGATATTGACATAAAACCAGAGAGTCTAAATCTATTAGAAGACAAAGTGGTGAAAAGTCTGGAACCCACCGGCATAAGAGACAACTTCCTGAACAAAATACCAACAGTACAGTCTCTAAGATCGACAATTCATAAGTTAAATCTCATGAAACTGAGAAGCTTCTGAAAGTCAAAGAGCACTGTCAATAGAACAAAACGGCAGTGTACTAATTGGGAAAAGATCTTCACCAATCCTACATCAGGCAGAGGGCTAATATTCAAAGTATACAAAGAATTTAAGGAATTAAACGCCAACAAATTAAATAATCAAATTAAAAAATGGTGTACAGAGCTAAACCTAGAATACACAATAGAGGAATATAAATGCTCAATGTCCTTAGTCATCAGAGAAATGCAAATCAAATGACTCTTTTTTATTTTTATTAATTACAGTTTATTCACTTTGTATCCCAGCTGTAGCCCCATCCCCATCCCCTCCCAATCCCACCCTCACTCTTCTTTTCCTATGTCTCTCCCACAGTCCACTAGTAATGGGGACAGGGGCTGTCTCTGACATGAGCTCAGGGACTGGCTCTTTGATCACCCCCACCTGAGGGGGGAGTAGCATTACCAGTCCACAGAGGAAGCCAATGAAGCCAGTCCCGATAAGACCTGATAGAGTAGGGTCAGATGGAAAGGGAGGAGGACCTCTTCTATCATCAAACGACTCTTAAGATTCCATCTTATACCAGTCAGAATGGCTAAGAACAAAAACTCAAGTGACAACACATGCTGTTGAGTATGGGGATTAAGGGGAACACTCTGCCATTGCTGGTGGAAGTGTAAACTTGTACAACCTTTCTGGAAATCAATCTGGTGCTTTCTCAGAAAACTTGCAATAGATCTACCACAAGACCCAGCTATACCGCTCCTGGGCATATATCCAAAATATGTTCCATCTTACAGCAATGACATTTGCTCATCTATTGTTCACAGTAGCTTTATTTGTAATAACCAGAATCTAGATACAACCTAGATGTCCCTCAACTGAAGAATGAATAAAAAAAAAATTGTGGTAAATTTACACAATAGAATACTACTCAGCTACTAAAAACAAGGAAATCATGAAATTTGCAGGCAAATGGATGGAACTCTCAGAGGACGTTCAAGAGACATAACCACATTCAGTTTTATCTCACACTCAGTTTATATTCCAAATTTGGAGTAAAAGCTGATATTATTGATGAACCAGACCACAAGCCTTGTCATACTCATGTCAGCTCTCTTCTTTTCTGCTATTTTGTGTTTTCTTCATTGTGATTTGTTTTCTCCTGATGTTTCTTCTTTATAATAACTTTGATTGGCTCATCATGAGCTACTTTGTAGGCCCATCATATATAGAATTCTGCCTGAAGCATTCTTTGATCACCCATCTGTCTGGCAATAGTCTCCATTTTCAACTATCATTTCCTTTAGCTTGAATTACTGAAAACATATCTTTGTCCTGACAGAGATTATATATTATGTGTGCTGGGTGTACCCCTCAATTACATATGGTTAATGTGGGCATTTGCTTTGTTGTACCATAATCCTAGAACCATACCATCATTGAGGATAACACATGGGCCTGGGATCTATTCAGGGCTTCACTAACAACAAACATTATAAAAAAGACAAACAAACAAACAAAAAACAAGGCTGGGCTTATGCTAAAAAAGATAAAAAAGGAAAGGGGGGTGCTGTAGATTTGCTTGGCAATTGGAGAATTGGTATTTTTCCAGCAGTTATGTAATGTTCTCTGTTTTATGGCCAGTAGTCAGCTAATATCCTGTATAACATTCACATAAATTTACATCTAGAAACTTTCTAACAATAATGTGTACTCTAGATATGTGTGGTGGCACAGACCTGAGATCCTTGTACTATGAAGGCAGGGGCTGCGGGACCCTGAGTTCAAGGGCAGCCCAGATGACAGGCGTTCAAGACCAGCCTGGTTGATCCAAATAATGAAAATCTACCTCTTAAATTCTAAGGCTAAGTATGCAGTTTATTGGCAGAATGCTGACCCAGTGTGCACACAGCCTTGGGTCAACCTATATCATTTCAAGAGAAAAAAAATAAACAAAGAAATTTAAAAAATTAACTGTAGTCAAAATTACATTTGTATTCTCTTGTTTTAAAATTTTTCTACTTTCACTAAACAACAACAATGACTGTGGTATTTTTTGACATTCTCACTTAACTTTCTTATTAATAAGTAAACACACTACAAAATTTATTTTTCAGCTTTTTTAGTACCAGTGAAGAAGGACTTATTTAAAGCCAGTAGGTTTCACAAATAAAGTTCCTTCTGGCATTTCATGAAATACCTGAGCTGAGAATGGCAGCACTTGGTTTAATGCTAGTTCAAACTGAATTTTTTTCTGTGGTATAATCATCCATATAAACTTGAAATTCAGCTATTTTGAGTGACAGTAGTTGGATTTAATTAAAATTAATTTCCTTTAGAATGAAGCTTAAAACTATCTTGTTAAGTTTAATTTTGCATAATAGTGAAAGGAAGACTATTGTTTACTCTTACATATAAGTCAAAATGAGGACTTTGAGAATATTTAATGTGGACCACTCCCAAAAGAAAAAAAAAGATGTTACATGATATGCTACATGAAAACTGAGACAAATTTACCACCATATAACTTTTATGATTGTTTTTTACTCACTAATAAAGACTGGGCATGGTTTTCTATACTATTTTATGTAACTATATTCTAGTATTAAATTAAATTGGGGTTTATATGTTGTTTCAGGATATTGCCCACACTTTTGGATAAATGGTTTGATTATGTTCTCAGATGATAAGAATGTATATAGCTATTTTAAAAGTATATGTTAAAGAAAGTATATATATTTTTCAATCAAGGCGCTACACCACTGATTTCTCAATGTCTTATGAAATAAAATGATGCAAACATTGAATTGTTGAAACAAAATAAACTTACGCTATCATTCCCTTACACCTTAATTCTTAAGCAATTGGCATGTGCCCATGAATACAAAAAAATGGCTTGTTTATGTTTTAATTAGTTGCAGAAGTTAATTGAAATGACACAATAACACACACACACACACAACCATGTAATTATAATGTAAACAAATCTATGCCAAATGCCATTTCTTAGGTAAGAATAGTATTTTTTTTTGAGCTGTATCAGAATGATATTCACTGGATGAACTAAGAAGATTCAAAGAAATTACACATATTCAAGATGGCATGAAACAAAGGTCAGAGATTATAGCGTGTGGATATATGCTCTTTATAGGAGAAGAGACCTATAGCAAAAAATGGAGTGCAGAAGGGTGAAGCGTGGGGAAAGTGTTTGGAGAAGGTTTATGATATGTACATTGTCGATAAAGGAATGGGTTTCGGAAGGAGAATTGTAAAGGAAGAATGTGACCAATGCAAGTGATCTTGATGTGATACTCAGGAGTTCTAGTCACTTGTTTTGCTTAGTAAGTTGGTATCAGACTGGCACATGTGTCAGCAGCCAAGATACTACAAATAACACAGAAGACCCCTTTGAACTCTAAGCTTTGATAATATGGTTCAGCTGCCACTTTTCAATTTTCTCATAAAAACAAATTAAATTTCATCCTATACATTGAAAATTGTTTTTAGAGTTACAATATAGCCTCAAAGATAGAGAAGATGAACTGTTCTTAAATGCTACATTGTTTATATATCCATTTCTCTTCAAAATTAATGGGGATATGAGTTTTTGCTCATTATCTGAAACAGTGAATCACTGCAGGGAATAGCCACAGTCCGTTTCTTATCATGTCAGTCTCCTCTGCAGGGAATATCTTGGTAAGTATAGAAGAATTTTCTATTTTTAGATAAGGTCCTAAGGAGAACTGAGGCAGGTGTCAGCAAGGAAAGGTGGAGTTATTTACTGGGCAGTGAAATCTGTCTAGTTGGTAAGGCTTAGAAATGTCAAATGTTAGGTCTGAGTAGAAAACTATCAGTTTCCGTGAAAGAGTGTATATGATATCCTTCAGGGGCTTATCATTTATTGTCTGGACTCGCTGTTGAAGTATAGAGGATGATGTGTAAAAAAACATTAGAAGCTTCAATAAAACAATATTAAAGACACTCATATTTGAATATTGAAAGTTTATGAACCTGGGGTTTTGTGAAATATCTCATAATTAAGGCAGAACTGACTGCAATATATGATTTTTATGTTTTTTTAATTTAAGGATTTATTGAAGATCCACAAACTGGCAAAAAGTTGATAGGAAATATTTAGTCTTTTAAACATAAAATATATATTAGGTTTCAATAATAAAACTTCCAGCATTCTATTTGCTCCTGAAATAGATTCCAAAAACTTTCTGCCATGAAGACCTTAGGTTGCCACAGGGCTAGGATGGAGTGTTTATTTCCTGGACTTCTGCTTCATAGGCAATCCAGGTCTGAAAATTTAAACGTGAAATTCAGAACCTTAATGCCTTCTAATTGTTTGATCCTCTTGTATCAGGAGGTAGGGTCAAGATGCTTTCCTTTCTTTCTTTGTAGCAAGTGATTCTTTAGTCAGCAGATGTCAAATTTCACTTTGGTCAGCATCCTATGTGTCCATCCACATTATTTTGATTGGTAGGATTTCCTTTCCTGCATAAGACTTCTTTGCACACCAAGTTTTCATAACATTGTCCAACTCTTTGTTCATTTTAGAATAATTGACTTGTAATCAAGATAGATACTCTTATATGAAATAATTCATTACATTGCACACTTGAAATATGTATAATTTTATTTGTCAGTAAGTCCTTTAAAAATATCAAGGGAAGTAAAGTTTGGCTGAAATAAGCCTGGCCATGAACTCTGCCTGTGTGAACTTGGAATTCCTAGATTTTAGATGAGACTTATGACAACTTGTGTAAGAGAAATTTATTTTTCAAGTTCTCTCTGAATTGAGCCCAACATGAGAGTACAAGCTGATCCCCAAGCATCCTACCCTTTCAATTTAGGATTTTCTTGGCCATTAGCTTCCCAGTAGAAAATAAAGCATTACAGAGATAAGACAAGTCATTCTTCTAAGTGACAATGTATAAAAAACTAAATTCCCCACTGTAGTATAAGGCATTATGTTTTGAGATAGTTTAACAAGAAAAATAATGTAGCCTATACTCCTCTCTGCCAAATGTGATCAGTGTTAACTGTGCTAATCTGTGTTCTTAGGCTTTATAAAATCTAAACAGGCAGATAACTACTGATGCATACTCCCTGAAAAGATTTTTACTTTGTGTCATTGTAACTGTGTTCTAATCCCAGTGTCTCTCTCAGAAGTAGTCACATGCCCCATCTTTGTATGAAATAGAAACTAGAATTTAAAAACAATGAAGTTCAGATGGCCAATAATGTTTCAGTTAAGACATAAACACTATTCTAGAAAATTAAACTCACATGAGAAATTAATATTAATTTTTGTCTACTTATTTTTATGCCAGTACATATTTAATTAATGTCAATAATAGGTCAGAAATATATATCCCATGAAAAAACTTGCTTGCCTTCAGCTTGAAGTTCCTGATTAATAACAAATTTGCTCCTTGAAAGGAGTTTATGATTTATTTTCTGCTTGGAGACAGGGTTTATTTCATACAGGTTGGCTTTGAACTTGTGAAACAAAGAAAGATCTGATCCTGTTTCCACTTCCTGAGTGCTGGGCTACAGGAGTGCCTTACTATGCCTTTTTTGAAGAATGCTAAGGATTAATCCTTTCATGTGTGCTGAGAAGGTGCTGTACTCACTGAGCAACAGTCATGGCTCTTGTTTCATATCACTTCAGCTCAGCCAGGCTCTCACATACACCACCAGACACTAACTCTCAGAACCACATTTTGAGGGAACCAATTCAAGTGATTACTCCAGGTTCACTCTATTCTTTTGAATTGTCAGTAAACATGAGCTGGTAGCATTTCCATGCCAGACTGGGTGAGTAGTAAGTGATTTAAATGCACAATGAATTTGAGTGACATTTTTCAACCAAAGCAATTCTGTGCAAAGCCACATGATTTTAAAAGGACACTGGTACTGATGAGAACGACTGTGTATTGAGATTCTTCTCTGTAGAAAACATTCCTGCATTTAAAGCTTCAAAAAATTCAAGTACTCGGACATTCAGCTCTTTGCTGTAGGATCATTACTCCTCTTACAAGTCATTTTTCCTGACACTCCTTCTGGATTCATTGATTCCAGTGTGATTCATTGATGATATGCTTCATTCTAGTGGTTATAATTGTTTCAGAACTCTTAACATATTGGATACTGGGTATGGTGCCTAATGCCTTTAATCCCAGCAACACAGACAGACAGAGAGACAGGCACAGACACACACACACACAGAGACACACAAATATATTAATATATCAATTTAATGCTATTGTGTATGCATTTTTTGTAGGAACACTGGTATTTATAACCAACTGGACAGTTAAGACTAATTTTATCTTTCTCAGCAGTTGTTAATTGCTTATAGCTCTTCATCTACGGGTGGACCTGCTATGATATTCCCTGCATCCTGTTTAGCATGTCAACTGATGTTGTCACTGTTTAGGTCTTGTTTTCATAGCCATATTGAGAATACACGGGTGTGACTTCCATATCATATGGAAGAAACAATTTTGCAGCAGAATTCCTGGTCCTCTGGCATTTACAGTCTTTTCCCTCCTCATTCACAATGTGGAATTTTTAAAGTTGTGCTGTATTTAATACTATGGCATCAATGGGAGAACTTAAGGACAAACAAGAAGAAAAAGGGTATGGGTTAAGGTGACATGTTTGTGGTCAAGTTGACAAGGCAGGAGTCTTCCAGTTTCTATGTCTATCAATCTGATACAGCCCACAGATATCTGAGGAATTCACAATTGGTAGATTGCCTTCCCCATTTTGGCTTGTGGTTATATGTGGGGAACAGTTTTCTTTTTTTTTAGATTTTTAATTTATGTAGAAGTGCACAATACATTGTAGGCAATGCCATCCCAACTCATATGGGCTGAATTGGTAGACGGATGTAAGTCTAGAAGCAAGTCAGTAAACAATGTTCTTTCCTAGTTGTTGCTTCAAGTTCTGGCCTTGAGTCACTGCCTTGCCTTCCTGGGATGAAGGACGTGAAATGAAATTTATCTTTTCCTTCCCAAGTTCATGATTTTATCACTGCAATATAAAGGCGACACAGAACAAGGTATTTCTACAAAAATTGTCCCTACTGTGTGTGATTTCTGTATGGTTATGAATCCATTGTTATTATCTTACTGGAGAAATCACCAAGTTAAATCAGATTCATTATAAGAGAAAAGAAGCTAGGAAGCAGAAGAGTAAGTGGAGTGTGAACAAAGAGAAATGGGGAGGGAGAAAGGAATGGGAAAGAGAAACCAGTTAGATTAGTCAGTTTTGTTCTTATCAGCTGCGGTAGTATCAATTGAAATAATTCATCTTCTCTAAGATTACTGCTTTACTGTATATGAAACATCATAGGACATAACTGTTACCACCATCACCATCATGACCACCTAGCCCTTGTTGCTTTACTCTGTCAGGGATTCAGGGTTCGCAGGTAATGACATTTAAAACTACTGTTTGTATTGTTTTGGTTTCGATTTTGATATTTTTTTCTCCCTTTCTAAAAATTTTGATATTTTAAAGAAATAGATTATGAAATTGGGTGATTAGGTAGTCAGGAGGATTTCAGGAAGAAGAAAGAATGTGATTAAAATACATTGTATAAAATTCTCAAAAACGAACAAGCACCACTGAAGTTTAAAAAAAAAATGTTCTACAACCTCTAGAGAAAACTTTAAATTTCATTCTACTAATCAAAGATTTGAGACTCTTAACTTAGTTTTCACAACCCAAAATTGAGCTCTATTTTGAACCTAGGTTTTCTGACTTCAATTCTGGAAACCATGCTACTCTGGTGGCATCATTTAAGGAGTGTGGGCATACGCCATAAAAGTTAGCAGTTCTGTCTGGACAGGAGAAATTTCAAGCTGTACATTTTGAAACAGACTCTTAGTTGAACCTGACGTTTCAATGTTGACTATGAAAAAAACGAAGCTGGAAGCTGAAATTTTTCTCAAGCCCAATTTAAAAATAATCAATGTATTGAATCATAAAGTTTTCATATCAGTAACCTATAAACTTAAAAACCAAATACTGAAAAGGAATGGCAGGATGGATAGTGCTTTGAAATATACCTGCCCTGCTCTCTTACTACAGGTGATATATTTCATGACTCAGTGATACTTGTAACTTGGTGTCATGTGCATATGAATGTGTGTGTGCATGTGTGTGGGTACATGTGCTACATATTTTATATATGGACATATTTCACATGCAGTGACACAGTGCGATTGTCCTAACATTCTGTCCTTTATGCTCTAGTACTTTACCCGTGTACTACTTGACCACAGTATATGCTATATTATTTACAGATGTATACTGAAAATAAAGCTCACTTTGTAAATTAAGCACAGTAAGAATTAAAAGTAAATGATGAATTAGAACAACTATAAAATATACTATAAAGTAATGTGAAACTGATCTCACCATCAGAATTCCATATTATGTTATAGTCAGCCTTTCCTTCATGCTGATAGAGGCATTATTCTACATGATGAGATGATGAGTACAAGTTGTGTTAGTTTTCTACGAACATTTAAACATAAACACTGTTCTACCACAGCAGTGGACTTGAATTGAAATCTGCTACCTAAGAAGAGTACAAAAAGTAGCAATATAGGAATTAATCATATGGTCATGGACACTCTGGACAAAGAATGTTTTACCCTAATTCCCAGCCTGGGTGATGCATCATGATACAGCATTTTATCATTCTACTAAGATCAGTGCTTGATTTAAAAATCAGGAGTTCTTACTTCTGGAATTTTCTTTTTTCCTTCCTTATACCTTCACCACCACTCCTCCTCTTCCCTCTCTGTCTCCCTCTCCATCTTCCTCTCCCTCTCCCTTTTCCTCTCTTCCCACCCCACCTCTTACTCCCCCCTCCGTGTGTGTGTGTGTGTGTGTGTGTGTACAGACACACATGCATCCACATGCATTCCCCAGCTGGCATACAGAAGTAGGAAGATAACTGTAAGAAAATTAGTTCTCACTTTCTACCATTGGATCCACAGATTGAATTTACGTAGCTCCTTCATCCACTGAAGTTGTCTTGTCCCTATTTCTGGAATTTTCTATTCAGTGTTTTTGAACTTAATGGTAAATCCCTGAAATTGAAGTGAGAAAACTTCCAGGTCCAAATCTGTCACAAATATGTTATGTGACTTTAGGGTAGATTCTTAAAATTGTAGATTCTAAGACCTAGAACTTCAATTGTTGTTCTTTGTGGAATGGAGGTGTGGACTTTAACTCTTGTACTCATGGAAATTTTTCTTTCCTTGCATAAGGCATTTCATCTCCCAGCCCTCATTAATTTTGTCTTTCAAGCAATGATAAGAATATTCTCTACGTCAGGGTTGTTGAAAGGACAAAATAAGATAATCTGAATGAAATGCCTGATCTATCATTTTTCACTCAGTAATGATGAAGATGATGATTTTAATAGTAGTAGTGGTAGTGGTAATAGTAGTTATCAAAAGTCCTTTCAGATTCTAAAGTTGTAGCAGATCAGAGAGTGCTAAATATTTACAAAGCTTCCAAGGTCACTTTCCACTGAATACACATTCCTCATAGAAACCCTTTTTTAAATCCCTGAAAGTTAAGTTTTTAAGACTACAAATTTTAATTCATGTTTTTGTAGAGTCAAAGAAAGAAGACAGGCAGGTATAAGTGAACACACAGAGACCATTTAGGGTACGCCCTTCACGAGGTTAAGCCCCTTAATTAAGTCTACAAGAGTTCTTCGAGATCGCATAATTTCTATCTGACACCACAGCATTGTAAGTATCACATTCAGCTTATTGATTGCTTCATTGTCTTGGGCTTCTCCTGGTTTATTCTGACTTTTTCATGGTAGAAAGAAAGCTGATAATCTATTGTTTTTATCATCATCATCGTGGGTAAGAAGAACACCCAGGGGGCTCTTGTTGTCAACACCATGACATTATATCATTGGGATACAATACATCCCAGAATATGTCCTTCAAGTGGCATCGTTTCAATTGCGTGAACTTTCACAGGCACTTGATGCAGTGCCTACAAGTAATTGCAAATTTCAGTTTGCTTACAGTTGTTTAAAGGAGAAAGCTGGTATTACAGTCATACTGGAAATGCCAGACAATATTTCCATTTTGGAATTTTGTAGTCTCTTTTTCTGCCTTTCTCTCTCCTCCTTAAATATTTACTTGAAACTGTGGTGGGTATATGACATTGCATGGTCTCTTTTAACAATATGAACTTCAAAATCTTAGTCTTTGTTGAAGTGAAATACTAATTACACCAGGCAATTGACATGATCTGTAAACAAGGTTCAGGGCCAAGAAACCCTGCTCCAACTTGAAGTGACTTGTATAACACAAGATGATCCATCCACTTCCTGGCTTTGTGGCTTCTTCTACAGAGTTAAGTTCCTCAGGTGGCAATGACACAGACCAAGATGGGGAGGATGTGAAGTAAAGTTAGTGGCTTAAGATACCAGGTTATTATCCTGTCTGTGACATGCCACAGAAACATGAAGATTCACGTAGGTCATCCCCAAGGTACAAAGTAATTCAGAAAATGTGTCATCCTCATTTCTTGCCTTTCTCATCTCTTTGCTTTTGCTTCTAGACAAAAAAGCTATACCTAAAAGTAATTTTGTTCAGTAGGATTCACCTTCTTCCAGCTGCTGTGTCATCCATTTATGTAATTCAGAACTCTGTAATTATGCATTCACATACCATAAAAGGTTTCTGATAGGTATGGTAACTGCTAATCAATATGAGATGTTGAATGCTTTGAGGGGTTGTGTACTTATCCCAAGCACTATCATATGCTAATATCCTCTTTATAGATGCCTTGAGTCAGGATCAAATTGAGTGGAAACTGAATGATTTATGTGACAAAGTATAAAACATGTTATCTTTAATATCGAAAAACCATCTTAGGTGTGTCATTGGGCACAAGTAGATAAGCATTGTGATTTTTTTTTCCTGATTATAAGAAAAGTGAGGAACAAGTTTCTGTTGTGGGCACTACTAGTATCATCACTGCAGCTGATAATAGTATGGATTCAGTCAGACACTTAGCCCTATGTTAAACACTTTCTCATGGAGGTGAGAGTTTCCTAGCATGTGTTTATGCCATTGTGTCTTTACTACCAGCATCTGAGAGGGAAATGCATGCTTGCTTTGTAGGTCTAAATAACGATGTTCAGGTTGGAGGAGCTACTCTGGGTCTTGCTGTGAGTAACCAACCTCTCCTACCTTGAGAATAGAAGAAAGGGGTGGTAAAACAATACTTGATGAGGACACCCTAATGGGATAAATAGTGCTGGGCTTTTATTTTGACATTGGTTCACTTAATGTTTTATAAGAAATCTTCTTCCTTCTGAAAAGAATGTGTGTTTTTAAATATATAAAGTTCTTTTCTTGTTTCTTGAAAGCTTCTATTTCTTTAGATGTCAAGTTCTTTTAATTAAGTAGATTTGTGAGTATTATTCAATTTCTTAAGACAACAAGGGAAAAAACTTTTTTTTTTTTGCATGAAATTTAGAGGCTTTAGCCAGCAGCAGATCTAGAGAAATGCTGGGACTTGCAACCAAGCATGGGGCAGAGCTCTGGGGGTCCTGTGGAAGTGTTGGAGGAAAGATGGAAGGACCCAGAGGGGACAGGAACCCAACAAGAAGACCAAGCGAGACAACTAACCCAGACCCATGGGGGCTTACAGAGACTGAGATGTCAACTAAGGAGCAGGCATGGTCTGGACCTAGGCCCCCTGCACACATGTAGGGATGGGAGGCTTGGTCTTCATGTGTGTCACCTGGAGAGTGGAGGGGGGAGGCGCTGTTTCCAATATGAACTCTATTGCCTGCTTTTGGACCAAGGGTTTCCTTGCCTGGCCTCAGGGCATGAGGATATCCTCAGTCCTGATGTGACTCAATGTGCTCTCAAGGGCTGATACGGGGTACTCACCTTTTCTTGGGGGAAAAGGAGAGGGAAAGAAAGAAGTCCTGGAGGGGGAGACCGGGAGGAGAGGAGGAGCCACCCTTGAGATGTAAGGTAAATAAACTGAAATTAAAAAATGAGAATTAGAGTTGGAAATTTTAAGCCACAGCCAAAAAGAAAACATCAAATATCTTAATATAAGAACTTTATTTGTAGAATAATAGATAGAATTCAACTTAAAAATACAATTGTCAATGTGGTATAGTGAAAATTATTTTTGAATACCCATTAAAGTATCTGAATGCTGGTTTAAATAATTTTATTAACCAGTTATTTTGATTTCATTTTTCTAAGCTTAAAAAATACTGAAATACTGAAAATTTTAAGTGTTTCTTCTGTAATGGTTTTTACTGCATAGTAAGTACATAATAGATGTGGGATATCTTTGAGTCAACTTTCTTCATATTATAAAAAACTTTCAGTGAAAGATTTCTAAAATTATTGACCAATATTGGCTTCCTAATCTACCTTACTGAATTTATAACACAGGTCCATATATTTTCGCATTCATGCTGTCATATCTTTCTGTGATTTCTTTTGAGGTCACGTATTGAATTTTGAATTAGAAATATTATTCAGCTTACTGTATCTGAAAGTGATGCCCACCCCAAATTCTATTTGCAGTTCATTTGTGACTTTTTTCTTCACTTCACAGTCCTCTCCCCACTACCTCTGCATCAATTCTCAATCATACAAGGGAGTATGCAGCAATAGTGGATGGTGACAATCAATTCTTAGAGGACAAGATTCCCCACACTTTGCAGATTCTATGCAGAAGGAAAAAAAAATCCAAAGGTTTTGTAATTGCTGTGATCCCTTAGGGGTGAACATGACAGCTGTTTCAACAGCTGGGAAGTCACGTCGCCTCCCAGCTCAGCAAAAGTGCCATAGACTGCTGAACATATCAGAAAGTGTGCATGAGCAAACTGTCTTAGAACTCCAAGACAAATTGATCTAACAGCTTTGCTCCTCTGAATAGTTTATAACTATAAACTGTCAGCAGGTTGGATCTCAGACTTGGGACTGTTTCCAGCTCTCCATTATTCTGAAATTCCTCCTGGGGTCTCAGATTAAGAATGCTTTAAGAGCAGAGGAAGCACCTACTTGATACTATTAATGATTTGTGAAAAAAGAAGGTTATCAGCTGGCTTTAATGAGAGATGACTGAAAAGCTATATGCTGGTGTTGAGGGAAATGCTCTTGAGAAATTTGGTAGTAAAATGTACAGGCACTGCTGAGAAATTGGAAAGGTCTTATACTTTCATCACTAAGACCTGGTGCATTCCCATTACTTCTTTAAATTTTGCTTTAATTTGTTTTTGAAGTCCTTCATTATATTTTAATTCATGGTTTTCATAAACTTATAAGCATCTGTGGCATGGCACAGGTAGCTTTGGTGCTGATACCATGCTCCCTGCCTTAGTAGAATTCAGTGAAGAGAATATTTACCAAAGAGTGCCGGACAAAATAAAGAATGCAGTGAACATGGTGACCTGCAAAGAAGAATGATGCACCAACGCCTGCCAACAAGCATGATCCAGGAATCTATGGGGCAGTTTAACATGGGACTTCACACTACATTTATCTAGGAAGCAAACAAAAAAGAGCCACGTTAAATTTTTATTTTCCACAGATCTTTTGGAAACTGGTGATGAGGAGGAAAGCTGATGCGATATAAGAGAGACTCTAAACAAATTTTTAAAATACTGCTGTGGTCAAGGAAGAAGAGGATACTGGGCAGGTGACCACTTGAGAGACATTACTTATGTATGGCACATCTGAAGCTTGAGCAAAAACCGACAGTTTCAGTATACTAACAAAATAACCATTTTTTCTGTAGTAGTGGAGAGTCAACCTATGATCTGCTTTATTCTAGACAAGCACTCTATCACAAGTTTTAGCCCTAGCTCTCAATTTTAGATTGAGACACAGTCAAAATTGCCCAGCTTAGACTTGATCTCACACTGTAGCCCAGTCATGCCTTGAATTCCCTTTGTCTCAGTTTCCTAGTAGTTGGAACTACGGTTCAACATCACAGCCTAGCTAATAAATACCTTTAAAACACATATTTAATACCAACTGCCTTTTATTACTCCGTAAAATAACCATTGGCAATCTTTAGGCCAAATTCCTTTCACTGTTTTCTTTTTAAATACAGTTTTATTACAGCACAGTTCTGCATGCATTAGTGTTTAGCTTCTTTGAATTATAACAGCAAAGCAGTACAGCTGTGATGTAGAGTGAGTGAATCAGGAGACCAAAACACTATCTGGCTCTTTATGAGAAAAGTTTGTAAATTCCTTCTGTATTCATACATAAACCAGCCTTAGGATATTCACTTAGATAATTGCAACACTTTTTACTGAATAATTTTTGGTGCCTAGGAAATTAATCAAGTTGAGGAATTGTAATTTTTCATGTTCATCAAAGTCCTCATTGTGTTACAGAATTTATCAAGATGTGGTTATATTTACAGCAAAGGAAATATATTGCTATCAGGGAAGAAATAATTGTTTGATTCTTTATCAAAATACAATTGTTTTTAAAGATATGAATAAGTAAATAACTTAAGTAGACATGGTTTCATGTTGCTAAGAGGTCTATACATCACATACCTAAAACTTCTTTAAAATTCTCAACTGTAGCTATAGCTAGTAAGCACAGTGTCCTGCTCCCCCATCTGCTGCAGGAGGCTTGGGCAGCATGGAAGAGATTGCTCTCAAGTTGCAGGAGCGGGAGAGCTAGACCTGTCCCTTGGTAGGGCAGTACTGGAGAGTTAGCCTTCAGTGGCAGTTGGTGTAAGCTTTGGAGAGCCAGTCCTAGCCCTTAAGGGCTGCCGAAGGCAGGAATGCTGGCCCCAGTGTTATAGTCATGGGAGAACTGCTGGGCTGACCAACTCAGCTAGCACCCAGGCCCCAATCCAGAAATTTGAGTTGTCTCACCCAACTCTACCCCATCTGTGATTTGCTGGAGTGCATGAAGAAGATCATCCTTCAGAACCAAAGCTACAGGATCTCCATGTCACAGGGTAACAGCGGGATGTCCAAAAGGGGTCCTGAGAGGTCCAGTATTAACAGTATGGAGGATGCCAGAGGAGGCCTTGAACCACAGCAATGACCCAGTGATCAAAGGCAGGTAAGATGTGTGGACAGAACGGTATATACTGTGGCACAACTTGACGCAACACAGCTTCCGTGGCAAGATGCTTCTGTTGTTGTTGGTTGGTTTGTTTGTTTTCTTTTGGGAGGAAGGTTGCAAGGATGGAAGAGGAAGAGGAGTGGGAATGGGGTGCATGATGCGAAATTAAAAAAGAATCAGTTCTATTCACTTGTCTGACAGTATATACTCACTCATATAGACAAATAATATAGGATAAACCTACTAAAATCTGTATATCTAAAGAAACTAATCAAGAGAGAGGACCCTGACTAAAATGCTCAATCCCTATCCAGAAAGGCAAAGAGGATGGACATCAGAAGAAGGAGAAAAGAGGGAACAAGTCAGGAGCCTGACACAGGGGACCTCTGAAAGGCTTTGCCCTGCAGACAATCAATGCAGATGCTGAGACTTATGGGCAACCTTTGGGCAGCGTGCACGGAATCTTATGAAAGAAGTGGGAGATAGTAAGATCTGGAAAGGACAGGAACTCCACAAGGAGAGCAACATAACTAAAAATTCTGACCACGGGGGTCTTTCCTGAGACTGATACTCCAACTAAGGACCATGCATGGAGATAACCTAAGACCCCTGCACAGATGTAGCCCATGGCAGTTCAGTATCCAAGTGGGTTCCATAGTAATGGGAAGAGGGACTGTCTCTGACATGAACTGATTGGTCTGCTCTTTAATCACCTTTCCCTGAGGGGGGAGCAGGCATACCAGGCCACAGAAAAAGACAATGCAGCCACTCCTGATGAGACCTAATTGACTAGGATCAGAAGGAAGGAAAAGAAGACCTCCCCTATCAGTGGACTTGGGAAGGGGCATGTGTGCGAGGGGGAGGGGGCAAGGAATGGGGGTATTGGGATGGGAGGAGGGAAGGAACCACAGGGGGGATACAAAATGAATACAGTGTAATTAATAAAGAATTTTAAAAAAGAATTAATAAATGTTTAAAAAATTCTCAGATGTGGCAAATTGAAAGCGTACAGTATTTGTGCAATTAGCGAATGAACTCAAATGGAGGCTTGTTATTTGCGTTGCTCACAGAAAAGTGAGTAGATTGCTGTGGCTAACTACATGTACAGATCTCTCCTTTTACAGTGCTCACTGTGCGCTCTCAGCCCTTTTCTTCACTATTTCACTTAACCTTCACGATGCTCTAACCTACAGTTTTCTTTCTTCGTAAACTGTGTGCATTGTGCATACGTGCGCATGTGTGTATGATGTACTGTTTGTACACACGTGTATGCAGCTACATGTGCCTCTGAACATACATGAAGAGGCTGGCTAGGACGGTTTTTTTCTTTTTTTTCTCTCTCTGTTGTATCCACCTTATTTTTCTGAGACAGGTTTACTCACTGCACCTGAAGTTTGTAATTTCTCCTAAACTGGCTGAGTTCGTGAGCTCCTACTCCACCTAATTTTATCTGCTCTCACTGGGATCACATATGTGCACAGCTATGCCTGGAGTTTTGTTGGTTCTGAGGATTTGAACTCAGATCCTCTTGCTTTCACTGACTGCAAGCACTCTCAAACACTGAGCCACTTCTCCAGTCCACAAAGCATTTTTAATTATAAAAAAAAAAGCAATCAATGTTTATCTGTGTGAAGGCTGAAAGAAAGAAAAAAAATAGATAACTAAAATCATCGGGGCAAAATAAACATAATTATATGCACTGGTTTGTGTATTCAGTGGAGATCTCTCCTTGAACTCAAAAATGTTAATTCTTTGCTTTGTTCAGGGCTTATTTTTATTTGGTAGGTTTTCACTAAAATTAAAAAGATTATTCTATCATTTATCAAAAGTCACAGGGAAAAGAAAAAAAATGTGGTCTCCCATTTCCATTATTTTCTTTGATCATCAAGCCCATCTTGAGGGCACAAAATTGAACACAGTATTAATGATTACCAGTTGGTCAGATTGAAAGGGAGTAAATAAAGTAGGACAAAGCAAAAAGGACCATATGTGCAAAAGCTTCAAGTGAAAATAGGGTGTGACAGGTTTTCTTTGTGCCTTGAATACTTTCAGGCTATAAGCTTCAGTGTGACTGGGTTCTTCCCTTCTGAGTGGCATGGTATTATTTTTCTGTATATAGTAAACTACGTTACACATATCAATTTTCTTATATTATTAACATTTAAAAAAACACTGGACTGTGTTTCTCCCTGACAATTCTATTTTACTTAATTGGAAAGCTATTAGAAGGTTTCCATCTTTCTTTTTAGCAAGAAATTTCCACTAAACTGATCTGTCCAGAAATTCAAAGTGGGCAGTGATTCATAAACTCAGCCTTTCCCTTCATCCCTTAGTCAGAGGCATCGTTGGATCAGGGTGAGAGTTAGTTCCTTTTTCTTTGTTGTTTTTATATACTACACTTGTGCTGTCAGCTTCCGGGTAATTCCAGCCATGAAAACCTTAAAGACAGTTTCAGTGTGACCTTTAAGGACACATTTCCATCCACTTCCAATATAGAACACAAGCAGAGTTCTTCTTCAGTTAAATTGTTCTGAGGAAAAAAAAATTATGATGAATCTTGTGGTATAATGCAGAAAATATTAACATTTTGCGTTAAGGATATGATTATTTTTTGTAATTGTATTAACATTTCTCTCAGAAGCTAATTTCAGATACAAGGTGACTGAAATGGTGGAATAGCTGAATCTTTTATGAAAAGATGTTTAGTTATTGTGGGTCCCTTCCATGAACAAGCATAATTCTAGTCTTAGAGATAAGCAATGATTAACTATTTTTAAGTGTGTTTGTTGAATACCACAGTGGCCACAATGTCTCTGACCTTGAAGTCTGCTGAGTGCAAAGAAAGGGATTCTGCCAGTGGAAAGATGAGCATCAGGTAAGACAGAAAAGAAGTGTTTCCACGGTAATGCCTAAGGTGAGGATTGCTTCAGTAGCCGGCCAAACACACAGCACGTATAGTAATGCAATGTAGCCTACATGAACCCGTATTTTAAAAAGTGAAATAGGTTCTGCATTTACTACCTTTATCTGTATCTATGATTTGTTTTTCTCATGAAAAATAAGAAGAGACCATTTAGAAGATAGAGATATCAAATGTGTCCCTGATGCCTCCCTGCACATCCAGGCACTGTGGATAGTTTCTGGCCGCTGAGTAAACCACATGTTTTTCCGTGTCAGTGACCACAAAAGCTTCACAAACACCTATCCTCCTCCATTTTCCTCAGCAGAGTGAGATGAGTCCCAGAGAATGCCCGGGGAACCTGGAGGGCAGAGATAATTTTCTTCTCAACTTTTAGAAATTTAAAAATCATTGGGTTACATGAGGAAAACGGGGAACATAAAATATGTCAAGTTGTGTGAATTAAGTTATTTCATGGTCAGTGATGACCACATGACACATTTTATCCTCACCCACAATTTACAGGGACTTTGAAGTTCACAAATTGAATTTCTAGTAAGAAATATAAATAAATACACTTGAAACAAAAAAAACCTTAAAATGTACTATGAAACATTATAAAAGACTATTAACTTAATAAAATGACTAACAGGATTCAACCTTTCATTTCCAAAACAGTTTTCTTCCTGGGAATGATTACTGAAAATAGGAAAGTTATGTTCAAAGTAACTAAAGTCAAGAATTAGTTTAAAATATCATTTCCATATCATTAATTATTTCTGTAGCATAAGCATTAATCAGAAATTCCTGTGGGTGGAAAACTGTAGATGATATCTTAAGTGTCTTTTCAAGATGTTTATGCTTCTATGGTAGCATCATTTTGTTGCCTTGAGAATCTAAAACCATAGCTTTTGTTCTGCATCATGAAAAGACTGCAGGAGACTTGTCACATAAACAAATCAAACTAAAATAACCTCTTTCCTATCCAAACTTACCCCATTTGAACTAGCCCAACTGAGAGTCATATCCCCCCAGGACTGAGGAAGCCTTAATCTGAAAGAAAAGCAGGCACCATAGAAGAACTGTCCAAAAGGCCAGGTAGAATGATTGGATTTTGCCATTAAGTCAGCAAGCAACAGAAGAATTAGGATGACACTAGCAAAGAGCATCTTATAAAGCCTTTTTTCATATTTACTTTTTAAATTTATTTATTATTTATTACAGTCTATTCACCTTGTATCCTGGCTGTAGCTCCCTCCTTCATCTCCTCCCAGTCTCAACCTCCCTCCCTCTCTTCCCCTATACCCATTCCCTACTCCACTAATAGGGGAAGAGGACCCCTAGCCCATGATCCCCCAGGGAACCCACACTGAGACTACATAGCAGAGGTTTTAGGTGTTTTCCATGCTTGGTCCTTGGTTGGAGTAGCTGTCTCTGCAGGATCCCCTGTGCCCATGTTTTGTTTTGTTTTTGTTCAGTTCTGTTGATCTCTTTGTGGAGCTCCTGTCCCCTTCAGGTCTTTCTATCTCCCCCTTCTTTCATAAGTTGCCCTGCACTCTGTCCAAAGTTTGACTATGAGTCTCAGCATCTGCTCTGATACCCTGCTGTATAGTGTTTCAGAGGCCCTCTATGGTAGGCTCCTGTCCTGTTCCCTTTCTTCTCCTTCTTTCTAATATCTATCCTGTTTGCCTTTCTGAATGAGGATTAAGCATCTTCCCTAGGGTCTTCCTTGTTGTTTAGCTTCTTTAGGACTATAGGTTTTAGTATGCTCATTCTATATTATTTGTTTAATATCACTTATAAGTGAGTGTACACCATTTGTGTCTTCCTGCCTCTGAGTTACCTCACTCAGGATGATCTTTTCTAGTTCCATCCATTTGTCTGCAAATTTCGTGATTTCCTTGTTTTTAATTGTTGAGTATTACTCTATTATGTAAATGTACCACAATGTCTGTATCCATTCTTCAGTTGAGGGACATCTAGGTTGCTTCCAGATTCTGACTATTACAAACAAAGCTGCTATGAACATGGTTGAGCAAATGTCCTTGATATATGGTTAAGTATATTTTTGGATATATGCCTAGTACTGGTGTAGCTAGATCTTGAGGCTACACTATTCCGAATTGTCTGAGAAAGCACTAGATTGAATTCCAAGACGGTTGTACAAGTTTACATTTCTACCAGCAATGGAGGAGGGTTCCCCTGTCTCCACATCTTCTCCAGTGGGGGAAGCTCATCAATGAGGCCACAGGCTGTTCTGGTCATTCCCTGGCCCCTGGGAAGGTCTGAGACTGGGGCCTCCAGGGGTCTTTAACCGGGCTCTCCAGGATTGGAGAGGTTGAGTTCCCAGAGAGCAGAGCTCCATGTGTGGGAAGACTGGGTAGGAGGTGCCCTGAGTTGGCAGATGTCTCCCTTGCCATAGCTTGGAACAGACATCTGTAGGGCTTTTCAGTGGCAGGTTACCTGGGGAGATGTGTCAGATCAGTGAAGCCCACACATTTTTGGTGGCCTTGCATCTGACACACCAGCTTATGGGATCTATTAACCACCTATGTCTACAAATCTAAAGAAAGGTAATTGATAGCAAGTCTTATGACTCACTTATTTTAATGTACTTGCCCAGGATTAGTTAATTCTGCAGTTATTTATTATTCTATAAAGGCTGCTTTCCCCCAGGGAACAAGGGAAATGGGAAGATAGCCAATGGCTACTAACTCCCTGGAGGAGCAGATGGTTAGAAAGGAGCAGCTTTGCCTTGAAGGGCAAGGGCAGACAACATTCTCTGGGGAGCCAATTTAGCCTGTTCAGTGAGTTTCAATCAGAGAAGCCTTTCTTTCTTTCTTTCTTTCTTTCTTTCTTTCTTTCTTTCTTTCTTTCTTTCTTTCTTTCTTTCTTTCTTTCTTTTTCTTTCTTTTTTATTAAAAGGAAAACAAGTAGAAAGTAAGTTTGCCCAGCAGCATGACCCCTAAAATTAATGGCTTTTAAAAGCAAATCAAAGCAAGCAGAGTATAAGTATTTACTTAGGTCATCTTCTGCATTTTCATTTAAAAAATATAGTAATATAAAAATAAATCCACACCTTCTCATTTACTTTTGTCACAATTAATTTTTTATTTCAGTCTCACTCATTGAAATTATAAATTTTATTCATTTTTAACCCCCATTTTCCTCTTTCTTTTTTTCCTCTCCTGACAGAACTTTTAAGTACTTCAAAATAAATTATTTGTGATTAGTGTATGTGTGTGCATGTGCTTATGCATGTCTGTGTTTATGCATGATGTGTGTATGTCACTGCATGCATCTAGAGGTCAGAGGAACAGCTTTGTGGAGTCAGTTCACTCCTACCACCTTTGTGTGTGTTCTGAGGATCTAACTCCTCAGGCTTGTGCAGCAATCTCTTTAACCGCCTAACACTCTCTTATTTAGAATGGACTCTGACCCAGGCAACTTTGTAAATACTTTACACATAGTAACTATCGCCACGTATTATAACCAGCTCACAAGTTAAGAACAACACTCCTATTTTACATATGAATATTTGAAGTGTCCTTTCCTTTCAGGGGTTACCAAGTTTCATAAGTGACTGAGCAAGGATTCTGGCCAAGACTCTATGTCCACAAAGCTGTGATTATTCACCGTGACATGCAGCTTGAGATCAGTAGTCCTTAATTGTTAATGAGAAAGAATTATGGGTGCTTTTTAATCCGTCTCCTCTGTGGTTTACCTAAAATTCTCATTCTACATTTATTTTAGTTCTCAGCAAGGATGCTTGCCCAGTTTCTTTAAGAAGCCTAACTTTTATGAAAGAAAAGTAAACTGGGTCCTTGCTTAACCAGTCAAGGAGGGCATCCAGAGAAGGCCCAGTTGTTAAATGCACTTGCTGATCTTGCAGAGGACCAATGTTTGGTTGGTGGTATCACAACATGGCTTACCTTAAGCTCAGGGTCCAGGTAAGCTGATGTCCTCCTATAGCCTTCACTAAGCATGCACACAGGGCACATGCACTCAAAGCCTCATATGCCTAAAACAAATAATAGAAAACTTTAAAAACTAAATAGTCAAGGAGGTTCAAATATCTTGCATCAAGAACTCAACCCTGAATAAGGGGAAAACAGCTGGAAATTTATACTCAAGCATCGGAGTGAGGGAATCAGGACATGGAAGCAACTAAAAGCATGTGTTAGATCGAGAGGATTTAGTTAGTCTCAACTAATTATTTTCCTGCTAACTGTGGACAAAGAACTTAAACATCCAAGGAAAGACACAAGGAACTTCAGATTCAAGGGTGGGAAATGCTCACTTGATGGACGAAACTGCTTTTTCACCAGGTCAAAGTGAGGCAGGTGGAGGACAGCAGCAGCAAAGTCATGGGTTTGTTAAGAATCAGGCTTAATGTAGAAGTTCTGGAGTGTCTGCCTTGCTCTTGTAACAATGAGGTTCAGTGGAATCTGACTGAAGTCTGGCTAAAGGGAGAGTACTTGTTTTTATCTCCTCTTACTTAAAAGATCTTTCACTTTTCTCTAAACAATCTAAGTCTATTTTTATTTGGTCATGTTTCGTTCAATAAGAAACATTAAAAACCATTGGATAGACTGAGTAGTAAAGGATTTTTCTTGGCTGTGTGGTGCATGACATCAGCTATTCAAGCCTTATCTTATGGAGCCTTCTCTTCACAGACTTCTTTAGGTCTTCCACAGATGGTCAGCTCTAAGACAACACAGAGCTAACAAAGACGGGGCTGTCAGGGTTCAGCTTTGTGACACTGTATTGGGGGAAAAGAATGTTATAAATAGAAATGTTAACTTAGAATGTTGTGAGGTGACATGTGCAAAAGGATGAAGGACTAATAATACGGTGAAGATCAACGGAGTACATAAGACAACAGGATCCAATCCATTCACAAATAAATTACAAAGTGAAAGTTAAATGCAGCTTATGAGAAGGTAAAAAATAGCTCAGAGACTAAATCTAATATCCTAAAAAGCTGTGTCCTATAGTCTTTAAGGGAATGTTAACATTACTTGGTGTTCTCATTACCTTTCTGATTAAAGATAACCAAGGGATGTTATTTTCATATAAAAATAATTATGATTTTATGAAATTGGCCTGATTAATAAGTGTAGTAAGAATGGAAACTTACCAAATCAACCTTTTCAGTGTTTCTTCTAGAATGTTTTTTTTTTTTTTTTAAATAAAGACTCCCAGCTCAGACTTCTAAAAATATCTCAAGGATAAAAAGGATGATTTCATTGCAGAACTTAACTATTTGGGTGAAATTTTCTGCTTGAAATTATCAAAGTATTTTTGTGTGTGTGTGTGTTTTGGGCTTGATGCTATTTTGTTCCTGCAGCCAGGAATACTCTAGCTTTGTTGAAGCTGGTTTTCCTGTAGAGTGTTCTAGGCATTAGAGCCACAAAGCCTGTGTTAGCTCTGTACAACCGCATGGTCACATCTGGGTATCAGCAATGTCATTCTCAAGTGGGACATTCCAAGCAAACCTTTGGTCATATGATATTTTCCTCTAATTAGTTTTTGTTACAAAAGGGAGAGATGCTTATGGAACTTCCACAAATACTTCTTTAGCCATGGAAATTAGAGCACTCAATATAAATTGCTGAGTAATAGAGGGATTAGTCAGAGGGCAAATATAATATAAATATACACATATATTATATATAATTTCTGTTTACAAAAGTCTATATGATGTGTTGTTAATAACTGAAGACAGCATGAGAAAAGATTTTGTTTTGTGGCAAGAATAGAACAATAGGAGATAACAGTTCATGATCAGTCACGGCTCCATTCATTCTTAGGTGATTAATTATTCCCCTTCTTGATCTTGTTTTGTGACTCTTAGGAAGTCTATATTTTTTTTTCTAGAACTCTATGTTTTCACCCAGAGTTCCAGAACTCATTGCTCTGGCTGTACCATGTAGTGTTGTAACTGGTTAAAGCTGTTTTCTCAAAAATCTATCCCTACAGGAGTTGTCATGATATAAAGCTGGAAATGTTAACCGTGTCTTATTTGCCCAAACCGTTTAATCTTGAGAACCAGTTGTCTTTTATATTTTAGGTAAATTTGAAATGTTTAGTTTTTATTACACTTATATTTGCTCACATTATCAGTTTTTTTATGATCATGATATAAACAAGTTCCTTATATTTCAGTTTTTCAATAGAAAGTTTGCTTTACACACTCAAATATAATCATGAGTATGCTAATCATTACAGACAATGACAGTTTGGTGGTATCTGTCCAAACCCTTTCTATGTTCTGTCTTTGACTATTAACCCAGTTTTCATCATGGAGCATTTTCTAACATTAATCTTAGTTGGTATAAAATATATATGGCAAAGAAATTATAGGCTTTCATATCTTAAGAGGATAAGTGAACATAATTAAGAAATGACATATAATCTACCCGTACAAATCATTGAAAATATAATTTTGAGTCAACCAACTCATCCACAGTGCTGTGAATTTGCCTTTCATATGCTTAGTCAACTGGTAGTTATAGCATTTCGTACGCAAAGTCTTTGTAACTAGAATAAGCCAATAAGTAATCAAAATGCATATTGATTAAATTTCAATTGTAATAAAACAAGGTTTTAAAAGGATGGTTTCTGAATCAAGTCAATTAAAGATTTCATTGAATTTAAGTAATTTACAATATTCTACTGTGGCTTTTTTTCTCTCTCTCTCTGTGGTTGATACTGCCTATAATTTGGAAAGAAAACAGAGAAGTTGTGCTTTTCAAACATGCAGTACACTTGCAATTTTACTTGAACCAAACTATCTCCTTTCACAAAGAATATTAGTTTTTCTTTAACTACGAATGTGTTATTTTCTGTGTGATACTTTAATGTCTTTATAGTTTGAGTTTTTAAAAAAACAGATCTTTTCTGACATAAGCTTGAAAAAATATTTTGATCTCAGATGCATAATTATCTACTGAAGCTTTATCATCCCCTTTAACAATACAAAAATCTCTGGTAGGAAGCCATAGAGCTGATATAATTTGAAAAAAGAGTCAATGTCCTTGGTTAAATTTAATGCCATAGAGATATTTGACAAGACTATAAGTGTGAATGTCCTTTTTGGACCATACAAAAATACCTTTAGCCCTATTCATTGTATTAGTTGCATGGTGTGACCATCACACGAGATAATGGCTATAAAATCAGCCTGAACATACACACTACATTCAGCATTCACGATAACAATATGTTCTCATCAAAGGAAGGAGAGCAATATACACTTCTCTTGAAAAAGTATAAATCAATTTTGAAGACATTACAACCATTATAAATGAGATGTTTTGTTCAAAGTTTGAGTCTCCATGTTCAGCATATTTTGGCAATTGTAGACTGCTTTTCATTGCTCCAGTCCTCATCATCATGCTTTGCAATGTCAAACTGTTTCCACCTGCAATATATGTATTGAGGAGAAAGCAGGCTATTAGCTGTTTATCTCTGGAACTAAGACCTGGGAAATACTTAGAGGAGGGAATGTTACAGCAAATTTTTTCACTCTTCTGTGTAGAAGTTTATTGATGTGTGTAGACCATGTGCCACATTAATTTTGTTCTTTGTGGTTTATTTTAGTTCCATGATTTTTGTTTGTTTCATTTTAAAAATAAAGTTATAAATAACGTCAAAGAAAAGAATTATTTCTTTTGGCTCACACTCTTAGAGGTTTCGATCTGTAGACCATAGCTGCAATGAATCTGGGTCCATGTTAAGCAGAGAATTAAGGTAACTGGAACTTTTGTAATAGACAGGAAGGAGGGGAAGGGCAAGAAGAGGGTGATAGGGAAAGACAGAGAAGAAGGGGGATAGAGAGAGAGAAGGAAGGAGAATATAGAAGAGGGAAACATTCTCCCTCTGGAGTTTCATGTCCTAGAGTTTCTTGTACTTTTCACCAGTTGTAAGCTAAGCTTTTTACACATGCACCTCTTTTGATATACAAACAAAAACATGTGGATTCTTATGATTTGTTTTACCTGCAATGCAAAATCTCATTTATGGAACTATGACTATTACAAATGTGTTTGTTGGGGTGAATAACGATTCTTTATGAGAACTTCTGTGTTTCAACTACAGTGGAGTAACTGTAGCATTATTTTACTGTATTGTTCAATCATGGAAGAGAGATGCTTCTGATAAATCACTTGTCCTAATCTGGATCCTTATTCCCTGGCTTTAACTGCCTCTGCAGGAACTCATGAATGAACTCAACTCCACTGCACTGTACTCACCACATGAACTCAACTGAACTCAACTGCCTTAAACTGAACTGCACTGAGCTCACTATCACCACTCTCTCTCTCTCCTTGCACTGCTCTTAAGTAGACTTTTGTTGCTGTTGTTGTTGTTGCAGGTTATTTGATCCACTGTGATACCTGAAAGTGTGTTATTTACTGGAAAAAAAAAACTGTTTCTAGTTCTGGTGTGGGTTAGCACTAGCACACAAGTTTAAGCCAAGAGCTATCAGCTTGAATTAAATAAAATCCATCGTAGGTCAAGAGGCAGAGCAAGCAACCAGTTGACAGGGAGTGGACATAAGAAAAAACAGAGAGTGAGAGGAAGTCAGGAGGACTGATAGAGAGATGCACAGGAAGTTGGAGGAATTTTGAGATGGCGTGGAGAAGGAGAGCTCTCTTGTGGAATGTGGGCTGAGAAGGAAGGTCAGCTGGATGCTTGCCTTGAGGCTCTGAGCTAGCAGGCTTTCACCCTAGCATCTGGCTGTGAAGTCTTTACTGGTAAAATCCAACCACTGAGATTTGTTGAAACAACAGTCTTTCCTGTCCTACTGAGAGTTGGGTTCATCCTGTCTCTGACTCATTCTGTCAAATCTTTCTCATTTTGTTTGACCCTCAATTAGAAGTCATTATTTGGGATATAGGGTGTGTACTAAAAGTGTATGTATATTTCAGCCAGAGGGATTAAAGATGTGCGGCCTATCTGCATTTCAGCCAAATCACACAGACCTAGAATGTCTTTGGATGTGATTACAGCAGCCATGTTGCAGGATTAAATTTTCTCTAGAATTTGCCTATGTAAACATAAGTGAATATAAAGAGCATGCAAACACCACTAACAAACGTATCTGCTGCAGAATTTAAAAATATTTTTATTTTGCCACTTTATATGTAGCCTATATTTTTATTGTTGTTCTCCTTTTGCAGCTAAAATTGGTTCTGTCTGAGTTTCCTTAATTTCATTCTCTTTTATCTTCCAATGGTAATTGATATTTTATTTTTTATCATCTTTATAAATATTTTATCTTTCCACCAATAGTCTTTAAATATTTCTTTACTGACTTTGATATGTGTTGATATATTGTGCCTAGACATACATAGTTATGAATAGACAAATAATAAATAGTTAAATGGTAAGTTTGTTTTCTATGAAAAAACCTATGGGAATTTAGTAAGATGTATCAATGTAATTAAATATTAATTTAACTTAAAGAAACAGTTTTGCATCATTTCATTTTCTAAACCCTGAGTCATTATTGTAAAGCATCCTTTGCTTAATTACTGATTATCGTTTCTTTGTATTTATTCATAATGCTTTATAATTTTTTGTAAAGTTTTGCACATTTTTGTTAGTTTTATTGGATTTAAGGATTGTAAATGAAATATTTTAATTCTTGGAAATCAGAATCATAATTGTATTAGTTACTTTTCTCTTTCTGAGATGAAACACCATGGTGAAGGCAACTTATAAAAGAAAGCATCTAATAGGGCTTACGGTTTCAAAGTGTCAAGCCTCCATGATGAGGGAGCAAAGGCAGGTGTCAGGAACAGGTGAGAGCTCAAGTACTGGTCAGCAGGCAGGAGGCAGAAAGCACACCTGAAACCTCAGTCTAGCCTCCAGTGAGATACTTCCTCCAATAAAGTCAACTTCCTTGTCCTTTCAACACAATTTCACTGATGGGACCAATTATCTCACCATTTGTAGACATTCATACTCAAACCACAAGAAACATTGGCATCGGCCATTCACAAAAATCTTCCTCACATTTTAATTACATACTTGGACACTTGTTTTATAAAAGATTATGAATTGTGTAATATCATGTAAACTGTAGGCTTTAAGTTCATGTCTGGTAGTTGGATGGATGACTATATAACAGGTTTAATTACTCTTTCAATATATCATCCAGACTCCTTTTTGGTTTCATTGTCTTTGCTTGTTACCTAACCCAACAATGGAGGCTGGTGACACTTCTAAGGCTTGTGGATGGCCATAAACTTTCTCTCTCTCTCTCTCTCTCTCTCTCTCTCTCTCTCTCTCTCTCTCTCTTTCTCTCTCTCTCTCTCTCTCTTCTCTCTCTCTCTCTCTCTCTCTCTCTCTCTCTTTCTTTTCTTTCTTTTTTTCGTCTTTTCAGTGTGGACTTGACTGCCTGAATTAGAGGATAGTATATGCTCGCTTCCCTCAACACAGAATTTATTGCTTGAACCTGCATCAGATCTCTGCTTCTACAGTATTCAAAGCAACTGCTGCTTGGACAGATTTCTTATGCTGATTTACCCTTTCCATGGATGAACTTATATGAGATGGCCACACTGCCAATCATGGACATCATATGAAACAGAAATTATCTGAGCTTGCACATGTGAACACTAAATCTTCAGAAGTTTCTCCAGATCTTTTCTGCAAATAGGCTGCTTCCAGATTTATTTCCTGCCCGCTCTGTTGCAAGCCTCTTGGGAGGTCTGTGTGCCTGTAAGGTGAGGTCAGGTGCAGCTTCTGGACCCATGATTTCTCCTCTCAAAGCAAATATAATGTTTTTAAAAAAAGAAGAAGAAAATGAAGACAATAGTGACTAGGGAAATGAATTTAAATTTAAATAAAGTTGAAAGAACAGGCATTGTTTCTGAATGTCAATTAAAGTTTGGACAAAGACCTTCTCCAACCCAAGGATTTTTTAACTTTATGGACCTTTCTTTACTGAGTAAAATATTCTTAGGCATGTTAGCACTACTGCTGTGTTTGTGGACAGAATACACGCGGAGAGATCATAGCAGGTTTCTAAGCAGAAGTCTCAGTCTTCCTTGCCCTTGGAAATTCAAGTTGCCACCTGAGCTCTGCATTTTGTGTCACTGATTTCACTAATGCTGTCTTGCAGGAAAGAGGAATCTGTATATTCCTCATTTTTGTCTTCTGCTTCCCTGAAAAATATCACTAGGAACTAATGTGATAGAGAAGGGTGCACGCAGTGCAAATATCCCCTTTCCAAACAAAGATATTTTGTTTTCTAACCAAGACAGATGAGAAAACATTAAGGTTTTTACAGTGTATGGTCCTCAAGCTAAGGGAAAGATCTTAAGTCTCTATTTTAATTAAGTAGTCTACTACGTGTACCCCAGCAAGCAGAATCCACTTCTTCTGGGAAATAAATACCACCAGCAACAATGATAACAATCTTATTATCAACACCCCCTTAAGTACTAAGAATAAATGATGCTAGATACACATAGTCTGGGAGCTACTTAAGCCATCTCACTTAGTATCAATACTTCTTAGATCCTTTGATTATTTTATAGATATGAAACACACACAAAAAACCTAATTATTTACCTAATATTACATAAACATAGTTGATTGTAGCATCAGTTGATTGCTTTCTTTTTTCAAACCAATAATTTAAATGACTACATAATAAATTATTACTTTAAATTTTATTTCCAAAATAGGGATATAAGATTAAAAAAGTAGAACAAAAGTATTTCTTTGTGTTTGATTTTATGGTTGAAACAAGATGGTATGAGTCATATTTATTTCTTTAAAAAGATTAGAACAATTTGGAGTCATTTCACATTTTTTATACTAGAAGATAAGGTTGGCTTTTTCTTGCAATAATTGAGATTTAATTACATAACATTATATAACTAAACAGGTTGTGCTGATAAGTTCAGGAATATTCACACACATGCATATACATGCATGTATACGTACATAAACAAAGAAAAGGAGCTTATTAATCTGAGAGACAGCAAGTGGGGAGGAGACACATGAATGGGATTAGAAGGAAAAAGGGAAGATAATATAATGTAGTTGTATTTTAATTTTAAATTATAGTTAAAATAACATTTTATATTAATCAGATATCTTAAGAGTTTCCTGATATTGATGTTTATTTTAAAATACACACACATATATATATATATATATATATTAATATTATATTTTCTTTTACATAGTCCATGTGTGTGCATTTTGGCTGATGTATGTCTGCGTCTTGCATGTACAGTTCCCACAGAGGCCAGCAAAATACATCAGATTCTCTGTGGTTGGAGGTACAGATGGTTGTAAGCAGCCAGTCTTAGGAACTGAAGCTGAGTCCTCTGGAAGAACAGCCAGAGGACTGTTTGCTCTTAACTACTCTGCCATCTCTCCAACCCTTCATACCACTTTATATAGAACAGCTAATGAAACTCACCGGTGTTCCTGAACTCATGAAAACATTAAGTTGACAAGAATACCGAGAGAGATTTGAAAGCAAGAAAACATGAGTTTTATCAGGGCTTTAACTTTCAGCTGCAATGTGAGTCATTAAGCCATTGCAGAGTTTTAGCAGTAGGCTGTGGAACATTCCTTCTGCGTTGCCAATAGTCTTCACTAATATATCAGCCATTTAATGAAAATTAACCTTAAGGAATTTTTTAAAAGACCAACAGTTTGCTCAGAAATAAGTACACACAGATATCAAAGCCAAATCTGTGCTCTTATCTTGTGGCACATGTCCAACTTTAATATGTGACTTGCAATAGAGATAATAAATGAGGATTACTATTATTGAAACTGAGCACTAGTTATTTAATTATCCACAGTGTTCTATGTGTTTAGGTCATCAGTACGTGTACATTTTAAACTATTCTGCTAAAGACTTACTAAACTTGAAAGAAGGTGCTCTCTTGACATGTATCATGTGGTCCGTTTAAGCTTCATTACCTGGACTATTAGATTGTAAGTAAACAGTATTTAAATACCTATTTACTATTTAATTGCTGAAGAAACCTGACAAATTTAAGTTGCAGGCTCACTGAAAATATAAGATAAATTGAGAAGTAACTGAATGATTGATTCATCTCCTCCAGGGTGAAAAAAAAATAGAACGTAAATGTGTCAAGTCCAGTTATAGAGAATTGATGTTTTATGTAACTCTCTTTGAAGTCAGAATTAAATTTCCTTAAAAGGTTGTATTAAAAAGGAGATGGGATGGAACCATGAACCAACACACCATTACTTTAATAAATCTGGGGGAAAATACATTTTGAAAACTTTTCTGAAAAGTCATATTAAATTGATTTATTCGGTCCTAAGCAGTAATTATAGAATGTGCTTATCTAGAAACCTCTGCTTCTATTGATCCTCATGTTCTCTGATGAAAAGCTCATAATTCATTACATTCTTGAAGTTTGGGGTTGTTAGAATTATTTATGAGCCATAGCTTCAGGTGCTGGCAACTAAGGTAGTTGGGATGATAATTTTACAATGTAGAACATGGGAGGTTTCTCTGCGCCAAGTGTGCAGCAGCTAGGTCCTGCGAGGATACACACAAAGCAGGTAGGTTTCTTGTAGGATCCATAGGAGCTCTACTGTGCCTTGACACTGAAAAATGTGTTTTCTGATTAGGTTTCCTCTGGAAATTTTATTGGTTAAGAAGCAATGGCCTTCTCTCTGTCTGCTTTCTTAACTTGTACAACAACTTGATCGTAACCTATGGAACTACAGTGCTATAAATTATTTCCCAAGTACTCTAATAATGATTATCTCTTAGCAGTAGAATAAAGAATTCCTTGAAATGTCACAGCACTTACTTATCAATTTGATGTCTTCATTGGCCATGTATCATGACTTAAAAGAAAAATTATTTCTTCTTGTTTTATAGGGTTAACTTTACATCTTATAATCACCCTCAAATCCTTTCCCTGTTTCCTGTTGACATTGATGGCACCCAAGGCTACACGGTAATGTAGCACTGAGCAATGTGTTCTCTTTTGACTTTGTGGGTACTCAACACTTGTATCCAATTAGCCACACTGTCCCCCAATTGCATCCCATCTGTTTGTTCTTCAATTCCCATGGCCACAGCTATTTCAGGACTTCATTACATATCCCCAGGACAAAGGCAATCTTCTTCTAAATGATCTGTCTACCTCTAGCTTCGTCATCGGCCAATACTCCCTACAGCCAAATTAATCTTCCTAAGGCACAGCTCTAATTATGTTATTCTGCAGCCCAAAAACTTGTAATCGCTCCCTTTTGACTCATAAATTAAATTAAAAATATCCTACTTGGCTATCCTGATGTTTGATAATTTAAGTACAACAACCTCACTTTTGAAATTTGATAGCTACTAGTCCACTATTTAGTCTTGATAATCCAAACACAGCTTATATACTTAAATTTCATTAAAAGCACTTCATTATTAGTTTAATTTAGAGTTTGGAACATCTCTTTAAAAATATTAATGAAATAATATCCATAAAATTGTCATCTACTCTAAATATGTCATTATTTTATTAAAAACAGAAAGCTTACAAGTTTAGAGATGATAATTATTTCTAAATGAACCAATTTGTCTTATAAGACATTAACTATTCTATACATTTTGCTATTATCAGGAACATGTAAATGACTCATAATGGTGTGGAAACCATGGAGTCAAATTACATTGCAAACACACGCTGTGCTTTTGAGCTTTGAAGGCCCTCTTTTTTTTTTTTAATTCACTTTATATGCCAATTGTAGCCCCCTCTCTCCTCTCTTCCCAATTCCACTGTCCCTTCTTTCCCTTACCACTCCCCACTCCCTCTCTCCTCAGACAGCTGCCTAGCATAGCTGTCCTCTGAGAAGATCCACCCAGCAGTGGATAGAAACAGATACAGAGACCCACACCCAAACATCAAGCAAAGTGCAGAGAGCCTTGTGGAAAAGTGGAAGGTGGGAGGGGAGGATAGAAAGACCCAGAGAGTACAAGAACTCCATTAAGAAAACCAACAGAATCGATTAATGTGGTCCCAGAGAGGCTTATAGAGGCTAGAGCACCAAACAAGGACCATGTATGGACTTGACTTAGGCCCTCTACACAGTTGTAGCCAGTGAGCAGCTTTGGTCTTCATGTGGGTTTCCTAGTAAGGGGAGCAGGGGCTGTCTCTGACATGGACTCTGTTGCCTGCTTTTTGATTACTTCCTCTTTCCTGGTGGGGCTGTCTTGCTAGGCCTTGGTGGAAAAGGATGCTCTCATTCCTGATGTGACTTGCTGTGCTAGGGTGGGTTGGAATAACACTACATTCCTGTTCTAATATGAATGTCTTGATTATTTTCAGCATCAAATAACGTTCTCTTCAGGTGGGCATTTGCAGGAATAGAGAGCATGTTTTTGTTTGTTTGTTTGTTTGTTTGTTTTCTTTAAGTGATTAGGACACACTTTTTCGTAATAGAAGACAGTATTTTAGATACCTACTCTTGTAGGAAGTGAGAATTGTTGTAAAGTTAGAATCCATGGTGTTTTTCTGAAATGGAAGAGACGGGTAAATATTTTAGGCACAGTGCTTGGATCACAAAGCTTTGGTGAAATCACAGAATCTTGACATCTAAGGATTAGGAATCCATAGTCAAAATATAAATAGTGAAAGCAACTTCTCCAATAAAATTTTGTTTGGGAACACTATAATTTTAGTTTGCTATTTTCTTTACAGTTTAGATATAATTTTCATCTGAAAACTGTCCAACCACTCTAAAACATAAAAGCAATTTTTAACCCAGTGAACATGCAAAACCAGTAGTAGAGTGTCATTATCAGTCACAGCTGTGTCATAAGCTTAGTAGCTATATAAATTTATGTCTTTGGGGAATAAATAGATAGAATAAAGTTATGTTAGGTTTCAGAGCTGGGGATGTGATCAGTGGTGGAATTTCGCTAAAATGCACAAGGCCATGGATTCAAAAGGCAGCACCTAAAACTAACAAGAACAGGTCATGTTAGGCCCAGGACACTCAATGTGAAATAAACATGTTATTTTTTATTTAGCTTTCAGAGATGTACTTGTACATTTTCTTATTTATAACTATTCTCTGCAATTGAGATTTCTGAATTCTGTTCAGGAACCTGCTGTTTACAAGGCATAGTGAAGGAAATTGATTTTTCCTCATTCATCAATATTCAGATTGTTTTATGTGTGTTAAGATCCATCGTTTGCTGCAGGAAAGACTCAGATTCAGGTAGAAGCAGAGAGTGTTTCTTCTGCAGATAATTCCGTAATGCTGGGGTCACCACATTCAAAATGTGGTGACTCCAAGGAAAGCTTGAAGGCCTATTTTAAATCTAGAAAAGGGAATTCCTACCGTGGCTATGTGACCTCAATTGGAATTAGCTGGTGCCCGTAGAGGCTATGTGATTTTGATTGGGACCAGCTGGCCCTTTGGAATGACATCCTCTCATTGTGGACTTCATCATCAGGTTAAATTGGGGAAACTACCTTGGAAGGTGAGGTTAGACACCACCTTACACGGTGTATGTGGTTTGTTTGGCTTTGGATTTTTAACTCAAAGTTATTTATAGTTTGATAGCCCACTCTACCAAGAGTATCTAGATTTTAAATATTCACACAGGCCAAAGAAATTTGCCAGAAACTTCTGTTACAGTTTTAAGGAAAAAGAAACTAGTGCTTCCCTTTAGATTTGAAGCTTTCCATAATTTTTACAAAAACATTTTGAGTCAACTTGTTTTTTCTATACCCTTTTCATGTTTGTGTTTTCCTTGGAGTCTTTTGTTGCATTTTAGGTGAATAGATCTAATTTGGCCTTGAAATATTAATTATAGTCTTAGGTGAAATGAAAAATTACTCTGCCTGAAGGATATCTGCAAAAATACATGCACAAAATGTGAACCTTTTTACTTGCCCATATGGTTTAACTCTAATTTTTTTTTTCAAGTTCTTAGTGGATAAAGGAATTCTGTTCTTTGATTTTAGATTATGGCTTATGTTACCAATATTCATATTATTAAATATTTAAGTCATTAGGGAATTTAAAATTTTGTGGACATTTTATATTATAGAGTGAATTCATTAATGACTATGTTATAGATTACGTAAGTAAAAGAAACTTATTCCTATTTAAAAAAAATTCCACAATAGTTTCAAATTCATCACAAATTTTCTTTAAATATTTTTTTCTTTCATCCTCTCATCTCTTTTTCTTCAGGGACTGCTGACAATTTAGCTTCCTTGGGTTAACATGGGAAGGAAAATAAATGTTCACTATATAATTAAACTCATAGCACATTTTCTTGTGAACATTTTGAGTTCTATCATAACTAACTTATATTTGATTAGCACTATCCTCTTGAAGGATATATGAATATATATTTGAATATACCTTTGGAGTGTGTGTCATGAAAAATTATTTCATGAGAGTTGATTAAAGCTATATATTTCTCACTCACTCTTTCAGAAAATATTTCTTAAACACACACACTGTGATATAGTATTTTGTATTCTTGGATAAATGTAGAAACAATAGTAAGAGGGCTTCATTCTCAAAGGATATGTACTATGGGTTCAAGAATATTTACAAATACTGATGCTGAACTTAAATTATTTGATTCTAAATTCAACCAATTACCGATTTTGTGACCATAGTATATTACTTAATTACCCAAAACTTCTGTTTCCTGACTGTGAATTGATTAAGATATCCATTTACAATAGATTGAGGAATAAATAAATGGTTTATTATATAGTCCACTATAAGCAAAGAAGCATGGTTTTCTTCTACTTATAATTATTCCTTCTGATGTTATAGTCAGAAAAGGCAATGCTTGTTGGAGCGCTGACCATCTCCAGCTTGACACTAGAAAGGGACTGGAGAAGGATTTGAGGGATGATGTGTGTCCTCTGTCTAATTTGTAGGGACTGAGAAATGTTTGCAATCAAGTTCTTCTCCTGTAAAGATGTAGCTAATCAGTCTTGTTATGAAGGTAAATGCTCCACTTACTATCCCCTTTGCCTGAATTCTCTCAACAGTTGAAAACACATGACTCATAAGTGTACAAATGTGGTTTTCCCGTCCAATATTGATTTTCTGGTGGGACCACAACACTGTGTTCCTTGCTCCTCTTGTGCAGGCATTTAACATACAGGAGAGAAAAGACATGTATAGGAATATATTGAAAAGAAACTTTGTACAAAAATGTTAGTAGCCTTCTTGATTAGTTTCTTTAGGTGTATAGATTTTAGTATGTTTATCCTATAATATATATATATATATATATATACATAATATCCACTTATGAGTGAGTATATACCCTGTGTGTCTTTCTGCTTCTGGAATACCACATTCAGGATGATCTTTTTCAGTTCCCAGCATTTGTCAGAAATTTTCATGTGTGTTTTTTTTTTTATTGTAATAGTCCATTGTGTAGATATACCACAATTTTTGTATACATTCCTCAGTTGAGGGGCATCTGGGTTATTTCCAGTTTTTGGCTATTGCAAATAAAACTATTATGAACATGGTTGAGCAAATATCCTGGTTATACATTTGAGCATCTTTTGGATATATGCCTAAGAGTGGCATAGCTGGATCTTGAGGTAGCAGTAGTCCTAATTGTTGAAGAAAGATCCAGATTGATTTCCAAAGTGGTTGTACAAGTTTACATTCCCACCAGCAGTGGAGTAGAGTTCCACTTTCTCCACATCCTCTCCAGCATGTAAGATGCTCAATCCCCATTCAGAAAGGCAAAGAGGTTGGACATCAGAAGAGGGAGAGAACAGAATATAGGACAGGAGGTTACCACAGAGGGCCTCTGAAAGGCTCTACCCTGCAGGGTATCAGAGCAGATGCTGAGACTTACAGCCAAACTTTGGGGAGAGTGCAGGGAATCTTATGAAAGAAGGGAGAGAAAGTAAGACCTGGACAGGACAGGAGCTCCACAAGGAGAGCAACAGAACCAAAAAATTTGGGCACAGGGGTCTTTTCTGTGACTGATGCTCCAACCAAGGACCATTCCTGGAGATAACCTGCACAGATATAGCCCATGGCAGTTCAATGTCCAAGTGGGTTCCCTACTAATGGGAACAGGGTCTGTCTCTGACATGAACTCAGTGAATGGCTCTTTGATCACCTCCCCCTGAGGGGAGAGCAACCTTACCAGGCCACAGAGGGCAATGCAGCCACTCTTGGTGAGACTTGATAGACTAGGATCAGAAGGAGAGGAGGACCACATGGGGAGGGACATGGTTGGAGAAGGGGGGAGAAGGGATTGGGAGGGGAAAAGGGAGGGAGCTACAGGGGGGATACACAATGAATAAACTGTAATTAATAAAAATAAAAAAGAGAAAAAAATGTTCATAGCCTATTATGAATGAAGCTGCTATAAACATAGTTGAGCAAATGTCCTTTTTGTATGTGGGGACATCCTTTGGGTATATACCCAAGAGTGGTATAGCTGGGTCTTGGGGTAGCACTATTTCCAATTTTCTGAGAAAGCACAAAATTGATTTTCAAAGTGATTGTACATGTTTGCACTCCCACCAGCAATGGAAGAGTGTTCCCTTTTTTCACAACCTCGTCAGCATGTGCTAACACTTGAGTTTTGATCTTAGCACTCTGATGGGTGTAAGATGGAATCTTAGAGTCTTTTTGACTTGTATTCCCCTGATGACTAATTATGTTAAACATTTCTTTAAGTGCTTCTCTGCCATTTTTTTTCCTGAGAATTCTCTGTTTAGCTTTGTACCCCCATTTTTTTAATTGGAGTTTTTGGCTTGTTGGTGTTTAATTTCTTGAGTTCTTTATATATTTTGGAGGTACCAACAATGGAGAATGTCTGTAGAATAACCAGTTCCCCTGCTGAGAGGTAGTCAGCCCATAAGAAGCTCAGTCTCCATGTAGGTTTCCTATCAAGGGGAGCAGGGGTTATCTCTGACATGGATTCCGGTGATTATTCTTTCATCACTTCTCCCTGTGGCAGGACAGCCTTGCTAGGACACAGAGAAAAAGTATTCAGAGAGTCCTGATGAGACTTGATAGGATAGGTTCAGAAGGTAGAGGAGGAGGGCTCCCCCTTTCTTAAGTCTAGGGGACAGGAATAGGGGACAAAAGGAAGGGAGGGGGGACTGGAAGGAGACTAGGGAAGGGGATATAACGGGAATATAAAGTGAATAAATTACAATAAATAAATAAGCCCACAGTTCTATTTTCTTTTATTATTTTTTATTAATTACAATTCATTCATTTTGAATCCCAGCTGTATGCCCCTCCATTGTCCTTCTGAATCCCACCTATCCTCCCTCTTCTCCTCCATGCCCCTACCCCAGTCCACTGATAGGGGAGGTCCTCCTCCCCTTCCATCTGACCCTAGCCTATCAGGTCTCATCAGGACTGGCTGAATTGTCTTCCTCTGTGGCCTGGTAAGGCTGTTCCCTCCTCAGGGGGAGGTGATCAGAGTCATTCACTGAGTTCATGTCAGATACAGCCCTTTTTCCCATTACTTGGGAACCTACTTGGACAGTGAGCTGTCATGGGCTGTATCTGTGCAGAAATTCTAGGTTATCTCCATGCACAGTCCTTGGTTGGCGTTTCAGTCAAAAACCCCTGACCCAGATATTTTGGTTCTGTTACTCTCTTTGTGGAGCTCCTGCCCCTTTCAGGCCTTTCATCTTCCCCTTCTTTCCTAAGATTCCCTGCACTCTGCCCTAAGTTTGGCTATAAGTCGGCTTTAATACTCTACTGGACAGAGTCTTTCAGATGCCCTCTGTGGTAGGCTTCTGTCCTATACCCCATTTTTTTCCCTCTTCCTATGTTCATCCTCATTCCTGAATGAGGATTGAACATCTTACCCAGGGTCCTCCCTCTTGCTTAGCTTCTTTAGGTGTACAGATTTTAGTATGTTTATCATATATTATATTTCTAATATCCACTTATAAGTTAGTATATACCATGTGTGTCTTTCTGCTTCTAGGATACCTCAGTCAGGATGATCTCTTCTAGTTCCCGCCATTTGCCTGCAAATTGCATGATTTCCTTGTTTTTAATTGCTAAGTAGTTTTTCATTGTGTAAATGTACAATTTCTGCATCCATTCCTCTTTTGATGGACTTCTGGATTGTTTCCAGATTCTGGCTATCACAAATAAAGCTGCTATGAACATGGTTGAGCAAATGTCCCTGTTGTGTACTTATGGATATATGCCTAAGAGGGTTATAGCTGGAGGTAGCAGTATTCCTAATTTTCTGAGAAAGCATGAAATTTACATTCCCACCAGCAATGGAGGAGAGTTCCTCTTTCTTCACATCTCTCCAGTATGTGTTGCCACTTGAATTTTTTATTTTACCCATCCTGATGTGAGTAAGGTGAAATCTCAGGGTCGTTTTTATTTGCATTTTCTTGACAACTAAGGATGTTGAGCATTTCTTTAAGTGTTTCTAGATTCCTCTGGTCTAACTGGATGTCTACATGTAGAAAAATGCAAATAGATTCATATTTATCACCTTGCACAAAACTAAAGTCCAAGTGGATCAAAGACCTCAAAATGAAACCAGACTCACTAAACCTGTTAAAAGAAAAAATGGGGAAGAACCTTGAACTCACTGCCACAGGAGACAATTTCCTGAACAGAACACCAACAGCACAAGCTCTAAAATCAACAATCAATAAATAGGACCTAATGAAACTGAAAACATTTTGTAAAGCAAAGGACACTGTCATCAAAACAAAATGACAGCCTACAGACTGTGAAAGGATCTTCATAAACCCTATATCAGACAGAGGGCTGATATCCAGAATATATAAAGAACTCAAGAAGTTAAAAAGCAACAAATCAAGTAATCCAATTAAAAAATGGGGTACAGAGCTAAACATAGTTCTATTTTTAAGTTTTAGTATTATTTAGACATGATCATGTCTCATGAAGATGAATAAAAACAAATGAACATCCCTTCCAACAGGTCTGTAACAGGTCCTGGTAAGAATCGGCAGACAGATGACCCAAAAGTGCAGTCTAGAAATCAAACATTCACAGTGATGATTTTATCAAGATACAACTTTGGATGAGGTCCTTGGACTTCCATGAATAAAAGAAGTTGGCTGCATAATTGGAAACTTGATTCCCCATTCATATTGGAAAATGTTATTTTTGTCTGTGAAATGATGGAAGGATGCTTCCTACTGGGAAAGGTAAGATGAGTCTAAATGAAACCTATAATTCATATGATTATAGCCCCTGCAAATGAAAGAATCTGATTTGTCAGGAATCCTAATAATAGGCAAGACCATGGGAGCAAAATAGCAATCAGAGGTTAGTCAAATGTTTTCCACGTTTATAGAGAGAAATCTGTGCTTCTTCTAATTCTGCTCGGAGCCATGCAGCGAAGCTCACTCTTCCAATCACCTGTGACGCCCACTGCTCATATTTGCATGGAGAGGGTTTTCACTTTTTTGGAAGCTGATTGTGTAAACTAAGCTGTCAGCTTCTTTCAATTCTCAGCCTCATCTTTGATTCACTTCGGTAACTTATTAACTACTCTTTGCTACCTTCTCTTTTCTCCTGAGCACCCATGAAGGACAGTTTATCTTTATGGGCTTTAGGAACCTTATCCTTTATACACAGGTGCCCCAAGATCATTACAGACTAATACCCAGGCCTCAACGCAAGATCACCCATTTAATTTTTATGCTGAAGTCCATCTTATTTACATAAAGACTAAATTATTCTGAATACCAAATTTTAATATATTTATATAATAGAACAGCTATCAGAAGACCATATATAAGGTCTCAAGAGAATAACTGCCAGTAGCTTGTGAGATATGAGGCACCAGGACCTACTTTTTGAGAACCCATTTTAAGTGATAGATGTTGAGATTAGAAAGAGCAATACATTTTTAAGCGTTATTAATAATTTGAAAAGAAAATGTAATAAGCAAAATCCCACAAGTTCTTAATCTTAGAGTAGCTTGAGAAAGGCCTAGATATTTAGATGATTCATTGGTATTGTAATTCACAAATCATATTTTTAATTTTTGATTTTAAAAGAAATAACCCATAGTATCTGAGCTATGCCATTTTTCTGCTTTTCTTTATCTCAGGATTCCTTCTGAAAGTGAAACCTTTTAGCTTTTATTTATCTCTTTTTTTTAAAAAAAAAAACTATTCCAGTTCTCCTAGATACCACAGAATTCCCTTTCCCCCCTCAAAATTTAAAGCAAATATGTTGTTCATAAGCATTAAGCTCAACAGGTGACTTTAATTTTTACCTTTTTAAAGCTTTTTATAAAATTTATTTTTTATTCATTTTACACCCTGAGTGCAGCCCCTCCCTCCTCTACGCAAGCCCCACTCTACCACCCTCTTTCTCCTGTCCCCCCTCCTGTTCTGCTTAGAAAAGGGGAGCCTCCCTCTGCACAAACATACAAACAATTCCATATACATCACCCTGCACAAAACTGAAGTCTAAGTGGATCAAAGATCACCACATAAATTCAGACACACTAAATCTAATAGAAGAGAAAGTGGGGAAGAGCCTTGACTTCATTGGCACAGGAGACAACTTCCTGAACAGAACACCAACAGCTAAGGCTCTAATTAATAAACCGGACCACATGAAACTAAAAAGCTTTTGCAAGGCAAAGGAATCTATTAATAGAATAAAATGCAAGCCTACAGATTGGGAAAAGATCTTCACCAATTCAACAAAGGGTTAATAGTATCTATCTATCTATATATATATATATATGTGTGTGTGTGTGTGTGTATGTATGTATACATATATATACATACATATACATATACATACATACATATATATACATACATATATATATGTATATATACACATATATATATACATATATATGTATATATATACAGAACCCAAGAAATTAAACATCAACAAACCAAAATAATGCAATAAAAAATTGGGTGAAGAGCTAAACAGAGAATTCTCAACAGAAGAATCTTCAATAGCTGAGAAGCACTTAAAGAAATGTTCAACATCCTTAGTCATCAAGGAAATACAAATCAAAATTCTCCAACCAAGGACCATGCATCGATATAACCTAGAACCCTTGCTCAGATGTAGCAGCTCAGTGTCCAAGTGTCCAAGTGGGTTCCCTAGTAAGGGGAACAGGGACTGTTTCTGACATGAACTCAGTGGCTGGCTTTTTGATCTCCTTTCCTCGAGGGAGGAGAGCCTTGCTAAGCCACAGAGGAGGACATTGCAGCCAGTCCTGATGAGACCTTATAAGCTAGGGTCAGATGGAAGGGGAGGTCCTCCTCCCCTATCAGTGGACCTAGAGAGGGGCAGGGAGGAGATGAGGGAGGGAGGGTGGGATTGGGAGGGAATGCAAGAGGGAACTACAGCTGGGATACAAAGTAAATAAACTAATTAATATAAAATAAACATTTAATCAAAAAAGACTCTGAGATGCTCTATCTTACGTCCATCAGAATGGCTAAGATTTAAAACTCAAGTGACAGCACATACTGGTGAGGATGTGGAACAAGGGGAACATTCCTCCATTGCTGCTGGAGGTGCATACTTTTAAAAACAACTTTTTAAACCTTTTTTGGGGGGTGAATTTCACAAAGTTTACCAACAAAAGCAGCTATCACTGCATTCCTCAGGTAAAGACTGTCTCAGAAGCTAGGGTCAGGTAGAAGAGGAGGAGGTCCTCCCCTTTCAGGGGAATAGGGAAAGGGAATAGGGGAGAAGAGGAAGGGTAGGACTGGGAGGAGACAAGGGATGGGCTGCAGCAGGGATACAAAGTTAATAAATTGTAATAAATAAATATGTAAACATAGTCTCAGTAAATGCTGCCCTAGTGCCTTTTGTCCCAAGTGTTTTCTTGAGAATTTGCTGATGCATATTCAGTTTATAAGAATTATAATACAACCTAAATAGATTATATTCATGTAACATGTTAAATAGAACATGTTCCCCGTAGGCTCCTGTGCTTGGAGATTGGGTGCCTAACAGTAAGGGGTTGAAACTCTTGGGAGGTAGAGCCTTCCTGTAGAGCATGGCTGTAGAGTGGGCTTTGCAGAGGTAGAGCCTGGCTCTGCTTCTTTTCCACCCCCTTTCCTGACTGAGGACACTCAGCTGCCTGTCAGTCATTCCTACCATCACACCTCCCCTAGAATGGTGCACTGTATCCACTAAGCCATGAACAACAGGATCCCTTTCTTATTTGTTGCTTCTTGTCAATATTTAGCCACAGCAGTAAGAAACACAACTTTAAAAAAGTAACCAGTACCTTATTGAGATGTGCCCATCTGTTTTCTAGTTGGACAATATTACCTTGTTGCTCCATGTATGATTGCCAGAGCCAAGGCCAGCTAGTGGAAAGTTACAGGCAGCTGCAACAAGGTCGTAGGTGAGAGATTTACGTTTCCAGAACCCATGAGACATCTGTGCGTCAGGCTAGACATTTTGAGATATCTTAGCTGACATTCTTGTAGTATCTCTTTTAGTAAACATTCTTGCGGTGTTCTGCATCATCATTAATCACCCTGTTATGTTTTGTAAACTATATTGCTGACACATTTTCCCTTCCTGCCTTCTTCCTATAAAGTTGTGTTTTCTGAAGCTGTCATTCATATTTTCATTTTATAGGATAATAATAAAATAATAGAAGTTCAAATACAATATTCAGGGATCCATTATTTAGCTTGCTAAGGGTGGAACAGAAGCAAAACCCACGTACAGAGAACCCTAAAACGCATCCCAACCCATACCACACTGACCTTACCTTAATGAAAGTTAATAAACTTAATGGTATAGTAATAGTCAGCAGAGAAAGATCACTTAAATCTAAATCAAAAGAATTAATGTGACTACAAAAAAATTCATGGCTTGAGAGTTTAAAACCATCTTGATGATCAGTCCTCACTCAGTTTTTCTTATTTATAAGACAATTTGAGGACAAAGCACTGTCAGTCAGTCAGGTGAAGCATCGCAAGCAGGTGGGCACAGGTGATATTCTGATGGCGATTATGATGTAATGTTGGTGGCCTGGGACTGTATCATCACAACTCAAATATCTGTGGCTCCTAGAGACAGACATGCTCATTACTGGATCACTAGACTTCCAGCAAGCATTCTATTTCCTTCCTTACCATATCATAGGATTATTTTACTAATCCAATTACAAATGCCAAAACTGCAGCCCTCTACATTGTGACACATGACCAATCAACCATCTACCAAGAATCCTTTAAAGAATGCTATAGCTACTGAATTTTTAAATATAAATTTCAATAAATTGTAAAACGAACAATACTGATTATTAGATAACATAAATTATCAAATTTTAATGATTTATTATTTACCTGGTAAAATTATATTTTTCAGTTTATTCAGACATAGAGTAAATAATTTCTACATCTGAGCCCATGAAATCGATGTTTGTTAGAACATGCATGATGGTAGCTCAGACTATAGGGAAAAGGCTTCAGAGCAGGCAGGGTGAGCCTGCTCACCAGCTGTTGTGAGCAGGAGAACCAAAGGTCTGCAGCTTTCTCTGCTGAGCAGATCATCTCCTTTACACCATACACAGACGCATATTAGAGTTCTGGGTCTGCTTGTGGGGAGCAGAGATCTGAGGACAAGTGCATTAACTAGATCAGGCCATAGCTTACTTTACCAAGCATCCTGAAGAAGTGGGTGAAGCTCCTTTACAAAACCTCAGTTGTGACTGTTTCTGTCACTTCAAAGTCCACAGTTATGGAAACTAGTGAATTAAAACCCATCATAATGTTTTTTGTTTAGTTTTTCTTAAATTTATTGTTATTGGTAGATATCTTGGAAATTGTATTAAACTATCAAGAAAAAAACAATAGAATATAAGCACAAAGACATTGGAACCAAGAAAGAAAATAAATACAGCAGTGAAATATGCAATAGTTATCACAGCAATAATTTAACTATTATTTGAAAGTGAATTTTTTAATTAAATTTTTATTTTCATATTAATTACAGTTTATTCACTTTGTGTCCCAGATGTAGCCCCCTCCCTCATTCCCTCCCAATTCCACTCTCCCTCCCTAATCTTCTCACATGCCCCTCTCCAAGTCCACAGATAGGGGAGGTCCTCCTCCCCTTCCCTCTGACTCTAGTTTATCTGGTCTCATCAGGACTGGCTGCATTGTCCTCCTCTGTGGTCTGACACAGCTGCTCCCCTCTTGGGGGAGGGGGGAGTCAAAGAGCCAGCCATGCAGTTCATGTCAGAGACAGTTCCTGTTCCCCTTACTAGGGTATCCACCTGATACTGAGCTGCCATGGGTTACATCTGTGCAGGGGTTCTAGGTTATTTGCATCAATGGTCCTTAGAGTATCAGTCTCAAAAAAGACCCCTGGGCCTAGATATTTTGGTCTGTTGCTCTACTTGTGGAGCTCCTGTCCTCACCAGGTCCCATTATCTCTCCCTTCTTTCATATGGTTCCCTGCACTCTGCCTAAAGTTTGTTCTTTCCACATGCAAAGAGATATTTGTTCACATCATAATGGAATTAAATATATTATTTTCCTGTTTCTTCCATCCCTTGATTTACCACTGAGCTCTTCACCTACTAATTCATCCTTTACCAGCCTCACTTTCTCACAGACATAGATTTGCCTCTAAGCTTCTTCCACATACCAAATTCTAATTTGGACAACTAAAAGCTATGATATAGATCACTACAGAAAAGACACTCTAATATTACTGTGAACCATGTTTTTCTACACTGTCTTATTTGCTATCACATATTTTGTTTCTTTATTTCTAAATGCTGCATGGTAGGAATAGGTCAGATTCAAGCCTGTTGTCTTATATGCCTGCAGAATGAATATATATTTTTTATTCTTCAAATGACAGTGGTTCCACAAAATTTTCGAAGGTAGACATCAGCTATAAATGAATAAAAACAGAGTAGAGCTCACAGCTGGTAAAGGACATTGGCAAATTTAAACTATGTGAACATTCCATGTACTTGCATTTTCCTATGGGATTAAAATCTGTTTCATTTAACTCTAAGATAAATATTCTTAGAAGTCAAAGGGGTTGAGGGCGCCAGGAGAACAGAGCCCACTGAAACAACTAAGAAGGGCTCATAGGGTTTCATAGAGTCTGATGAAGCAATCATAGAGCCTGCATGGGTCTACATAAGGTCCTTTGCAAGTATTGTAAATGTAGTTATTATTTCCTCAGAAGAGGGGATGAGATGAGAGCCATACCTAAGCTTTAGGAATACATGGCTTGGGTGAGACCAGAATGTTTCTGTTTAACTATCCCCAGGCCTTCTGCAAACCCAGAACTTGAAGGTTTCAGCTTCTAGTCTCCATCTGCTAACCTATGTGTAGAATGTTTTCAGCCTTCAAGACTTACTGCTGAATAAGCTCACCCTTTCTAGTTCTTTCTGAACTCGAGCTGGCTGCGTCAACTCAGTTGTTCTGGCTCAAAGCTCCTCTACAAACTGATTCAAACTGGCTTCTCTGAGCTACTCACTGAATTGATCTGCTTGGAAAAACTGTCTCTGAACTCCATGAACTAATCTACACTGAAGTACCTGCAGCAGACTGAAGTGAACCACACAGAACCATACTGTATTGACTGCATGAAGTCTGCTATATTCCTAAACTGTACTCTTCACTGTAATGCACTGTACTTCTGTCTCTATAAACTCCCCTTCTCCCTTCTCTTCCCTACTCTTAAGTAGCTTCTTTCTTTTCTATCCTAGGCTGTCCTATATTTATGTCATTCTGTCAAATATTTTTCTGATTTGCCACTTTTTATATTCCTCAAATAGATGTAATTGTTTGGGATTAAAAGTGTGTACTAAAGGTGTGTCTGTGTTCCAGCCAGAGAGATTAAAGGTGTATGCCAAGAGAATATCTGTATTCTGTAGTCTGATCATACAAACCTAGTTCTTTGGATATGATTCCTTGCCAGAGTAGCCATGTTGCTGGATTAAAATTCCTCTATAACATATGTTATGGTTGTTAGCTTCGTGTTTTTGTGAGATTACTAACAGTGGGAGTGGGGGTGTCTCTGACTCTTTTCCCTGCTCTTAGGACTCTTTTCATCCTACTAGATTGCCTTGCTCAGTCTTGATGTGAGGATTTGTGCTTAGCATTATTGTACCTTGTTACGCTGTATTCAGTTGGTATTCCTGAGAGGACTACTTTTTTTTTTTTTTTTTTTTTTCTGTAGGGAGTAGTGGATCTAAGGGGAAAGGAAGGTGGAGGAACAGGGATTAGGAAGGGTGAAGGAAATGGAAAAATGGGGAAGCTATACCTGACACTGCTTGGGTTACCAAGAAGCAGAGACCAGATAGCACAGAGATCTAGAGTAAAACCAAATACTACTGAACAATGACAACAAAAGTAATAATAGACTCCTAATGATAATCTGCTATACTCAGATATTGGTGCCTTGCTCTATGGTCATCAGTGAGCCTTCCTACTGATGCAAATGAGAACAACTACAGAGGACCACAGCCAGACATCACACACATACACACACACACACACACACACAGAGAGAGAGAAAGAGAGACAGAGACAGAGAGAGACAGAGACAGAGAGAGACGAACAGACAGACAGAGAGATTGACCTTAGAACACACAATATGGGATATCTCCCTCAAATCTCTTCCCTCAGAGATCAGGAGACTCCATGGAAGAAGAGGCAGAAAGAGGATAAGAGCAATAGAATATATTGGACACCAAGAAAACAAGACCTACTAAATCAACATGATCAAAGCTTATATGAACACACAGACACTGAAGCAGCAATCACAGGGCCTACGAGGGTTTTCGTTAGGTTTTCTGCATATATGTCATGGCTTTCAGTTTAATATTTTTGGGGAACTAAATGTGTGAAAAAGCAGATCTCTTATTCTTGTGCCTTCCCTTGGGGCACTTTTGCTTTTCTGTTAATTTGCCTTGTCCATCTTCAATATGTTCAATATGAGAATTTTTGTTTTGCTTATTTTATTTTGTTATGTTTTGTTCTTGTCTCTTAGAAGGCTGTTCTTTTCTAATGACAGGCAGAAAGGAAGTAGATCCTGATGGGAAGGCAGGTAGGGATCTACCTGCCTTCTGGGAACTATTCCCATTATATTGTATGAGAAAAAAAATCTGCTTCAATACCCTGCTGTGTAGAGCTTTCAGGGGCCCTCTGTGGTGGGCTTCTGTCTTGTTCCTTGTTTGCTCCCTCTTCAGATGCCTATCCCATTTGCTTTTCTGAATTGGAATTGAGCATCCAGGGTCCTCCTTCTTGCTTAGCTTCTTTATGTGTACAGATTTTAGTATGTTTATCCTATATTATATGTCTAATATCCACTTATAAATGGGTATATGCCATGTGTGTCTTTCTGCTTCTGGGATACCTCACTCAGGATGATCTTTTCTAGTTCCCACCATTTGCCTGCAAATTTCATGATTTCTTTCTTTTTAGTTGCTGAGTAATATTTCAGCAGATGCTGAGATGCTTAGCCAAACTTTGGGAAGAGTGCAGGAAATCTTATGAAAAAGGGGGAGACAGAAAGAACTGGAGGGGACAGGTGCTACACAAGGAGAGCAACAGAACCCAAAACTCTGGGCACAGGTGTCTCTTCTGAGACTGATGCTCCAACAAGGACCAGGCATGGAGTTAATCTATAATCTCTGCACATATGTAGCCCATGGCAGTTCAGTCTCCAAGTGGGTTCCCTGAGAAGGGAAATGGGCTGTGTCTGAGATGAACTCAGTGGCTGGCTCTTTGATCACCTCCCCCTGAGGAGGGAACAGCCTTACCAGGCCACAGAGGAAGGCAATGCAGCCAGTCCTATGAGACCTGATAGGCTAGGGTCAGAGGAAAGGGGAGGAGGACCTCCCCTATCAGTGAACTGTGGGAGAGGCATGGGAAGAGAAGAGGGAGGAAGGGAAGGTAATAAGTGAAAAAATAAATAAAAATAAAAAGAATTTATGTTTAGTAAAAGGGGAAAATAATCCCCAGTCAGGCTGGCCTGGAACCTTCTATGTAGACCTGGGTGGTCTTGGGTTGTGGTAGGAGCAGGAGGAAAGAAAACTAGGCCTTGAAACGTAACAATATAATTATAATTAAGGAAGTAAACAATTAGATTGCTATTTTAAAATTAAACCGATTTTTTTTTCACTCAGGCCTATAATACTCCAAGGCCTTTATATGCTCTTTCTATTATACTGTAACCTTAAAGTCCCAAAGTTTAGTGCATTGTCTGTCAGACAACCACACGTGGCTAAGCCACATGCTGAATAGAATACAATAGCAGAGTTGGCTATAAAACTGACTTCAAGACAAAGCAATCTTTATTTTCAGTGGCCAACTAGAGGGATCCCAAAGGGTTGTAGACTTGCTTGAAAAGAAGTCTAACACAACAAAATTATATGTGAAATTCTCTATGCCACATGAGTAACTTCAAGTCTTAAAGTTCTTCATTCAAATGCTGATTTTTCTGCTCTTACAAAGCATCTCCAGAAATATTTGCTTTCCCTTGAATTTAAATGTTCTTAATTGGCATCCTGGCATTTTTCAGATTATTCAATTCTATGACATTAAAATTATTATTCATAATGCTTTTTTCCTCTGTTCTCTCTGGTAGAAAGAAATACATATGTTGGTCTGGAATAATTTGAAATCATTCAATATAAGACAAGGAATCTGTCTTGATACACCCCAGGAACAGATGGTAATAATAAAATCAGTTTTCTGAATTGATTGCTTGCAATTTCAGATTAGAAATCATTACTGGTTTGAGGGCAGTATGAAAGATATTTTCTAAATTTTGAGTAGTAAACTTAAAAGTTAGTGTTGCCATCTTTTACTCATGGTTCCATCTCACCAGTATTAACTGATAATCTGTGCAAAACTGGCTTGTCTTCCTCTCTTCATAGACACAGTCTGTTCTCAGCAAAGACCACACAACTCTAAAAACTTTGAAAGACATTATTCAGTGAAGATTTTCTCATGGGGCATCTAAAGAAAACCCACCATCCAGAAAAGGGAAATGTTCTAAAGGTCTTGCGTATGGCCATAAAGCTATCAACGTTACGTCTATTATGAAATGGCTGTCTTCAAAGCAGAAGTCCATAGCAAATTCCCTGCTCTTCACACAAGCTCTGCTTCCCACACTCTATATAGATGCCAGGACTCTAAGTGCTTTAGATATTGCATAAAAATAGCATCAGTTAACTCTGGATAAAACATGAAAGACTCTTCTTCATTATCCTTCTTTTTAAATTTGGTGATTGTGTACTTACAGTTCCTTCAAACACGATAATAGATTGTGTGATATTATGTGTATGACTGTTGTCCTCCATACCCTGGTTCATTCAAATCCTGATATCGAAGGCAATTTACGTGCTTCCCTGAGATTATTTATGACCGTGAACTCTTAACACCACAGACAAGAAATCTGGCTCTGTGAGGGCTGTTCTTTTCAAGGACAAACTTCTTTAACGACCTGTGTGGGAACCGTATTTTCAATTGTATGGGCAGTCTAAGCAATAAAATTTGAAGTTCAGCTAAGCATACAAAAAAAAAAAATGCTAAGCAGAGCTTTAGGTTCCTGTATGTGTAACTGAAATGTGTGACCTTTTGTTCTGGAATAAGAAGACAGTTGCACAAAAACAATAATCTTTAGTCCCATTCCTACATACTGTTAACCATTTTTCTAGCTAGGCACCAGATAGAAAGTTTTTAAAAATCAATAATGGTTAGAGTTTCAGGGAAAATATTACTATAAAAATGCCATTGACATTGTTGTGTGTGTTGCTAGGCTCTCGTAGTAAGCAACAGTATTGAAATAGTTTGCATCTATCTTCCTTCTTTCTTCTAAAACATTTATCTGTTTATTTGTTTAAGACAAATATAGATACATTTTTCTGTTGTGTGTCAAAAGAAAATAATTTTAACTCTATGTATATATATCCAAAGGGTGTATCAGATAGCATTCTACTTTCTTCAAAAAACAGAGAACTAACATTGAGAAAAGGCTAACTCATCATTAAATGTTGGGTCAAAGACTTCATCTTCTGTTCTTGCTATTACAGAACTGATATCTAGAACATGACAAGTCCCAGGCTAGCTTTCTCCACATATTAATTTAGTGTAAAACCTGAGGGATTTCTTAATGTCCTAGAAGTTGTTGATTATTAATATTTATTATTGATTTATATTTTATTTAAACAGTGGCTATTCTTAAATCATCTGTACACCCAAATCAATGCAGAGAGACTAGGATTTATTTAATTAACTTAAAGCACAATGTTGGGCAATAGTTAACCCGTCTTAAACCTCCAAGCCCTCATACTTTTCTCCCATTCAGATTTCTCACATCATACTTGCTTTTAGTTATATCTTAGGTCCAGTTCGTCTCTCCCCATGGTTCCAAGCCATCTCCTGCTTATCTCTCCTCTCTGACTCCTCCCACTACCTTCCTTCTCCTCCCCTCTAGACCAGGATGTCCCATCCTATTCTCTCCATTGCTCAGCATTGGCTGGTTGTTTCATTGACAATACAGAGAACAAATGGTGGCATGTTTACACAAACTTGAGACAGGTGATGCTTAGAATAAACATCCCAATGCAATGGATTGAAACAAGATAGTGGGGTAGAGAAATCAGCACTTGAATGAACAAGGGTAAATTGTATACATTTCACAAGAACATTATACTAATACCTAGATGATATCATTATGCAAAATCATTAGTTCTTGTTTTTTCCTCTTTCTTTCTTTCTTTCTTTCTTTCTTTCTTTCTTTCTTTCTTTCTTTCTTCTTTCTTTTTTTTCTAGTCCACTGTATCAAACTCTTTTGGCTTCTGGCCCTCTTTTAATTGTCCCTGTCAATGCAGGAAATGATGGTGCATATGAGATGAAGGATAACAGATGGCTAAGCAGTTTAACATACTGTAAAGAATGATGAGTCTAAGGCACAGGAAAGGAAAACTGTATTTAAGATGAATGACCAGAAACTATTCAAGATTCATGGAGTTGCTAGGCTACAAACTGGGACAAAGATTTTAAAGGCTGGGAAATCTGTGAAGTAGCAACAAGAAATGACAGACATGTCTATTTCAGTATTATTCCTAAATCAAAGGGTGAATTCAGCCATACGCTGAACATCTATGTGTATCTCACTTAGGTTTCTGTCAAGAGACTCACGTTTGAAATCAGAGTATACATGGAAGGTCATATATTGGACTACCAACACCATTTAGAACATGAGTACATGCATTCTCTTTATTATTTTAGAACTGATTACATTACACATGCAAAATACGTTGTTTTTAAATTTAGTTCAGATGAAATTTGTGAATGTCTTGAAAAGAACATTAGAAATTGGACAATCTAGATAAAACTACCATCACCATTTTTGTTTTATGGGTATATATTCAGAGCCTCCTCTACCAATATACACTTCACTGTATTAGTCTGGAAAGTTGAAATGACTATCAAATTTCATTTGTTCCTTGCTCCTCATGCTACTTTTCTTCTTTCTCTAGTTTCACTGTTATGTGAACTTGTGCTGATAACAGTCAACTATTATGGGACAAAGGATATAGTTATTCTCATCCTAAATGTGGACTAAATAGATGAAGTAAATCATATTCAGTTGGTGGGCTCTGTGCTGTAGTTCCACAGTGTGTTTCTAACTAGGCAGTTTGAGTTAGGTAGAGTGGTTTTATAAGTTCAACAGATAAAAAAAGAAAAACTCAGGATTAAAAAAAAACAGAGAAGTTAAATTTTTAAAATCTCCCTTTATCATTCTTCCAGTAAAAGATTTAGAGTTGAATATGTAATGTTCCTGAAAATAATTTCTTGTTCCTGACTGGCTAACATACTGGGGACCTGAGCATATTTCAAGTGAGAGAAGGAATTTACTAATAAGAGAAATCGCATTTTAAATGAGGCAGCTACTGGCACTCAGAGAATTGATGTGTAAGAGGGCCTTTGAGGCAAAAGAAGGAAAGTGAACGGGGCAGGGGTGTTTAGATATTCTAAAACTAGTTTGTGCATTATAATAGTTATTAGATTTATGAATTATTTTAGATTTAAATTATTTATACTAAAACAGAAACATTAAGTTGCTTGATTGTTCTAAGTATGAATTAAGCATTTGTGAGTTGACTTCATTTGTGAGTTGTGAACAGTTATGAACAATAGCTACCGAATAGGACAATGGAGACCTAAGAGTTCCACATTGGCAAGTTTCTTTATTGGATAAAAAGTTCTGTATTAGGGCAGACACAGCATGCATGTTCTGTATCAAAACTGGAAAAAAAGATACAAAGAGTTAAGTAACTGAAAGAACAGCCTAAAATTGTGCATCTTTAGTTGCCAGAAAAATGAGAATGAAAGACACTTGAAGTGGACATAAAATTTAAATGTGCAAAGATAGACAATAAAGCAAAAAGTGTGTATGTGTGTTGATGATCCTTTTAATTTCACATTCTAGGATAGGAGAAACAATGACTACTTTGGAAAGAATCCCAGCATAACCTTAAAAGCTTATCAGCCTGGAGTCACTCTCTCTACTTGTTTATGATTCCGTTTGTGGTATGGGAATACATACACACATGCATACATACATACATACATACATACAACACATATATGTACATATATACATACATACTATAAAAGTTATCTATTATGCTTGTGGTTCTAGTTCTATGAATATTCACCTCTGTGTTAAGCCTCATATTAAATCAGTCTATCTCAAAAGACATGCAACATTACTGCAGATTCATATGCTTTTCCATATGCTTTCTGTTCTAACCAGTGGCTCAGAAGAGTTTAATCTGTTCCTAATTGTCTGTTTAATTTATAGATGTGAATTAAAATCCAGTTCCCTAGTGCCTATGATGTAGCTCAACTGGTAAAACCTCTTGCCTTGCAATCCTGATGAGCTGAGTTTGATACCCAGAACACATGCAAGGGCTGAAGTAGAGAACTAGCTCCCACCCCAAATTTGTTCTTTCATAAACTGTGTACTCAAGTAACATGCATGTGCCTGGACAGACAGACAGACACTTGCATACACACACATCAAGTTAAAAAGTTTGGTTTATTTTCTTTTACAATAGTCATATTGATACTTATTTTAAGTGAGAATAAAGAGAGAAACAAGGATCCTGTTTTCTTTTCTTTACATCCTGGCTGTAGTTTCTCCACCCTCCACTCCTTCCAGCCTCCCTCCCATATTTCCCCTCCCCCAGACTCACTTTTCCTTCTATTCTCTTCAGAAAAGAGCGTGCCTTCCAGGTTATCAAGTGAACATCCCAAAACAAGTTACATTAAGACTAGGCGAAAACCCTCATGCCAAGGATTCTTTAGAGACAGTTTTGTAGGAATGAAGGGGTTAAAAGCATAACAACTGTGTCATTGTGTCAACATAAGAGTTCAATAACTTATATGTAATTGGATCTAAACTGGCCATCTCTTTGAAACAAATATGTATATTTAGGTAAGAACATAGATAATCACGGACTTGGGATTGAAGCATAGTGCCTGTAAGAAGGACATTGCAATATATATATATATATATATATATATATATATATATATATATATATATATATATGCATGCATGAAGTGTAGGGAAAATCACGAATCAAGATCACAGGAGAATCAACTTGATAAATCAAGGTTTGGAATTAGGAATAAAATTCAGAGTTTTGCATATAAAGTGTTTTTGCACTCCTTTCTCTTCATTTCTTGAGCCCTTTGTCTGTTTTCAACAGAAAGTACAAACACAAGAAACGAGTGTTTTCCCCTGAAGTGTTTTCAGTGAAACACTTGAAGAGATAACAATACTTACATATTAAAATTATAATTGTTTCTCTGAAAGTAAAGTTTCCAAATCTTTTCTGTCAGTCTGGCAGTGGAAATCAGACTCTTTAAAAACTTCATACTATAATAGTGATAAGTCTCTGAAGTTTCCAACAAGTTTACGGAGAAAGCAGTTGAGGGTAGGCATTGTGTGAAGTGTGGGATTCCCGACAGGAGATCATTCCTGGTGGGCAGGCCATTCGTGACGCTCTGAAGGTGAAAAATAAGTCAAAACAGTACTCCAAGATATTGCCTATGCCAGAACATGCATTGTCTAGCAACCAGTAAGCCTAAAAGAGGTTTCATGTGAGCTGAAATGGGTGGGGTTGCCAAAGACGACTGGAGCCAGTATCGTGGCATCAGTCCTCCTGGTGCTGAAAATCAGGTCTCGGTACTGACGTTAAGCTTTGAGTTCTGAAGAGTGTTAGAACTGTTGACCCTCTAAAGTTGGATTAAATGACTTTTTCATTATATGTTGGTCATGAACCTTCATATAGACACATGCTTGTTCCTCACTGCTGGCAGTGTTTGGGGAACCTGAGGAAAGTCAGAGGAAGGGTGTGGCTATGATGACAACAGTATGTCATTAGGGGAAGAACTCTGAAGGTAATACACAGTCACTAAATTCTGTTTCTCTCCCTCTGGACTTTTGCTATGGTAACACGATCAGCATCTACCACACGCCTCACAATGAACTGCAGCTGCGGCCCGTGCATTCTATATTGCAGCACTCTCTGAAAACACAATCAAAATCGAATCTCTTTTCCCTAAAATTGTTCCAGTTGTCATCACTATAACCAAAAGTAACTAACATCACAGGTACCTCTAAGTACATTGGTTTCCTTGGGTACAACAGCAGGAGGAGTGCAGCCAAATCATAGGTTTCTATTTTTAGTTTCAATATGAATCTCCATATTGACATATGAGAAGCTGAGTTAATTTACATTCCAGACATTATTCAAGCAAGGGCCTGTATGTCATTTATAGGACCTTCCACTCATCACTCAACAAATATTTCTTGATGAACTGTGATTCAAGACCTGTGGGGAGGCAGGGAAGGCAGCGCTGGGAGGGTCTGCACAGTGACCAGCAGACGAAACTCTGGGCCCTAAAACAACAGTGATTGTACTTCCCAGGTGAGAGGAAACCCCAAATGTGTCATTCAATCGGCTTTAGGTCAGCCAGCTAAACCATGGAAGTGTTCCTGGGTCCCGAAAGGCACTGGGTCACCAGTCCAGAGCCACACACCGGCGTGCTCTGATCACTGTCCCAGACTGAACAGTTGGCCCCACAACACTAGAGACTGGGATTTCCGGTTGAGAGAAAACCCCAATGTGCAGGAAGCGATCAGGACCAACCTTAGGTCACCCAAACAATCCCTGGAAAAGGACCCAGGTCCAGTGGGCACCCAAATGCCAGCCCAGAGTGGGGTGCTCAGCCTCCAACACAGAGTCCTGCCTACAAACCTGATTCACTGTCCAAGACAGAACTGTGGGCCCCAGGGCACCAGAGACTAAGTTTCTCTATGGGGAAGAAACCCCACAGTGAGGGGAACAGCAGGTCTGACCTCAGAGCACTCATTTGATAACCCCCCCTCAAAAAAAAGTTCTTGGAAAAAGTTCTCATGTTCTTACAGGCATCCAGGTGCCCAGGCACCAGCAAGGCAGAGCTACACACCTGTGCCTGCATGCTCTACTCGCCATCCCAGATGGAATGGAAATGCAGACCCCAAAATACCACATACTCAGGGAAAAAATCAAGTCCAACCCTCAGGACACCAGCTCCAGAAAAGTTTCTGGGTTCCTGCAGGCTCTAGGCTCTGGCTTCTACTGCACACATGAGTGACTTGCTCACCTGGCATTGATTATGGGTAGGGTACTGGGGCACACAGCTCTAACCTCAGACCTACAAAAGCCTAAGAACCCTTGGAGCAGCCCTCAGATACTACTCCAAGGTGCGACCAGTCATCCCTAGCTAAACTGACAAAAACTTCCGGTCTCTGTGGTTCTTCACCAGGGCTGCGCCCAGCAAATACAGCTTAAGAGCAGGGAGTAACAGCCGTGAAGGACCTAAAGTACTTTGGTGTGATCCTAACCAAGCAAGTCAAAGACTTGTATGAAAAAAATTTCCAGTCTCTGAAGAAAGAATTAGAAGATATCAGAAGATGGAAAGATCTCCCATGCTCATGGCTTGGCAGAATTAAGAGAGTAAAAATGGCCATCTTACCAAAAGCAATCTACAGAGTCAATGCAATTCCCATCAAATTAGAAACAAAGTTCCTTGCAGACCCTGAAAGAAAAATTCTCAACATCATATGGAACAATAAGAAACCCAGAATTGCTAAAATAATCCACTACAATAAAAGATCTGGAGGTATCTCCATCCCTGATCTCAAGCTGTACTATAGTAAAAACTGCATGGTACTGGGATAGAAATAGACTGGTGGATCAATGGAATCGAATAGAAGACCGTGAAATAAACCCACACACTTATGGACACCTGATTTTTGACAAAGATGCCAAAACCACTCAATGGAAAAAGATAACATCTTCAACAAATGGTGCTGGTCTAACTGATATCTACATGTAGAAAAATGCAAATAGATCCACACTTATCACCCTGCACAAAACTAAAGTCCAAGTGGGTCAAAGACCTCAATATAAAACCAAACACACTAAACCTGTTAGAAGAAAAAGTGGGGAAGAGCCTTGAACTCATCGGCACAGGAGACAACTTCCTGAACAAAACATCAACAGCACAGACTCTAAGAGCAACAATCAATAAATGGGACCTCATGAAACTGAAAAATCTTCTGTAAAGCAAAGGATAAAGTCATCAAAACAAAACAACTACCTAGAGATTGGAAAAGGATCTTCACCAACCCTATATCAGACAGAGGGCTAATATCCAGTATATATAAAGAACTAAAGAAGTTAAAGAGCAACAAATCAAGCAATCCAATTAAAAAATGGGGTACAGAGCTAAACAGAGAATTCTCAATAGAGGAATATTGAATGGCTGAAAAACACTTAAAGAAATGCTTAACTTCCTCAGTCATCAGGGAAATGCAAATCAAATCAATCCTGAGATTTCACCTTACACCCATCAGAATGGCTAAGATCAAAACCTCAAGTGACAACACATGCTGGGGGAACCCTCCTTAACTCCTCATAGGAATGTAAACTTGTACAACCACTCTGGAAATCAATGTGGCTCTTTCTCAGACAGTTAGGATAGTACTTCCTCAAGATCCAGCTATACCACTCCTAGGCATATGTCTAAAATATGCACAAGTATACAACAAGGACATTTGCTCAACCATGTTTGTAGCAGCTTTATTTGTAATAGGTAGAAGCTGGAAACAACCCAGATGCCCCTCAACGGAGGAATGAATACAGAAATTGTGGTACATCTACACAATGGAATATTACTCAGCAATAAAAACAAACAAACAAACAAACAAAAAAACAAGGAAATCATGAAATTTGCAGGTAAATGGTGGGAACTGGAAAAGATCATTCTGAGTGAGGTATCCCAGAAGCAGAAAGACACACAAGGTATAAACTCACTCATAAGTGGATATTAGACACATAATATAGGATAAACATACTAAAATCTATACACCTAAAGAAACTAATCAAGAAGCAAGACTCTGGCTAAGATACTTAATCCCCATTAAGAAATGCAAAGAGAATGGACATCAGAAAAGGGAGAAAACAGGGAACAGGAGAGGAGGCAACCACAGAGGGGCCCTGAAAGACTCTACCCTGCAGGTTATCAAAGCAGATGCTGAGACTCATAGCCAAACTTTGGGTAGAGTGCAAGGAATCTAATGAAAGAAGAGGGAGATAGTAAGACCTGGAGAGAACAGGAGTTGCACAAGGAGAGCAACAGAACCAAAAAATCTGGGCACAGAGGTCTTTTCTGAGACTGATACTCCAACCAAGGACCATTCATGGAGATAACCTAGAATCCCTGCACAGATATAGCCCATGGCAGTTCAGTATCCAAGTGGGTTCCACAGTAATGGCAACATGGACTGTCTCTGACATGAACTGATTGGCCTGCTTTTCGATCACCTCCCCCCAAGGAGGGAGCAGCCTTACAAGGCCACAGAAGAAGGCAATGCAGCCACTCCTGATGAGATCTGATAGAGTAGGGTCATAGGGAAAGAGAGAAGACCTCCTCTATCAGAGAGTTTGGGATTGGAAAAAGAGGAGGGAGCTACAGGGGGAATAAAAAGTGAATAAACTGTAATTTATAAAAATAAAAATAATAAAACTTTTAAAACAACCTGTCTAGGATCTTTAATATATACTTATGACCAATGTAGAAATAGGTGTTGTATTTTTTAAAAATATGCTTATTGTATTAATGTTTACATTCATATCAAAGTGCATCTATGTGAGCCATGTGCATGCAAGCGCATGCATAGGACAGAAGGAAACATCAGATCTTGGAACAGCCACTAATAATGCTTGTGAGTTGCCATATTGGTGCTAGAAACTAAATCCAGATCCTCTGGGCTGTTATTCACTGAACTGTAACTCTAGCCCTTGGAAGTAAGATCTGTATAAGCTTTATAACTTAGGGCTGATTTTTTCCATTTTTAGACTCAATTAGCATTTATGCATGGTTTTCCCAAGTTTGTCCATGTTTCTACTCTCTGTGTTAAATGTTACTTCTTGTAGTCTGGTAAAAGGTGATTGACTTAGAGGCATGAACTAGCAACTGTTGTTGATAGGCTTCTTTGGTATATTTGAAGCCATTCAGAAGGCTTTTAGCTGTAGTACACTCCAACTACAAAATTTAAAGATGAGGACGTCCTCCCCAATCCGTGGACTTGGAAAGGGGCAGGGAGAAGCTGAGGGAGGGAGGGTGGGATTGGGAGGGAATAAGGGAGTGGGATACAGCTGGGATACAGAGTTAATAAAATGTAACTAATAATAATAAACAATAAAAAAGATGATGAATACATCATAAAGGGCCAATTAAAAATACTGAACACTCTCTCTTTAGACAAGTCATTTTTTAGTATTTATTAACCTTATTTGTTATTATTAATATTATTTATAACTCTTGTTTTATTGTCTATTACATCAGTGATATTTATTTTGCACAACATTAAGTAAATCACACCAAATGTAACAGCTATTTTTTTCATTTTCTAATGATAGTTTCATGAATATTTTCTTTAATCTATACACTAATCTCTGAATATTCTAAGGTCTTTCTATTCTGTCATCTTTATAAACTAATATTTCCATATTTTTATGTAGATATAATAATGTTTGAAATGAAAACAACAACAACAACAAAAGCCTTATTAAACCCCCTTTTAAAGCGAGCTTTGTTTTATGTCCCTCAACAGAAGAATGTATAAAGAAATTGAGATACATTTACACAGTGGAATACTACTCAGCTGTTAAAAACAAGGAAATCATGAAATTTGCAGGCAAATAGATGGAACTAGAAAAGGTCATCCTGAGTGAGATAACCCAGAACCAGAAAGACATGCATGGTTTATATTCACTGATAGCAGATATTAACCACATAATAGAGGATAATGATACTAAATCCACAGACCTAAAGAAGCTAAATAACAAGAGGAACCGAGGGAGGATGCTTAATTCTCATTCAGAAAGTCATATAGAATAGACACTGGAATAACTTAAAGAGAGGGTACATGATGAGAGCCTACCAAAGATGTCCTCTGAAAGACTCCACCAAGTAGGGTATGGAAGCAGATGCATGCTCCACCCAGCAGGGTATGGAAGTGGATGCTGAAACTCACCACCAAACTTTGGGCTGAGCATAGGGAGTTTTATGGAGGAGTTGGGGATAGGAGATAGAAGGATGTGGAGGGGACAGGAGCTCAGTAAGGAGATAAAAAAAAAAAAACCCAACAAATTTGGGCCCAAGGGGTCTTGCAGAGACTGATGCACCAAACACGGACCATGCAAGGAGAGGACCTAAGCCTCCTGCTTAGATGTAGCTGATAGACAGCTCAGTCTCCCTGTGGGTTCCCTAGTAAGGGGAGTAGGGGCTAAGGGGAGTAGGAGCTGTCTCTGACATGGACTCCCCCTGGAAGGGCGACCCCTCCAGGCCACAGAGGAAGAGAATGCAGACAGTCCTGATGAGACTTGATAGGCTGGGGTCAGATGGTTTGGGAAGAGGGTTCTCCCTTTCTGAGCACTCAAGGAGGCGTATATGGGGAGAAAAGGTTGAAAGCCTGGGACCATGAGAAGACAAGGAAGGGTGCTAAAATCGGGATATAAAAAGAATAATTTATTTTCAAAAATAAAATAAAAATGAATTACAAAAAAAAACATTTTCGCACATGAAAAGTTCACTTGTTAAAAGTATGCATGAGCACAGAATTTACAAGATATTAGTTTTTTAAATACTGTGGCAATAGCTTTGAAATTTTAAATATAAGCTTTTGAAATTTTAAATTGGCTATGTAATCAGTACATGTAAAACTTTTTCATAGTTTTCTACTAATGAGTTTCTATTAATATAGACACCAGCACTTCCACGTGGCTATGAAATTATTTTGTATATAGTTATTATTGTTTTGTTGTTGCTGTTGCTGTTGCTGTAAGAGCCTTGAACATGAGATCCAGCAATGTTTTAAAGTACATGATCCTGTGTTATCAGTTCCAGGCAGTGGTGCCCACAATCTCTAAAACTTACTTATCTTTCAGAATTAAAGTTTAAACTTCTAATTTAATGTATTTTAAAGTTGCCTCTTTTTCTTTCATAAATGTGGTAAGAAAAATGATAGCAACTACCTACATAATAAAGTAGCTCATTTCCTTTTTCAGAACATGGTGAGTGAACACAATCATGGATCAATTAACTGTGGCAATGTGTTTTGAGAAATTAATCTTTGATAATTTTCATCTGTAGGTAAGCACGATAAGCGTGTGCCGACACAGCTCTGGCCTATAATCACAAGATGACGCTGATTGAGGCACAGACGTAAACCTGTAGAGCATGCCACTTTACTGAGTATCATAAGCAGTTGTAACTCGTGATACATATGTACCTAAGCATAGCTAGACAGAGAAAATACACAGGAAAAATTTGGTGGTAAATTTTTTCAGCCCCATTATTATCTTTTAGGAACATCATTATGTGTTCAGCACATCACTGCACCAAATGATTTTGTATCTGAGGACCAGCACTAGAGAAATAAAATTGGGCCACTGGCTGTAAGTATGACTCAGTTCTTCATTTGCTATAATGAAGTGGCATGTGCCACCTATAACACACAGTAAGATTAAATTATCCCTTATGATGCCAAAGAAACCTGATATGAATGTCTTTTTCTAAAATCTGTGAGAAGCAAATGGAACATGGAATGAAGTTATCACACATAGAACCTTTATTTCAAGAAAACCAATGACTGTAATTGAAGCATCTCACAATATTTGATTTGCTTTCGCCCTATAACCAAATGTTTCAATTAAACTCGTTTGTATTAACATGGCTGAGATCATTTGCAACACTTTTTTTAAATTACCACAGGCCTCAGCTTGGAATATCAAACTTAGACTTCGGAGGACATAGCCTACACTCCGGGCAGCCTGAGGACTGAATAGAGCAGGGTTTTTTTCTCTTTTCCTATGGGAGTTCTCATTACGGGTTACAAGAATTCTTTTCCCCTTATACTTGAAACAAAAATTCCTCCACAGAGACCCAATCAGCATCCACAGTCAAAAAACAGGATTCTAAGGAAATGGTCTATTTAAGAATATGACTGGTTTCACACATATTGATGGAAAATGAAAATAATCACTCTGCTTACACTTTGTATCTACTCAAAACTACTAAAATGTATGAGCAGATCTGAACTTCAAGGTCAGCTCTTCCTTAGAATTCCTTGTTTACACCTCTATGAAGAGTACAAAGTTCTGATATATTCATCCAGTTAGTTTAGATCAAGATTTTACACATTAACACCAATTAGAATTTAATTGACTAGGACATTTGTGGGATACAATGGAATCTTAAAGTATATCTAATCCGTGAAGGAAATTTCTAGGCCTCCAGATCAGTTCTAGTTAGGTTAAGTGTTTTCCCAACAGCAGTAAAGCTTCCTAGTGGAGTATGGCAGCCTGCATAGTGACTGGGAACCAGAGAAACTGAATCACTTATAGTTGAAACCAAGAAAGAAAGAAAGAAAGAAAGAAAGAAAGAAAGAAAGAAAGAAAGAAAGAAAGAAAGAAAGAAAGGCAATTTTTTTTCCATTACAAGTAGAAATTTCATCCAAGATCATACAAATATTTTAAGACATTGATAATAATAAAATAAAGACTTTACTACTTCCAATCTTCTTTTCTTAGAGACCCGATTGTTCAGAAAGTAGTAATGTCTCTCATGTCTCATTTAAGGATGAACTATTTAAGTATAAAACAATTTTTTCTTTTTTAAACTTTTATTAATTACACTTTATTCACTTTGTATCCCCCCATAAGCCCCTCCCTCCTCCCCTCCTGATCGCACCCTCCCTCCCCCTTCTTCACACATGCCCCTCCCCAAGTCCACTGATAGGGGAGGTCCTCCTCTCCTTCCTTCTGATCTCATCAGGAGTCTATCAGATCTCATCAGGAGTGGCTGCATTGTCATCTTCTGTGGCCTGGTAAGGCTGCCCCCCACCTTCAGGAGGAGGTGATCAAAGAGCAGGCCAATCAGATTATGTCAGAGGCAGTCCCTTTTCCCATTACTATGTAACTTCCTTGGACACTAAACTGCCATGGGCTACATCTGTGCAGGGGTTCTAGGTTATCTTCATGTATGGTACTTGATTGAAGTATGAGCCTCTGGGAAGACCCTGTGTTCAAATTTTCTGGTTCTGTTGGTCTCCTTTTGGAGTTCCTGTCCTCTCCAGATCTTACTATTTCCCACTTCTTAGATAAGATTCCATGCACACTGCCCAACAGTTGGCCATAAGTCTCAGCATCTGCTTTGATAGTCTGCAGGGCAGAGCTTTTCAGAGGCCCTCTGTGGCAGGTTCCTAACTTGTTTCCTGTTTTCTTCTTCTTCTGATGTCCATCCTCTTTGCCTTTCTAGATAGGGATTGGGCATTTTAGTCAGGGTCCTCTCTCTTGATTAGTTTCTTTAGATGTACAGATTTTAGTAGGTTTATCCGATGTTATATGTCTATATGAGTGAGTATATACTGTATATACTGTGTGTGTCTTTCTGCTTCTGGGATAGCTCACTCAGGATGATCCTTTCCAGATCCCGCCATTTATGTGCAAATTTCATGATTTGCTTATTTTTTCATTGCTGAGTAATATTCCCTTGTGTAGATGCTGAGATTTCACCTTACACTCATGAGAATGGCCAAGATCAAAAACTCAAGTGACAGCACATGCTGGAGAGGTTGTGGAGAAAGGAGAACCCTCTGTCACTGCTGGTGGGAATGTAAACTTGTACAACCACTCTGGAAATCAATCTGGCGCTTTCTCAGACTACTCGGAATAGCTCTTCCTCAAGATCCAGCCATACCACCCCTAGGCATATATCCAAAAGAGGCTCAAGTACACAATAAGGACATTTGCTCAACCATGTTTGTAGCAGCTTTATTTGTAATAGCCAGAAGCTGGAAACAGTCCAGATGCCCCTCAACTGAAGAATGGATGCAGAAATTGTAGAATAAAACAATTTAGTCTGTCTTTGACATGAGCTCAGTGGCTGGCTCGTTTATCACCTCCCCCTGATGGGGCAGTAGCCTTACCAGGCCACAGAGGAAGACAGTGCAGCCAGTCCTGATGAGAGCAGATAGGCTATGGTGAAAGGGAAGGGGAGGAGGACCTCCCCTATCAGTGGACTTGGGGAGGGGCACAGGAGGAGATGAGAGAGGGAGGGTGGGATTGGGAGGGAATGAGGAAGGAAGTTAAAGTGGGGATACAACTTGAATAAAGTGTAATTTACAAAAATATAAATAAAAAGAGAAAAAACAAATTTAGCCATGACTGTATGGTGCAGACAGTCACCATAGCGTGCATAAACTAATTTCTGATTTAATGAATATTCAAAACAATAAATCCTCTCACTCTCAGTGCAGTTGTATATAAATGCATTCTCCATGTGAGCACTGAATCTATAGTGTCATGGAGTTCTTTTTGATCCTGCCAAGCATGTCCTCACTCTATGTATTCAAACATGCTGGTCACTGAGGAGGCACATCAGTGCTTAGATTCTGAGTTACCTACATACCTCATTTATGACTAAGGATCATGTAACATAGAAAAATCATTCTTGCCACAGCATATCATCCTTCAGCCTGATTCTATCGTGTGCATCTGTGCATGTGTGTAAGTGTCCACATGGACAGATAGAAGGGGAGGTGCATGTTCCTCTGGTGTGTGGCAGAGGGCTGCAGGAGTCCTACATGGTTGTTTGTCCTTTGTCTTACTCCACTGATGCAGGTTTCTTGTTGAAGCTGCAACTAAGCTGGCAGTAAGCAAGCAGCAGCAGTCCTCATGCCCCCTGCTACTTCACAGGGCTATGATTACAGGCTTGTGCAACCACTTTTTCATGGTATCTTAGCTTAGGGCCTCTTACTTGCACAGCAAACACTCTTAACCAGTAAGCCATCCCCATAGCCCCATGAATCTACTTTTAAAGCTGTGTCTTTGAAACTGTTCTTTCTTCTTTTCTACTCCCAAGTAGAAAAGATGTTGAAAATGCACACAGCTTTAATTCTTTTGGGGAAGGAATGGCTCTAGGACCTAATCCTTCACTCCAGTGCCAAAAGAAAGTCACCCAGTAAGGATTGGCCTTGCCTTTGTGGTTTAGGGGGATTCTTTGAACTGGAGCTTTTCATGTTTAATAACAGATCTGCGGGATGGCTACTTCCTTAGAGGCTTAGAGTAGTTGCTTGGTAAGAATCTCAGACCGTTCTCTTGTTTGATAGGACTAGACACAATCTCCACCCTGGCTTTTGTCCTAGTAAATAAGAATCACGCTGCATCCCATTTTCATTAATATCAGGGACTTTTAACTGTTATCTCCACAAAGGCATGATACTACAAAGAGAAGAAATAAGTAAAAAATGCTGGAGGCATTATTTTTAGACATATCCATAAAAAAGGAAGAAGGTTATTTTCTATATGTGGGAAAAGGCCCACATCTAAGGAAACAAGATAAGCAGTTATGGAACTGAAGAAGTAGCCATTACCACAAAAGGCCTAGTTTGTTAGTAGTTGAAAGGTTTTCTTCCACTGGCTCTAGGTAGTTATCATTCGACAGGTGAAAGAACATATAAATATGGTTAAATAACAAATACAAACAAAGGATGTTTTTCAAAATTTATAACTCAATCAGAAAGGCAAACGGGATGGACATCGGAAGAGGGAGAAAACAGGGAACAGGACAGGAGCCTACCACAGAGGGCTTCTGAAAGACTACCCAGCAGGGTATCAAAGCAGATGCTGAGAATCACAGCCAGAGTGCAGAGAATCTTATGAAAGAAGGAGGAGTTGAAATAACTGGAGGGGACAGGAGCTTTACAAGGAGAACAACAAAACCAAAAAATCTGGGCCCAGGGGCGTTTTCTGAAACTGATAGTCCAACCAAGGACCATGCCTGGATATAACCAAGAACCCCTGCACAGATGTAGCCCATGGCAGCTCAGTCTCCAAGTGGGTATCTTAGTAAGGGGAACAGGGACTGTCTCTGACATGAACTCAGTGTCTGGCTCTTTGATCATAACCACCCCTGATGGGGGTGCAGCCTTACCAGGCCACAGAGGAAGACAGTGCAGCCAGTCCTGATGAGACCTGATAGACTAGGGTCAGATGGAAAAGGAGTAGGACCTCCCTTATCAGTGGACTGGAAGCAGGGCATGGGAGGAGATGAGGGAGGATGGGGTTGGGAGGGGAGGAGAGAGGAAGCTACAGGGGGGATACAAAGTGAATACATTGTAATTAATAAAAAATAAAAACTCTTTAGGCTGAGACAGCCTCAGTATCTTCAGTTAAGACTCAGGTGAGCATTTGTAAAGCCTAATGAAAAGCAGGAGAGAAGGTTGCAATTCACTCTGAAGAAACTGACAACTGACCTCTAACTAGGAGGTGTCACTGTAGGCTATCAAGTTTGTTTTCTTTGTGTTGTTCCTACAAGCATAAAGCATAGCTTTGTGACCTGTGTATACGTTTGCCTCAGGTTATCCATCTGTCAAGAGGAGCCTTACAAAACTGCTCTTGGTATGTAAGCTGGTTCATACTGAGTGTCTGGGAATGTTCTTGGATATGATGTGTTAATATTAGCATAGTATTCAACTTTAGTTATTCCTCAATATTAAATAATATCTTGTTATATGGCCAACTGTTAGGCAGAGTGCATGGAATCTTATGTAAGAAGTGGGAAATAGTAACATCCGGAGAGAACAGGAACCCCACAAGGAGAGCAACAGAACCAGAAAATTTGAACACAGGGGTCTTTCCAGAGACTCATACTCCAACCAAGTACCATGCATGGAGATAACCTAGAACCCCTGCACACTTGTAGCCCATGGCAGTTTAGTGTCCAAGTGGGTTACATAGTAATGGGAAGAGGGACTGCCTCTGACATAATCTGATTGGCCTGCTCTTTGATCACCTCCTCCTAAAGGGAGAGCAGCCTTACCAGGCCACAGAAGATGACAGACAATGCAGCCATTCCTGATGAGATCTGATAGGCTAAGATCAGAAGGAAGGAGAGGAGGACCTCCCCTATCAGTGGACTTGGGGAGGGGCATGTGTGAAAAAGGGGGAGGGAGGGTGGGATCGGAAGGGGAGGAGAGAGGGGCTTATGGGGGAATGCAAAGTGGATAAAGTATAATTAATAAAATTAAATTAAATTTAAAAAATTAAGAAAAAAACTTTTATCTGTAAATTTTAAATTTTATGTTTTCAATTAGCTGAGTAAGTATGAAATATTTCATTTTTAAAAAGTGTATTTCATTGCTAATCTCACTTTTGAAGATTCATCAAATACCTGGCAATCTGCTGCTACTCAATTCATGAAAGCACAAATAGATTAAATATTTTTTTAATGTGCTAAGGGTTCCCTGCTAACAAATGGAAAATGGGACATAGTTAAAAAAGGGAAAGTTGTTAGATATAATAGTCTCAGTTCTTCTAAACTATTAAATTTTAATATTTTAAAACATCTTTATAATCTTTATATCGACATTTTGCTTTAATGGAGCATATACTTTGATTTTCCCATCCTTCTTGCAGATAGCTTCAAATTTAAAGCAAATCTCATCAAACCCATCATATTCAAGGTGTACAATGGTATTACCCTTGTTGGGGGTTGGTCTGGTGCTCTGTGCTCGGTTGTTAAATCCTGGCCTCCAAGATCTGGTTACAGCCCAGATGAGCACATTCTCACTTACACCAAGTGATGTTGTGTAAACATTGCTTGCTAATAGTCTCTGACTAGTTGAATACATTTGCTGTTAGCCAGTAGTTGGGCAGAAGAGAAGTGGGTAGAGCTTTGGTTCACTGGTTTGGGGTCAAATGGGGAGCATCAGGAGAGAGGAGAAGCAAGAAAAGAAGCAGGGGAGAAGGAAGTCACCATGGGCAGTATGGACCATGAGCACATAGCCTTGAGGGCTGACCTGATGGAAGAGAAAAAGCCCAGGCAGGAGCAATTATGACAAGTAACTTGGGGTGTGTAGCTGGGAAAGAAAAATAGCTTAGAGGGTTGATATCTGACCAATTATTGCGACTTAAAGGTTTTATTAATTTAAAAATTCTCTGTTTCGATTATTGGGTAACTAGCTGGCTTAGAGATCGCCTGTCGAGTCTAATATCCTTTCCAAAACATACTGGCATCCTTCGTCAGACATAGTATCCATGCTTAGAACCTGCAAGTCCAGAACGGAAAGGCAGGAAGTAAGCAATTCCCAGGCAGGAAGTGGGTCCGGAACAGGCAGGGCAGGACCCCAGAGCATGGCAACCTTGACTTTTCCCAAGCACTACTCAAAGGGCATTACCACTACTGGAAAAAAAAAAAAATCCTGGAGACTGCAACCCCAACCCAATTTGGGTTCACAAGAGGAAAGCCTCGGCCACCCAGAGCTGGTGTGGATAAGACTGGCCCCTGGTGCCAGCAGATAAAGACCTAAAGCCAGGCAGAAGCAGATGGTCCTAGAGGTGGAGCTCTAGAACCAACACCCTCTAGACTGGAAAGGAGCAGGGTTAATCACGTATGTTAAAATATGGAAGAAGTCACAATGACACTGTGCATTTGGATTCTATGAGTTTCTTTTACAATTTTTTTTTTTCAGTGAAGACTGCAGCTTCGTGTATATCCTTGTTAAGAGAGATTAGAATAGGGCAGACTTAGAGATGGGGGAGACTGAGAGATGGGTTGCTGTATTGTAGACCATAGAATAGAGATTAGGAAAAATAGTTTCAGATGAGAAAATTCCTTAGGAGCTTGAGTAGTTAGAACAGAAATGCATAGATACACAATATATTGAGTTAAAAACCAGATTGTACTTATTGATACATATTCAGAATTCCAAAGGCTTTTGCCTTAAACTGTGGGAACGATGATGCTGAGGTTGCACAGTCTTGGAGGTGTCTTTGTAGATTGGGGCTGATGGTGCTTCAGCATGTGTATTCCATTGGAATACAATTGTTTTTGGACATTTTGGCATAGAAAGTGTTACAGATACAACTTACAGTCCTACAGGTCAAGTAATTATGGAGAGATCTAACAAGAATTTTAAAAACGTGTTCATAGATCAGAATAGGCATAAAGTACATCCCAGGGATAGGTTAAATGTTAAATTAAAAGTCAGGTAGCACAGTTGTTTAAAAAAGCACTGGAATTTAGAAAAGGCTGATGAATTAGATGAATTTATATATTTGATAACCTCAGAATGGAAGAAAGGAGGAGGTACATTTCATTGGGGAGAAGATTTTGCATTTGTTCCACAGCAGAAAGAAAAAAGAGAAGCTACGTCTTCCATTCAAGCTGTTAGGAATAAGGAGACCCCTGAAGATCCCGCCTTACAGATAGAAATAAGGAAATAAAAAAGACGAAGACGGTAAATATATAATTTTGTCCCTCTACATGGGAATATCTCTAAAACCAGCTGAGACATGGACATCTATGCATAGCCAATAGATCTTGTTGGCTACAGAATCCTCAGGACTTACCGTACCATTCTCTCATATGGCACAGATAAAAATTGGTGTTACAGTCTGGCATATAGTCCAGACTGGCTTATAAAGGAAGACAAATGTCTTTCACCTACTCAAACAAAAAGCAAAAAGTCATTTTTAACAGATCTGTGCACATTTCACATTTCATACATATGTAATTGCAGAACTGTATATTACTTGTGAGAGCTTCCATGTTAACAGGACAAAAGGACCAAACACAAGTGAAGTTGGAGTGGATCTGACAAGATTCACCGTGGAGGATGCTGAGGTATTGAGACACGTTGATTCCTGCATCTGGCTGGATCCAGCCTCAGAATGCTTCGGTTGCTCCTTGATCAAACCTTCTTCCAGGACAGCTTCAAAGAAAGCTGCAGATCCCAGTTGATCCAGCCGTTCAGACCATTCCAAACAAAACTTCACTTAAGGCTTAACTTTCATAGCATGTAGAGACTGGACAACAAATGTTATAGTGGATTTCTTAATTATTTCCCCAAATTTCTTACCCCTCCCCAAAGCAATGCTACACCCCAGATCAGCAGGAAGCAGTTTTGGAGAGTGACATCCATTCTGGTAAGGCAGAGTGTGTAGGGTTGGGTTGTTCTATTCTGTGATGGATGCTTGTCATTAAAAGGGATTCGTTATAAGTTATTAATTGGCCTTAATCAGGGAAGAACCTAAATGTAGGAGTGTAGATTCGGGGGTTTCTGTCTTTCCTTTCCTTTATGTTTCTTTCTTATTTAAGAGAAGGGTGAAAGAGAAAAAAATAGGAATATGAATGATATAGGTATAATAGGGATAAAAGGGTTGATTATTAAATTTTCACCTCGGTATAGATTATTGTATACTGATACAAATTTAAGGTTTACATTGGTTTAGATTGTTTTATTTTGATAAAAATTTATACTGTATATTGCATTTCAATTCCTGTATAAGGTACTAGACTTATACAACTAATTTAAATGTACAGTGGTTAGTTCTAGTCATTTAAAAGCTGCTGTTACAAACTATTCAGGATGATTAAGTGAGTCAAATTAATATTTAGTTAATCAAACTTACGGTCATGTCAGACACTAGAATAGTTTATTACAGAAAAATGCTTCCTTGGTAAAACAGATAGTAAATAGCTAGAAACAAACAACATTTGTCTATTTAAATGTGCTATACATAGATAGATAGATGGTCTTCCAAAACCTCAGAGACCCACATAATAATGACATTTAAGATGTTTTTTTTTTTATGAATTTTTTGACAATGAGACATGTCAGCTCCTGGTGGCAACCCCATTAGACCTGGAGGGACATGATAAGCATCAAAGAATCCCCTAATGGAGCTTGTTTCAATGGGGCAGGCTGCTGTGGGGGGAAAACAACACAAACAAAACCCAATAAAACCTGTTCTTCCTTCAGCCACAGACAGCATGCTGTCCAAGCTATGGACAAGCAAGACTCAAAAGTCAGTTGCCAAAAGTTGCCAAGACAAGGGACATGGTCCTTCATATTTCCTGCTTCACAAAAATGTCTGTGATATATAGTGGGTCAGAGGCTGAAGTTAGATTCTCCAGTGTTATAAGAAACCTTGATGATTTCGCAGGCCGCCAAATGTTTCTCTGTCAATTCTATGGTGCCAGAAGCTGCTTCTCTGCACTTCCTGTATACTCAGGTATCATTTATTCTTAAGTTTCTGATGGGGTTGAAGTTTAGTCTCACAAATAAGCTTAAGTTGCTTAGGATTTAGATAACATTTTAAAAAGATGTTTTAGGTATAAGTAGAAGTTTTAGGTTGTAAAATAGAAGCTACAGTAAAATAATGATTTGGTCACATTACTCTAACCCCACTAAGATATACTAGATACATACTTTCTCCTAAGTTGCCAAATACAGATGAACTGGACACTGTAAATTTAACTCTTACATGATGGTGTTCCTGATTGGTTCATAATTGTCCTTATTCTATTTAATTATTATTATAAGAGAAAGATCCTTTTTATTTAAACAAAAGGGGAAAATGTTGAAGGTTTGTCTGGTGCAATACATTCAGTTGTTACATGCGGCCCCCCAAGATCTGGTTACAGCCCAGGTGAGCAAATTCACACAAACAACAAGTAATGTTGTGTAAACTTTGCTTGCCGGTGTTCTCTAACAGTTAAATAAAGCTGGCCAGCCAGTGGCTGGGCATTAGAGAGAATAAGGTGGGCCATCTGTTCCCTGCAAAGGGAGGAGAAAAGAGAAAATGGGAATCTGGCCACTAGGAGAAGTCCAGGAGGCATGAGGAGAAAAGAGCCAATTACAAAGGACATAAATGCAAGTATTATGGGAATTTTGTCTTGGAGGACGATAGATTAGCTATGTAGCATTAGAATAAATTCACAATCCCAGTTACTGTGGTCTGAGGTTCTAAATAAATCATAATCTTTCAGTGTTATCATTGGGGGACCAGCTGGTTAAAGAAAACTGCCATCATATTAATTTCCTGCATACATTAATATTAATAATCATTTTACATATCCTCTATTTAACTAGCCCAACACCAATGGTACAAAATAATTCTTTGAAAGGGGAATGATCTCACTGATAGAAAAAAATGCATCTTTGCCCCTCAAAGTCTATAAACACAGCAGGGAGCTGCATATTCAGTGTTCCTTCTAGGTCAAATGTTTATCTGTGAAGCAAAACATTCTGCACAGATTTGGTAAGACACAGCAGAACTGATACTCTTAGTTTGTTGTTTGGGGTGAATAAATATCTGCGGAAAAAAACTCATCTATGTGAGATTTTATGATTGATATTTTTCAAAATTGTCAGAAAAGCTAAGGTATTTTGACTATATTAGCCAAGTACAAAATTTATAGGAAAACAAGGACAAGACTGAAGGAAAAAGAAAATTCTCTGAGTAGTATTCCATTGTGTAAATGTACAACAATTTCTGTATTCATTCCTCAGTTGAGGGATATCTGCTTGTTTCCATATTCTGACTATTACAAATAAAGCTGCTACAAACATGGTTGAGCAAATGTCCTTGTTATGTACTTGTGCATATTTTAGATATATGCCTAGGAGTGGTATAGGTGGATCTTGAGGAAGCACTATTCCTAATTGTCTGAGAAAGTGCCAGATTTATTCCCAAAGTGGTTGTACAGTGGCTGGCTCTTTGATAGGCTAGGGTCAGATGGGGGGAGAAGGACCACCCTATCAATGGACTAGGGAAGGGGCAAAGGAGGAAAAGAGGTAAGGAGGGTGAGATTGGGAGAGAATGAGGTAGGAAGGCTATAGCTGTGATACAAAGTGAATAAATTGTAAGTAATTAAAAATAAATAAATTACAGCCACCATTGTTACTGCCATCTCATTGGCGGCTGTTGGAGCTACCACCAGGGCATTAGCCATGAGTCATACTGGGCAGACTGCTCAGACCCTGAATAATCATTTAGCCAATGTAGCTCATGCCTTAGTTGTACAAAAAGGAATTAATGCTCAACTAAAAGGAAGCTTGATGGTGTTCAATCAGAGGATTGACCTCGTGCAGGAGCAAATTGATACCCTATGCAAATCGCTCAACTTGGCTGTCAATGAAAGTATGCTGGACTTTGTGTCACTAGCATACAATATGAGAATTTTTCCCGTGCTGCAAATCTGTCTAAACAATTGTCTAGCTATATTTTAGGTAATTGGACTGAAGAATTCGATACTATGATGGAGCAGCTGAGAGTGGCTATTGTTACAGCAAATTCTACCAGAGAGGACGCAGGACTAGCCACAGGATTATCATCATGGATTGCTGTGGACATGAATCATCTGAAGGAATGGGCGGGCATGGGAGCTTTAGCAAGCCTTCTGGTGTTGGTCTCCTTGGTTTGCCTGTGGTGTATATGCAAGATTAGAGTCTCACAACAGCGTAATGCTGCCATGATCATTCAGGCCTTTACAGCCATTGAAGCAGGACAGTCTCCCCAAGCATGGTTGGCTACCATAAATAGCTGAAATGTTATGCCCAGGATGCAAGGCTAAGCACTGCACTCAGGGTCAGCCGCTTTCGACCCAGAGAAGAGCATGTCTGATTGCATGTGGGTTGATGCCCCAGGTCCCACCTCTGAGAAAAAGGTATCAGACAGGTCTGATGCTCTTTGGGTGGATGACACCTAATGAACATTGGTACAAAGTCCCAATTTATTTCTAATATCAGAGATCAGACCTCTACTCTTGCCTGATGCATCTAAAACAAAAACGGGGAACTGTAGAGAGCTGTGGAATGCTGTGCCTTAAAGATGGAGCTGGTTTCCGCCTTCCACCTTCCCGATGGTGAGTGCTCTCTGTGACGAACAATTCCACATTTGGCTAAGGCTGAGGATCTGGCTTGCTTCCATGTATGTGGACTTATCTGCATTGCCCATGTGGCATGTTGGGGTTGGCTACCCAGAGGCTATTTAAGCTGTGGGCTGGCTTTCCCCAGGGTCAGATGATTGTTCAAGGTTCCTGAATAAACTGCATTGAAAAAAAAAAGTTGTGGGGCATGCATGCAGAGGGTGGAGGAAGGGAGGGATTGGGAAGGGAGGAGGGAGGGAACCACAAGGGGGATACAAAGTGAATAAAGTATAATTAATAAAGAATTAAAAAAATTAAAAATAAATAAATAAATAAATTAAAAATTCTCTGAGTTCAAGGCTTGAACTCATTGGCACAGGAGACAACTTCCTGAAGAGAACACCAACAGCACAGGCTCTAAGAGCAACAATCAATAAATGGGACCTCATGATGAAACTGAAAAGATTTTGTAAAGCAAAGGACAGTGTCATCAAAACAAAACGACTGCCTACAGACTGGGAAAGGATCTTCACCAACCAATCCTTTATCTGACAAAGGGCTAATATTTGGGATATATAAAGAACTCATGAAGTTAAAAAGCAATTCTCAATAGAGGAATATCAAATGGCTGAAAAACACTTAAAGAAATGCTCAACTTCCTTAGTCATCAGGGAAATGAAATCAAAATGACCCTGAGATTTCACCTTACACCCATCAGAATAGCTAAGATCAAAAACTCAAATGACAACACATGCTGGAGAGGATGCAGAGAAAGGGGAACCCTCCTCCACTGCTGGTGGGAATGTAAACTTGTACAACCACTCTGAAAATCATTCTGGAGCTTTCTCAGAGAGTTAGGAATAGCGTTTCCTCAAGATCCAGCCATACCACTCCTAGGCATATATCCAAAAGAGGCTCAAGTATATATCAAGGACATCTATTCAACCATGTTTGTAGCAGCTTTATTTGTAATAACCAGAAGTTGGAAACAGCCCAGATGCCCCTCAGTTGAGGAATGGATACAGAAATTGTGGTACAACTACACAATGGAATATTACTAAGAGATAAAAAAAAAAGGAATTCATGAAATTTGCAGGTAAATGGTGGGAACTAGAAAAGATCATTCTGAGTGAGGTATCCTAGAAGCAGAAAGACACATAGGCTATATACTCACTCATAAGTGGATACTAGACATATAATATAGGATAAACATACTAAAATATGTACACCTAAGGAAACTAAGCAAGAAGGAGGACCCAGGATAAGATGCTCAATCCTCATTCAGAAAGGCAAAGAGATGGACATCGGAGGAGGGAGAAAACAGGGAACAGGACAGGAACCTAACACAGAGGGCCTCTGAAAGGCTCTACCCTGCATGATATTGAGGCAGATGTTGAGACTCATAGCCAAACTTCCGGCAGAGAACAGGGAATCTTATGACAGATTATCTGCATATTATTATGGAGATAATAAGACCTGGAGAGGACAGGAGCTCCACAAAGAGAGCAACAGATCCTAAAAGTCTGGGTACAGGGGTCTTTTCTGAAACTGATGCTCCAGCCAAGGACCACTCATGGAGATGGCCTGGAACCCCTGCACAGATATAGCCTATGGCAGCCTAAGTGGCCTCCATAGTAATGGGGGCAGGGACTGTCTCTGACATGAACTTATTGGCCTGCTCTCTGATCACCTTTCTCTGAGCCGGGAGCCGCCTTACCAGGCCACAAAAAAGACAATACTGCCACTCCTGATGAGACCAGATAGACTAGGGTCAAAGGGAAGGAGAGGAAGACCTCCCTTTTCAGTGGACTGGGAGAGGGATAAGATAAAAAGGGAGGGTGAGGTGGGAGAGGAGGAGGGAGGGAGGTACAGGGGGATACAAAATAAATAAACTGTAATTAATAAAAATAAAAAATGAAAGAAATTCTCTGAGGCTTATTTTGATAGTCGGATAGCATCCCTTTATTTGTACCAATGCCTACAAAGTATGAGAGAACAAAGAGTCTAAGAGCACAGCAGATGAAGAAAATACTACAAGAGAACATTTTCACAGCTTTCTTTTTTCACTTAATGTCCAAGTTGTTTTTTTGTATTATAGGAAAAGTCAGCAATCCCCACACCATTTCAAAGACAAATAATAGGTCAAACAGAAGCTAGGCCACGTAGTGACTGTTGGAGCAAAGAGCAGCCTGGGTAAACATCCTACCGTGGAATTTCTGTTTCAGCTTTTCTAGCTTGGATAACTAGTCATCTGAAGCGTCAGTTATCTCTTTTCATGAAACACTTATCAAAAGCCACCCATGAGCTAGAACAACCTTAGAGACTAGAGAGAAAAATGACTCCAGCAGAGTTTTTCCCACACAGTGTAGTGGGAGAGAGATGCGAGCATTTGGCAACCAGCACTACTGGAGATCTGAGAGAAGCTAACTGTAAGATCCTGCTATATCCTTGGATGACTGGACAGGGCTGCTGCTATTCTACTGTTCTTATAAATATTGATGTCCTAGTAAGAGTCTTGTTGAAAAGAAATTATTACTTAGCTTTATGCAATTTACATTAGAAAAGAAAACTCTCGACAAAATTGCCTTAAAAGAGTCAAATACCATATACTTTTTAAAAGAATGCTTCAAACTCAGACAACCACCACCAATAATAATAATAATAATAACAATAATAATATCTATTTAGTCACTAAGTGATGTTCCTGAACCCTAAATTTAACAATGCAATAGGCCACCTTAAAATCTTCAGTATTCTCTTTTCTGTTGGATTAATTCCAATCATATTAGTACCTTAGGAATCACATGTCTGCCATCTATTTTTCCATATTCATTAAAATAAATAAATAAATCATATCTCTTTTGTTCTCAGCCATATTAATCTGCTTAGAATCCTCAACAGAGCAGGCTTGCTATGCTAGGTCTGTGCTTGACAGGCTGTGCCTAATGGTTACAGTACCTTTCTGCTGAGTTTTCTAGAGGGTACATACCTCAATGAACAGATAAGAAACGATTAAAAACCATCATCATCAATGACAACAAGAACAAAACTGAACAAAACCCTTCTCTAAATCTTAAAGTTGTACTTAATCTTCATTCCTCTATTATGTGATCCCTAGGTAACTGTTCATCATGCCACATTGCCCGCTCAGTATATATGTCTGTCATTGTGACTTAGATATGGTTATGAAGGGTGCAGATTCTTCATCTGTGCCTTACCTGCTTCCCTTTGCCCACTTAATAAGTCATATTAAAAGTAGATTCATTAACATTTAAATGGGGAAAAGAGATATTTCAAAAATGGATCATGTAAAATTTAGGAAGGCATAGACAGTCAAGAACACAAGAGAAACACAGAGGAAGGCAAGGTATTTAATGTGAAGTGCCCTGAGGTGACTATGGCTGACGAGGTTGAGGGAGGACAATTTCTCTATAGTGGCATTGTCATATATGTAATATATATGCTCTTATGTGGATTTTCTTGGAAGTTCATCTTAATAATTTGAGTCATTTTCCCTCAGTTCAAGGACTTTCCCCAGTTTAGCTAGGACAAAACTCATCTACAAGAGCCATTATGATTGAATTTAGATATCAGTATGCCCCTCCCCCCTTGGTTCACTTTGCAAAGGCAAGAATAGACGCCTGCTGCAAAGGGTTGTGACACCGCTGTGCTGTAGGCATGCCTACCTAGTGAATGAGAAAGTGGGACTCATTTGCCCCTCAATTAAAGGTAAATGTGCTGAATTAGTGCGGTTGAGCCAATCTAATGACATGCTTGAAGCAGTTACTTATATAATTTTTTTCTTTTGATTCTCACTTTAGGGCTTTCGTTCCTTTGAGTTGGAAAATCAGAAACACACTGAAACACTCAGTGACATAACTGTAGGCAAGACTGTTCCCTTCAACCGTTCCTTTGCTTTTGCTAATTCTAATAACTGACATTTTATGATTCAAAGCATAAATTCTAAGACAAGATTACAAGGATTTTGCCTCTTCTGTGGGTTTTCTTGGAAGGTCTTTTTGAATATGATTCTCTTATTTTCTCTCTTTAAAGCTTTCTTTCCAAATTTTTTTTTGAGATATAGAAGATCAAATCTTTACTAGGCTACTACCATTTTTTTTTTTAATTCTCATGTTTAAAACTGATGTTAGGAAAATGTAATATCCAGGAAGATTCTCATGAGTTCTCTCATCAGCAGCGTTACTATTTTCTGCAGAGTGACACCTTTGTAACAAAGGCATTTGGAATAGGCATCCTTGATACAAAGTGCAGATTGCTTCCACACTACTCCTGGCCAAATCTTCTCAAATCAATAGAAATTCATGGGATCTGAAAATTAAATCTTGCAGTACTTTTTTCTCATTCTGACTTTATTGATAAGTTTATAATCCTTCTGCACCAGTTTAGCAAGTTCAGATGGAAAAGTATTAACATTGACATTTGAAAATAAATGTATTAGGCAGGAGAGGAGGAGGAGATATAAAGATTCCTCTTTAAATTTCATAGACTGCTCTAAGTACATCAGAGATATTTTGCTGGAATGTCCGAGTATTGTTCAGGTTGTTCTTTTTAAATCTCCCAAACACAAGTGACCAGATATTTTTTAATTGGAATGTCAGCAGGAGATGTTTCAGAAGTTCTAAGGTTGTCATTTCCCTAGAGTGACCATGGTCTCACATCTAAGGACCAGCTTTTATTGCTTGATTAAGTAAGCTCATGGCTTAGGTGCTTAACCAGACGCTTTAGAACTCTGTACTTCATCCCTGAGCATGACATAGTATTCGGTAGGAAACAAAGGTGTTTTCTTAGCTTTCCGTTTTGGTCCCAAGCTGCACTACGGGCGGATACTATGGTTCTCCACCTCAAAATAATTTTGAGGATGTGAGGTAATACATGCTCAGCATTCTCCAGAATAGAATCTGGAGGGAAAAAAAAAGAAAACCACTCATCAATATTTATAGGTTTGATTGACTGACTCATCTTTAGTACTCTAAAATTCCATTTCTATACTACTCAGCAATCAAAAATGAGGAAATCATGAAATTTGCAGGCAAATGGTGGGATCTAGAAAAGATCATTCTAAGTGAAGTATCCCAGAAGGAGAAAGACACACATGGTAAATACTCACTTATATAGACCTATACGATATGAGAAACATGATGAAATCTATATGTATAAAGAAGATAAACAAGAAAGAGGACACAGGGTAAGATGATCAACCCTCATTAGAAAGACAAATGGGATGTGCATTGGACATAGGAGAAAGCAAGTAACAGGACAGAAGCTTACCACAGAGGGCCTCTGAAAGACTCTACCTAGAAGTGTATGAAAGCAGATACTAAGACTCGTAACCAAACCTTCGGCAGAGTGCAGGGAATCATATGAAAGAAGGGGGAGTTAGTATGATGTGGAAAGGATAGGAGCTCCACAAGGACCAAATATATCTGGGCACAGGGGTCTTTTCTGTGACTGACACTTCACCAAGGACCATGTATGGATATAACCTAGAACCTCTGCTTGGATGTAGTCCGTGGTAGCTCAGTAACCAATTCTTTTCCCATAGTAAGGGGAACAGGGACTATTTCTGACAGGAACTCAATGGCAGGCTCTTTGATATTCCCACTCTCCAAGGGAGGAGCAACCCTGATAGGTCTCAGAGGAGGACTTTGCAACCTGTCCCAAAGATACCTGACAAAACAGGGTCAGATGAAAGGGGAAGAGGTCCTCCCCAAGCAGTGGACTTGGAAAGGGGCAGGGAGGAGATGAGGGAGGGAGGATGGGATTGGAAGGGAATGAGGGAGCAGGATATAGCTGGGATACAGAGTTAATAAAATATAACTAATAATAAAAATAATAAAAAATATCCACAAACCATACCTATTAAAAATTCCATTTCTATACTAAAATTCCTTTTCCTATATGATCATGCAGATTGTTCTCTCTAATCTGATTCAGTTCCATGTGTGTTTTGTCCCTCCCAATTACCCAGCACTATCTTTTAATATCTGATTCTTTTTTTTAATACCAGTTACGGCTCCTTTCTTGTTCTGAATGCCCCATTTCTACACTGTGGAGGGTCTGTGACATTATCACTGTCAGTCTGTTTTGCTTTTCTTTAACCCTCATCCAATATACTTTTTTACTAAGAAATCCATGTCTTTACCCTCCTCACTTCTAATCTTCCTTCCTTTCTCCTCTTTCAAAGGACTCGATACCACACTTCATTGTCTGCTAGATTTCCTCTGATTGCTCTCTACTATAATCCAAATTTTACTGCTAGTCTCTCCCTGTTTTTAAATTAAATTTTAATTGTTTATATTAATTACAGTTTATTTGTTTTGTATCCCAGCTGTAGTCTCCTCCTTCATGCCTTCCCTTCCTCATCTCCTCCTATGCTCCTCTCCAAGTCCACTGATAAGGGAGGTCTTCTTCCCCTTCCATCTGACCCTACCTATCAGGTTTCAACAGGACTGGCTGAATTATCTTCCTTTGTGGCCTGGCAAGACTGTTCCCCCCTCATGGGGAGGTGAAAACCATTATCAATGGCATTAATAGTTGTGAGGATCATCTACTGTAAGCCATTGATATCATAATTTTACTAGCGTATGCATGCATACACTACATGCATATATTTATTGTCAGTCAATATTATCAGCATTGACAGACATGTTTCTAGGAGCACAATTTCTAATATTCATGTCCATCGTCATCTCTTAAATCTCATACTGATTGTCTTAGTTCCACTTGTAGCAACAGCGTCTTTCCATTTGAGCTTCTAACTCATCCTGTCATTCTCTCACCATATCCTGGCTTATCTGTAAACTCCCATTCATTCTGTTTCAATACTATGGTTTGCAGAGGGATTTTAATCTAGCAACATGGCTGCTCTGGCTGGAATACAGATATACCCTTATCACACAGCTTTGATCACAGTAGAGAGAGGCAAGTGGATCTCTGATTTCAAGGACAGTCTGTAAGCAAGTTTCAGGTAAACACACACACACACACATTCAAAACAACAGCAACAAAAACAAACAAACAATTTAGGTCCAGGCTTGATTCCTTCAATTGCAGCACTCAGGAGTCCAGAGGCAGGCAGACCTCTGAGTTCTGCTCACTTACTCTTGTCAGTCAGTTGAGTTCTTGCAGGAGTTCAGTCAATCAGCTAGAGTCAATTGAGAGGCCATGCATTTGAGGAGACAGTTTTACTGACAAATGGGATGTCAGTAAAGCAGAGGTTCTAGTTTTAAAGACAAATGGGATGTGCATTGGACATAGGAGAAAGCAAGTAACAGGACAGAAGCTTACCACAGAGGGCCTCTGAAAGACTCTACCTAGAAGTGTATGAAAGCAGATACTAAGACTCGTAACCAAACCTTCGGCAGAGTGCAGGGAATCATATGAAAGAAGGGGGAGTTAGTATGATGTGGAAAGGATAGGAGCTCCACAAGGACCAAATATATCTGGGCACAGGGGTCTTTTCTGTGACTGACACTTCACTTTTGTCAGGTATCTTTGGGACAGGTTGCAAAGTCCTCCTCTGAGACCTATCAGGGTTGCTCCTCCCTTGGAGAGTGGGAATATCAAAGAGCCTGCCATTGAGTTCCTGTCAGAAATAGTCCCTGTTCCCCTTACTATGGGAAAAGAATTGGTTACTGAGCTACCACGGACTACATCCAAGCAGAGGTTCTAGGTTTCTTTTTTACTAAGAAATCCATGTCTTTAAGACATGGATTTCTTAGTAAAAAAGTATATTGGATGAGGGTTAAAGAAAAGCAAAACAGACTGACAGTGATAATGTCACAGACCCTCCACAGTGTAGAAATGGGGCATTCAGAACAAGAAAGGAGCCGTAACTGGTATTAAAAAAAAAGAATCAGATATTAAAAGATAGTGCTGGGTAATTGGGAGGGACAAAACACACATGGAACTGAATCAGATTAGAGAGAACAATCTGCATGATCATATAGGAAAAGGAATATACAAAGACAGGTTCTAGAGAGAGAACTAGCTAGACACAGGTGAAGACAAAATGAGCCGGAGAAGGAGACAGAAGATTAGAACAGATTACTAGAGTTAGTTTGAGGCCAAGTAGAGAAGTTGAGTCCAAGGACAAGAGAGAAGCCAGAGTGAATTAGTCAGCCTGGAGAGTGTCTGAGTCAGAACAGCTGAGTTGAACCAGCCAGGAAGAGTTCAGAAAGAAGTAGAAAGGGGAGCTTGTTCAGCAGTAAGTCTCAGAGGCTGAAAACATTCTAGACCCAGATTAGATTGTATATGGAGGCTGGCAGTTGCAAGGACTAGGCCTAAGTTAGCCACAAAGGCTCCAAGACTACAATTCTGTTGAATAAAATATGCTTACCATGGTCCAGTACATTAATAGGTTGTTTTACATTCTTTCAATTCCCTTGATTCTCCTTTTATTCATATAATCTCACAAAATTCCAACACTGCGTAAGCAAGCTTCCTTCTTGCACTGTTGCTATTTTGACTGAACATTCTGGACACTGCTCCCAAGAGGGAGAGAAGCTTCATATTTTTGCTATTGGAGGAGAAGTAAAACTTATAACTGGAAAGTTTAAGTGAACAATCAGATATTCTTGGAAATGCCTGGGAACCATTCCACGTTTTCTATAGTAAACTCATTATTTCTTCTTGCTAGAGTCCATCAGTTGGCACAGGTTAACAGAACTGATTAACAGAATGTGGCTTTGTGGATGGGCACAACAGATGACTTCACAACAACAAGGTGGGCACACAGCATGAGTCATCTGCACATGGCTTAGTATTCAAAATCATTATAAACAGAATAACTTAGCAGATCAATTTATATAGATTTAACAATTTAATACTTTGGGAGGAGAGGCTTGAAATAAAATTTGTTGCCCAAATATTGAATTTTATCTTTTTATTCTATTCACAAATTCATGATCTAAGACTCATCTTTCTTTTCAGTTAATTTTCTATTGTTATTGAAAAATTTTATCCTATGTACAAGAGCATGCAATGGAATCTAGAATGGAGAAAGACTGCTTTATCAAAATGAAGCACAAAGAACTAGCTTTTCTTTATTATTCTCCTGAATTGGGGTATGGCTTATTTTCTAAAATACTATTATCCTTATTAAAATTCACATAACTTCAGAGTTCTTGCCATGAGCTATTAGAATGACTACACTGAGTTCTTGTCAAAGTAATTATTCTTGTATAAGAACACTATCAATTCTATTGTCTAAAGCTAGATTTTAGCATCTTTGACAAATGTGCTGGAATTATATCTTCTCTAGTGTATCTTTTTCATTTTCAAACATGCTTGTTTTTAATTTTGTATTATTTTCTCATTTTTATTAAATTTTTATTTTTAATATTAATTACAGTGTATTCACTTTGTATCCCAGCTGTAGCATACTCCCTCCTCCCCTCCCAATTCCATCTTCCCTCATCTTCTCCCATGCCCCTCTCCAAATCCACCTATAGGGGAGTTACTCCTCCCCTTCCATCTGACCATAGCTCATCAGGTCTCATCAGGACTGACTGCATTGTTCTCCTCTGTGGCCTGGCAAGGCTGCTCCCCACTCAGGGGGATGTAGTCAAAGATCCTGCCACTAAGTTCATGTCAGAGACAGTCCCTGTTCCCATTACTAGGGTACCCACTTGGAGACTGAGCTTCCATGGGCTACATCTGAACAGGGTTTCTAGGTTATCTCCATGAATAGTCCTTGGTTGGAGTATCAGTCTCAGAAAAGACCCCTGTGCCCAGTTTTGTTGGTTCTGTTGCTCCTCTCATGGAGCTCCTGTACCCTCCATGTCTTTCTATCTTCTCCTTCTTTCATAAGATTCCCTGCACTCTGCCTAAAGTTTAGCTATGGGTCTCAACATCTGCTATGATATACCACTGGTTAGTTTTTAATGCACATGAAATCTTGCGAGACAGAGTTGTTGAGCCCAAAACAGCTTTAGTACATTTAAAAGTTGTCCTTCATTTTGTGTGGAAGGTAATTTTGTATATTTCATTTAAGAAGATTGACTCATGTTTCAGTTAGCTAATACTCCTAAACACAAAAACCACAACTTGCTCTGTTTCTATAATACCATCTGTATGCATATAAATTCACAATTTGCCACAGATGGAGACCATTAAAAAAAACCAAAACCCATCAAAAGGTAGAGAAAAAGGGATCATGTAGTGCTTAGCCTCAGCTGATACATCTGCAACACAACTTTTGCACCTAAGGCTTGTGGGTCAGTGTAGAAAAGGAGATGTAAAGATTATAATACCCAATAACAAAAAAGGAAGCCTGATACGAGATTTTATTACCTATAAATTTCAGCAAAGCAAGAACCATAAACTCTAAACAACATGGCTGCCTACTGCCTAAACAAGTCCTTGTGGATGACACCAAAAAAATAAAAAATATTTGAAAGAGATTAAAAAATCCTATATTTTCTTATGGTACCATATAATTTACCTATTATTAGTAGCCATCAGAAAACTCACATAGGAGAGTCAGAGATGTCAGAGTACAGACTAGATATAAAATAAAATAAGTCAGAGTTGAGTGGTGGGTAACACTGAGCAGCCATTGACAGGGGAGTTTGTCCTGATGGTGACTTTAGCCCCTGGTGACACCCTTCACATTACATTTTCTAATCCTCATGGTGACCATGTTTGCCTATAGATGATAGATCTATATTCGAGAGCATGCAACACAGCAATAGCAATCCTGTATTTTCCAAATCTTATCACGTCATGGGAAGGTACCATGCCCCAAATCCACAACCTAAGTTTTTATGCATGAGTCTGCTTTCTTCTGCCTCAGTTATTATCCTGTCTCCTCTGTACTGTCATCAAGTGTGCTTATGCAAAGCAACTGTAGCTGAGAAGATGTAGCTGGACCTTCTTCGAGCTGTGAACAGCCTCATTTCTCCGGAAACAAGCTCAGTGTTGCAGTGAACGGATGAGGCGCGTTCACATCTGCTTTACCATGCAGTAGCACCCCCTCCCCTCTCCCCCCCCAGAGCTTCACCACAAAGAGTCAGTTTAGCCCTTGCTGCACACATGGAAACAGGAGCTTGCTAAGCTTGCTCTAGGAGCAGTGTGGAAGCTTTGTTTCCTGTAGTATTGTCTGAGGTAAGTGCCTCCCAAAGCCAGGTTCCATCTGTTGACTGAATTCTAGTTCCTCCAGGGCAGATTTCAGTCAGCATGTGCCTTTTCCAGTTCCGCATGGAAGAGAGATTTAGACATGTGATCATAGGCAGTCTTGATCTTTTGCATTGCTCTGATTCCTCTCTGGACTGAAAGAAACAAACCAGAAATAGGCACTTCTTTTAAGTGTCTTTGATTTCAAGAAGGCAAAAATCCATATGTTCATTAATTACCTTCTTCATCAAGGTGTAAATGTACAGTCATCTGAGCTTAAATATGTAGAGGCATGTTAAGAAATATGCTCAGCATTGTGCCTTGGGGTTAACACAACACACACTGTAGAGCTGTTGTCTGTTTTCACCTCTTTAACTCTTCTCCCTGTCAGTGCACTCCCCGCTCACCATGTTTACAAGGCAATCTACTGGACAGTTCTCTAGAAAAAAGACAGCCAGTGTAGCCAGTGTATTTCCTAAGGATTTTATTAATCTCTAGGGAAACATGAAAACAAGCCAGAAACAGGAAAACACCTTAGAATGTACACTAGAGAAAAAGGAGGAGGAGGAAAGGGAGGAGGAGGAAGAGGAGGAGAAATAATAATAATAATGATGATGATGATGATGATGATGATGATGATGATGATGATGATAGAAGGAGGAAGAGGGGTAGGAGGAGAAGAATAAATAAGAGACGGAAGAAGAGGGGGAGCACATGAATTTGAGAATGGGAGAAAGAGAGAGAGGGGGGACAGAGAGAGAGAGAGAGAGAGAGAGAGAGAGAGAGAGAGAGAGAGAGAGAGAGAGAGAGAGAGAGAGGAGAGGACTATTTAAGGATCCCAAAAAGCTACAGGGAGGTAGAGAGGTATGGTACAAAATACACTATATACATGTTTGAGTATGTCAAAGATATATTGAAGACATTTAAAAACAATCACTTTCCAAGTCCACCGATAGGGGGCGACCTCCTCCCCTTTCATCTGACCCTAACTGATCAGGTATCTTCAGACCGGCTGCAAAGTCCTCCTTTGTGGCCTAGCAGGGCTGCTCCTCCCTGGAAAACGGTAGGGAGAAGATGAGGAAGAGGGTTGGATTGGGAGGGAATGAGGGAGCAGAATACAGCTGGGATATAAAGTTAATAAACTGTAACTAATATTAAAAAAATAAAAATTTAATAAAAAAAAAACCCAATCACTTAAGTAAAGCTTCCAGTGGCTATATGTGACCTTATATTATGAAGATAAAATCAAAGTCTAAAAGTCAGAAGCATTCTTAAAATTTCAGGATTTATTTAGACAAAATCCCTGCCCCCATCACACCCTGTTTTCAACTTTGCTAGTTTCGTTTTTCATCCTAAATGGATGCAAATATTTGAGCAATTTTTCTGGGCTCTGGTTCTGTCAGGACATCAGTCATCTCCATGAGGAGCTCCACGTTATTTTCTAAACAGTGAAGCAGTTTTCCAAAACAGGACCCAGCAGATGTTCTTAAGCGGAACAAAAATAAGGATCAAGTCATTCAAGACGAGGTCTGTGTGGATGCAGGAGAGAGATCTTTCTTCCCATGAAATCTATCCAACTGCAGGATTATACTAATAATTATTATTATTATCCAAAGCAAGTAGATTGTTCATACACTGCTTTACTATAGGGACACTGGCAGCCAGTCCTCCGATTTGCTGCTCACAGTCAGCACCTATTGTAATGTAAGTTAAGAAAACTCAGCATCGTTGTAAACAAAAGGATTTCTTCATAAAATAACAGTACTGTTGGGCCACAAAGGAGGACTTTGCAGCCAGTCCTGAAAATACCTGACAAAACAGAGTCATATGAAAGGGGAGGAGGTCCGCCCCTATCAGTGGACTTGGAAAGGGGCAGGGAGGAGATGAGGAAGGGAGGGTGGGATTGGGGAAGGAATGAGGGATACAGCTGGGATACAGAATTAACAAAATATAACTAATGAGAAAAAGAAAATTTATAAATAAATAAATTAATTAATTAAAAAATGTCCTAAAAATAGCTATTTTTTCTTTTATTTTTAATTTATTTTGAGATTTTAATATAATTATAACATTTCTCCTTTCTCTTTCATTCCCCAAACCCTCCCATATACCCCTCCTTGCTCTTCAGATTTGTGACCTCTTTTCCTATAACTGCTATGATATATATATATCATGCTAAAATATATGTATATATACATTTATAGGAATATATACATATATGTATATATACATATGAATATATGCATATATAGGAATATATACATATATACATACACACATATATACATATATATGTATATATATGTAAATATTCCTATATATAAACTGTACAGTTCATAGAGTTTATATAATGTTACTTGTATATGTATTACCAATGGTGACCATTTGGCCTTTCTTAAAATGAGGGTTCTTGCAATCCACTATAAGATATATCCCTGAGTCACCAGAAAATGCTAAGCAGTCAAAAAATAATGAATACTATCTTGTAAAATATCCTTTATGCTTTAATTTTTAATGGAACAAGAGTGCAACTCTAACATGACATGGACAAGAAATTGAATAAGTTGACCCGCTAGATTGGAGGAAAGAAAGCCCTTCCTTTCTCTGTTTTTTTCTTTTAAAAACAATGAGTGCTGCTATCTACCTGTATGGTACAGTCACAGTGTCAGAATTGTAAAAGAGAGTTTTTAGCATCTAGTTAGAGAATTACTTTTTAGGCACTAATTGAAAATTTACAGATGCCATTATCTTAACATGTGTGAAATTCTTTTTTAATTAAATGTTTATTTTTTATATTAATTGCAGTTTATTCATTTTGTATCCCAGCTGTAGCCCCCTCCCTCAATCCATCCCAATCCCACCCTCCCTCCCTATCTCCTCACATGCCCCTCTCCAAGTCTACTAATAAGGGAGGTCCTCCTCCCCTTCCATCTGATCATAGCTTATCAGGTCTCATCAGGTGTGGCTGCATTGTCCTCCTGTGTGGCCTGGCAAGGATGCTCCCCCATCATGGGGAGGTGATCAAAGAGCAGGCCAATCAGTTCCTGTCAGAGACAGTCCCTGTTCCCCTTACTAGAGAACCCTCTTGGATACTGAGCTGCCATGGGCTACATCTGAGCAGGCATTCTAAGTTATATCCATGAATGGTACCTGGTTGGAGTATAAGTCTCAGAAAAGACCCCTGTGTCCAGATTTTTTGGTTTTGTTCTCCTTGTGGAGCTTCTGTCCTCTCCAGGTCTTACTATCTCCCCCATCTTTCATAGTATTCCCTGCACTCTGCCCAAAGTTTGGTTATGAGTCTCAGCATATGCTTTGATACACTTCTTGGTAGAGTCTTTCAGAGGCCCTCTGTAGTAGGATCCTGTCCTGTTTCCCATTTTCTCCTTCTTCCAATGTCCATCTTGTTTGTCTTTCTGGGTGAAAGATCATCCTGAGTGAGGTATCCTACAAGCAGAAAGACACACAGGGTATATACTCACTCATAAGTGGATATTAGACATAGAGTATAGGATAAACATACTAAAATTTGTTCACCTAAAGAAGTTAAGCAGGCTAAGATCAGAAAGGAGAGGAGAACCTCCCCTATTAGTGGACTTGGGGAGTGGCATGCAAGCAGAGGGAGGAGGGAGGGTGGGATTGGGAGGGGAGGAGGGAGGGGCTTATGGGGGATGCAGAATGAATAAAGTGTAATTGATGAAAAATTAAAAAAAAAAGAAGTTAAGCAGGAAGGAGGACCATGGGTAAGATGATATTTAAAGCTATTTAAATGTATATATATATATATATATATATATATATATATATATATATTTATGTGTATGAATGTTCTGTCTACATGTATGTTTGTGCACCACATGCCAATTCTGTTTTCAGATGCAAGAGAGGGCATGATGTTCACTGTTGCAGAGGTCTATATGCTGCCATGTGGGTGATGGGTTCTCTGCAAGAGCAGAAAGTGCTCTTAACCACTGAGTCATATCTCAGGTCTCTAAAACTATATTTTATGAATTCTGCATGGTAACGCTTTTGCCAGTGAATTATAGTCTATTATTCATAACACAGAAATACTATGAATAATTGTGTTTTTAGTGCTTCTCAACAAGTCAGCAGTAATCATAAAAGACAAAAAAATTTCTATATTTGTGTTTCTGAGAATGATAGACACAACTGTTCTTATGCATCAAGACAGCAATTTATCCTGTGTAAATTACTGAAAGAATTAATGACTATTTTTAGATTTTTTTTGTATAATTTTGATTAAGTGTGATAGCAGTGCCAATATTATCATTTTGGGGAAATGTTACCTTAATTACAAATAAGACACAATTTTAATAGCACAGTTTTTCTTAAAAGTACTCTATGCAATCTTCCTTTTTATATTAGAACAATTCCAGATTGATTTAATTAAGTAAATGTTATATTTTAATGAAAGCATTACTTCTGTTTGTCTAGAGGATTTGTTCTAAAGACAAGTCTGGCTTTTACTCATTCCACATTGAATCTGAGCTTCTTCAGTTTAGTATTTGCTAACAATCATTTGGTTCTACATTAAAAAACATATGGCATTTTTTTTCTAAGTATGAGAGATGAAGAAAAAAGATAAAGGCAGCATAGCTTGTACTATAAAAAATAGTTGTTCACTTGGAATGCCTGCTGAAGGCACAGAACTAGAAAAAATGTCATTAATGGTGAATTTTAAGTGGAAGAAAGTAGTAGAACACAGTGGTATGAAATGGAAAGAGGAATAATAGAGAAGAGACAGAGAAGAAAGGGAAGGGGAGGGAAACAGAGGGAAAAGTAAGGGAAAGGATAGTTAAGACATATAAACATGTGTGTGTGTGTATGTGTGTGTGTGTGTGTGTGTGTGTGTGTGTACATATACAAACATATTTGAGTTCAAGATGGACTTTCCTACTGAGAAATATGCATTTTCCAAACTGAAATCCATCAGATACAAAATACATTCCTGTGAGTTACTGACTGAGAAGCTCCTATAGACCCTTAAAATAGTTCAGGCCTGGCATTGCTCTTGGTTACCAAGGAGAACTTGATATAAGATCCTGTTGCTGAGGATATGAGCATTTTAGTACAGGACTTAAAGAAATTCAGCTGGTACTGTTCTGGAAGCTTTTTTTCCCTGATAATTAGTATCCACAGTACTGGGAAGTATTATGCAGAGTGACACTGGAGAAAATACTTTAGCAACATTTTTCAGTTGTGAATGTTGTGAACTACAATAAAGATCCATCTGGCAAGATATGTCCATGGATGTGGTAGAGAGGGGTACCCAACTGCTTTATGATTAGATTTATTAATAAATGATGATTTCTTAAATGATTTAATCATAAATGACCAGATATGTGTCCCCACACACACACACAGATGGGGACATATGCCTGGTACTGTAGATCTGGACAAAACAGAAAAGAAAGAAGGAAGGAAAGAAAGAAGGAAAGAAAGAAAGAAAGAAAGAGATAAAGAGAGATAAAGAAAAAGAAAGAGAAAGAAAGGAAGGAAGGAAGGAAGGAAGGAAGGAAGGAAGGAAGGAAGGAAGGAAGAAAGGAACGAACATAGCTGGGAGCTCATATGTCAAAATCAGGTTAGTCTCAAACAGCCTTCCAAATATATCTCTGTACCCAACAGTTCTTGTTCCTATCCTTACTCATCAGAAGAGCTTCTTTGTACAATGGAGAGTCATTAATCCAGAGACTCACAATGTCAACGTACAAAGAACAAGTGTTTGTAGGATGCTAAACTATAAATGTGACATCTATCACATACTCCTTCATCCCAAGCTTTGTAAAAGGAGCAACAGAAGGATTGCAAGTTCCATTTACCAGGGTGTGCTACTGTGAAATGTCTGTCTTCAGCACAAGACAGGACTGTGGCAATCATTGATTCAGAGTAGTTGTGGTTCTCTGCATAAGACCTGTACAACAGCAAGCTAGTCAACATTTCAGTGTGGGTCAGAAAGAGGGACATTTTTCCATCCCTAGATGTTGATAGCTGGTTAATGATGGTGTCATTTGCCTTTAAGAATGTGGTCCCTGATTAAATTAAACATGTTCCAGTGGATTACCTGGTAGCAATAACTGGACTCAGTGGTTTGTATTTTTTTCCTCCAGAGGTCATGCAGTTGGGATGGGAAGCTGTGGCTTACATACAAAGAGTTGGAAGGGAAAGTAGGACATGCATATGATCAAACTACCATTTATGCCTGTATGAAATTCTCAAAGAATAAATAAAAATATTATATTTAATGACAAAGAATTGCTAGGAAAGATGGCTTGGCAGTTAAGAACACTTGTGTCTCTTGATTTTGATTCCCAGAATCCACAGGACAGATAAGAACCATCTGTAACTTCACCACCTGACCAACATGGCCATGCAGGCACATGATGCTCACAAAATACACCAGCAAAGCCCCACGCATGTGAAATAAAAATAAATGAAGCTTTTAGAAAAAGGCAATGGCAGTTGAAAAGTCTCAAAAGGGTAAGGGTAATATTGAAAGAGCAAAAGCCAAAGCAAAACATGGAGATAAGAAAAAAAAAAAGGCCTACAGGAGGTCCAAGAGACATAAAGACATTTGGCCCATGTAGACAGTAAGAGAAAGAACAGAGAGAAGGCAAAGAGAAGGGCATTCAGTGTTAGGTGGCCTTGGATTCCAGACAGAACAATTTCATTACTAAGCAATGAAAAATCACTGCTAGTATTTTGAATAAAATAATAATAATAATAACAGGAGCAGAGCATGTATCCAGGAGTTCACCATGGCAACGATAGGATAAATGTATCAAAGAGATGTATCAAATGCACATTCAAAAAGCATTTTAGAGCCCTATTGTGAGAGCTCAGGAGAGAAGTCACAGAAAACTGTGTAGGCAGAGTGGAAAGATTTTGGAAAATATGTGGGTGGGTAGTTGTAAAGGATAAAACACAGACAAATCAGAGTAGAAACCCATATATTAAGGAGAAGATAAAATAGCTGGCTACGTTAATCTGTGTCCTCTAGCCATGATAAAAAATGTTTGCACTATGGTGCAGACACATCTGCAACTTCCTTACACTTGCTGGTAATTATAGTGAAGTTCATGCAACAAAGTGGTGATCAACTGGTCGCTCAGTGAGCATGCTAGTTGAAAAAGATAAAAATATCATTAGGCATCAAAGAGTGAACCTCTAGGCAGGTGAGCTAAGAGTTTGAACTGTGTGAGCTGGCTTAGAGATAATGGTCCCAAAAGTTACATACCATATGTATTTTGTAAGAAGATTGGCGGTGAGGACTATTGCCTTACCCAAATGGCAAATTCTTCAGTTAAGAAAGTGTATACTGAGCTATGTATTCCTCATCTTATTGCCAGAGCACATAGTCTCCTAAAAGCACAAAGACATCATTGTCATTCTAAAGTAGTAGGTGGAAGCAAACGAAATTTAATGTTGTGATGAACAGCAATGGTTAAATTTTATGGTAATCAAACTGCTGTATTCCCAGGTGAACATGCCATAGTGGTATGAATACTAAGGAGAGATCAAAGCAACCCTGAGTTCCAGTTTTGATTTTCCCACCTGCTACATAAGTGACAGTAATCATCCAGTTCAATTTCAAAGTTTGAAATTAGTACAGAAACATAGAAACAGAATCAGAAAAGGTCACTGAGGAAAGTTTATTTTATCAGAACAGGCAGTCATGTATGGAGGAATGTTGCCAGTCATTTAACACCAGCTTTTGGGAATCTGCATTGCCCTAGTGATGGTACTATGGAGGCTGAACCCTGGTTCTCTTGGTTTGAGTCTTGACTGTGTCACTACCTGAAGGAATTTGATAATAGAATTTTCCTTTCGTTTTTATATCTGCAAAATGGAGGCATATGAATGAGTACCACCTTTTCATTGTTTTTAATGATGGTCAGAGTTACTTCAAAAATGTGTACAATTTTGAAGTTCACAGAATAACAACCACTATATAAATATGCTGTACCTATAGTTTCTGAAGTTATTCTTTTTTATTATTAATTACATTTTATTCATTTTGTATCCCCCTATAAGCCCCTTCCTCCTCCCCTCCCGATCCCACCCTCCCTACCCTTTCTGCATGCATGCCACTCCCCAAGTCCACTGATAGGGGAGGTTCTCCTCTCCTTTCTGATCTTAGTCTATCAGTTCACATCAAAAGTGGCTGCATTGTCCTCTACTGAAGTTATTCTTATGTGTAAGTTCTGTGCTAGAAGATTCTTTTTTTACATTCAGTTTTCATTTTGCCTCTGTAAAATGATGCTAAATTGTCAGTGGTCAACTTTGAAGTCAGGTACTAGTCCCTGGGGATGGGAATCGATAGTGACAGAAGCTAATTGTGATGCTTGGACATGGGGAATCTTAATTGAAATAAATCAATGGACCAGAGGAATGAGATATAACCCAACCAGAAAGTCTTGAAATGGAAAATAACAAGGGGCAAATTGCACTTTAAAACTTTCGATCCAGTCATAGGGCAACAGGGAACAGGGTGTTTATTACAGGAAAGTAACCAAGCAACTGCCAGACAGAAAGGCAACTATGTTTCAGGAGTCACTGACTTGTCTAAAGCACTTAGCTGACATTAAGCCCAATTAGCAACTCTGCAGCCACTTTAGCCAAAAGGAAATAAAAATGAGCCATTGAAGTCTGAGAGTGTGGGAGTAAAGAGAGAAAACCAGCTTCTAGGCCAACTGCCAGTAATGAAAAAAAAAAAATCAGTTTTGTTTTTCAATCCTTTACTTTTTTATTGATTGTCTGGCCTTTTGCTGTACCCTTAGTTCACAGAGTAACTCTGAGCTCTTTGCAGCCAAAATGCTCTACAGATTGCAGCAAAATAGAAATTGCTGATGATTCTAAGAGCACAACAAAAAAGAAAAAAAGAAAGAAAGAACTTTGCTTATGGGTTTGTATTCTGCAAAGAAAGTTTCAATAAAGAAAAGCTTTAGACGGGATATCACAAAAAAGAAATGATCAAATTAATTTAAAAATTTAAAGATCAGCATTTGCTTGTTCAGTTTTCTGCCTCTTGTCATCTGGGTTTCTGCTGAAGGTGGTGGCTTTGAGACCAGCAGTCAATAAATTCATTAGGAATTACAAGCATCTTTGATTAATACTCCTTGTCTAATTCCCTGAGAAATGTGCTATATCTTGGAGCTTAATGAAGACAAGCCTGAGTTATTTAGGTGTTTGTTAGTAAGGCTTATTTGCATATAATTAACTAGATTCTCTGTTTATAGCAAGCAGTAAAAACTTTGTGCCCATAGTTCTACCTTCCCCTGACTCCATGCATTAACAAAATGCTATTGTTTCTCGCCCAATTCCTTCATGGGAGGGATTAATGTTTCTGCCTGTTGATTATAAAACAGATAATCTCATGCAAAGCTAGTTGGAAGGCTTATTGAGAAAACGTTTCATACTACACTACTCTTTCAAATTAATAAACTTTTATTTGTAGGGAAGTTCTAGGTTCACAGCAAAGTTCCAGGGGCAATGCAGAGTTCCTATGCCTCCACCGTCCTCTGAATGCACATCTTCTACCTTCAGCATCCCACATCAGAGTGTATTTGCTATAACAGACAAACTTAGATTGACAAATCTGTATCACTCAGTCTTTACTTCACCTTAGAACTCACAGTTCATCCTGTATACATAATAGAATTTCACAAAACACGAACTATCTATCTATCTATCTATCTATCTATCTATCTATCTATCTATCTATCTTCCCCTTAATAACCTACCCTATAGTTTCACTGTCTTTAAGTCCCTCAATTCTCTGTTCTCTACCCATGGACACCTGAGAACATTAACCTGTTACATCTCTCTAGTTTGCTTTTTCAAGATTCTTAGAGTTGGAACTGTACAGGGAGTGTATTCTGAGGATGAGCTCTTCACATAGGAATATGAACTGGAGGGTTGGGAGTGATGTTTGATGACTTGAAACCTTATTATTTTTTGCACTGAATACAATTCTGATGTTGAGAAGTGCCAAAATTTGTTATGAGCTGGAGGACTTACTAAAAGAACAGTTAATTAGTTCCATGCTACCGCAATCATTTAAACTATTGTGGACAGCCGTATGCAATAACACTTTTGTGGACCAAAGTTTTCAATTCATTATGTTAATACAAAAGAACAGGTTTTTTGAATTGCATATAAGAGCATGCTTTTGGGGGGTACTGCCAAAGTACCTGCCAAAGTGATTGTATCATTTTGCATACCCACCAGCAATAAATGACATTTCCAGTTGTTCCACAATTTTGGAAGCATTTGGTGGTGTAACTAGTTTGAACTGTGGCCAATATAATAACTTTGTGGAACATCTCATTATTTTCTTCATAAAATGCTAATGATGTAACAGTGGTGAACATCTTTTCATATTTTCATTTATCCCCCAAAGATGATACACATATATCAAGTGTCATCCAGATCATGTGTTCTTATATTTTTGTTCCTTCTAAAAATAATGATATAATATTATTTTAGGTTCCAAGTGAATAATTTCTCCAAACTTTCTGTTATGTTTTATGTAGTATTGATGCTGAGTTTTAACAGTTCTTTGCATAGTTTCAACAATCACCATTTATCAAATGTGTATTTTGCAAACACATTCTTCCAATGTATAGTTCTTAATTATGTTTACATTGTCTGTTGCAAAAGTTTTTAAGTTCATAAATTTCAGCTTCTCACTTAATTCTTCCATAGATCCTGTCTTTGGCATGTATTTTTTTTCTTTTTTCTTTATGTTTTTGATTATTACAACTTTTTCACTTTGTAACCTAGCTGTAGGCCTCTCCCTAAGCCCCTCCCAACCCCACCCATTCTCCTTCTTCTTTCATGCCCCTCCCTCAGTCCACTGATAGGGAATGTTCTCCTCCCCTTCCATCTGACCCTACCTATTAGGTCTCATCAGGACTGGCTGCAATGACTTCTCTGTGGCCTGGTACTGCTGCTTCCCTCTCAGGGGGAGGTAATTAAAGAGCCAGCCACTGAGTGCATGTCAGAGACAGCCCTGGCTCCCCTTACTAGGGTACCAACTTGGAGGCTGAGCTGCCATGGCCTACATCTGGGCAAGGGGTCTAGGTTACCTCCATGCATGGTCCTTGGCTAGAGTATGAGTCTTTGCAAAGACCCCTGTGCCAGATTTTTTGGTTCTGTTGCTCTCCTTGTGGAGCTCCTGTCCCCTCCAGCTCTTTCTATCTTCTCCTTCTTTCAGAGGATTTCCTGAACCCCACCCAAAGTTTGGCTATGAGTCTCAGCATCTGTTTCGATACTCTGCTGGGTAGAGTCTTTCAGAGGCCCTCTGTGATAGGCTCCTGTCCTTTTCCCCATTTTTCCCCTCTCCAATGTCTATCCTGTTTGCCTTTCTGAATGAGGATTGTGCATTTTACCCAGGGTCCTCCTTGTTTAGCTTCTTTAGGTGTACAGATTTTAGTATGTTTATCCTAGATTATGTGTCTAATATCCACTTACAAGTGAGCATATACCATGTATGTCTTTCTGCTTCTGGAATACCTCACTCAGGATGATCTTTTCTTGTTCTTACCATTTGCCTGCAAATTTCATGTTTTCCTTGTTTTTAATAGCTGAGTAGTATTCCATTATGCAAATGTACTACAATTTCTGTATCCTTTCCTCCATTGAGGGACATATAGGTTGTTTCCAGCTTGCAATTACTAACAGAGCTGCAAAGAACATGGTTGAGGAGAACTTATATGCAGAATACATGAAGAACTTAAATTAAACACCAACAAACTAAGTAATCCAATTAAAAAATGGGTTTCAGAGCTAAACAGAGAATTCTCAATAGAGGAATATTGAATGACAGAGAAACACTTAAAGAAATGCTCAATGTTCTTAGTCATCAGGGAAATGCAAATCAAAACAACCCTGAGATTTCACCTTACACCCATCAGAATGGCTAAGATCAAAGTCTCAAGTAACAACACATGCTGGAGAGGATGTGGAGAAAGGAGAACCCTCCTCCATTGCTGGTAGGAATGTGAACCTACCACTTTGGAAATCAATCTGGCACTTCCTCTGAAAATTAGGAATAGTGCTTCCTCAAGATCCAGCTATACTACTTCTAGGCATATACCCTAAAGATGCCCCACTATTCAATAAGGACATTTGCTCAACCATGTTCCTAGCAGCTCTCTTTATAATAGCCAGAATTTGGAAACAACCTAGGTGTCCCACAACAGGGGAATGTATACAGAAATTGTGGTACATTTACACAATGGAATACTACTCAGCTATTAAAAACAAGGAAATCATGAAATTTGCAGGCAAATGGTGGGAACTAGTAAAGATCATCCAGAGTGAGGTATCCCAGAAGCAGAAAGACACATATGATATATACTCACTTATAAGTGGATATTAACCATGTAATAGAGGATAAACATACTATTTCTTCTATTTAAGTTCACAAGCATTTTGCTTTATGAGCATGCAAATAGAACAAAATTTTTAAATGATAAAATCTAATGCATTCAATGTATATCCATATTAGTATTCAAATCCATTAAATAAAGCTAGTTTTTACTTTTTATTTTTTGAGACAAGGTGTAATGAGAATTTTTGGTTTCTCTGAAACCACAGGATTGCTTTGGGAATATTTTTTTTTCTCCCATGTGTGGGATATGGGAGGCTTCAAATTGTCCACAGCAGCTATGATCTGCTTTGTGTGGTAGCAGAGGCATGATTTTGTCCACTGTAAGTAGTTTCTGCAGGTGTATAACATTTGGAATTCTGGGAAGTCTTAGGAGGATATATAAATGCAAGAGCCTGAGAGGGGCTGCAGCAGCTGCTATTCCTCCTGCTCCTGGGTTCTAGTTGCTACTGCTGCTGCTGCTGTTGCCGTTTGTCAAGTGGTCATGCACAAAGAGATGAGAAGAAGAAACTGAATATCCTGGAGGCCATCAGGTTTGCCCAAAGGAACTCGATGCCTCTAATCAGCTGGAAGTAGTAGTCTGACAATATAGACACCCCCTTTCTCCTTTATCCTTATTTTTCTTCTACCTAGTGTTAGGGGTTTAGAGGGGTGGAAGGAGGGTGGAGAAGGGTTGGAAAGAGTAAGGAATCCACAGAAAAGCCAATGCCAGCTACAATAGCGTCTCACTACATAAACCTGAATGACCTAAAGCAGGCTGGCCTTGAACTCACAAAGATCTATTTACCTTCCACTGTTCCTCAAATGTGCCTCACCATGCCTGGTTCTAGTTTTATCTCTTGGTGGCTTTTAACAATTACTCTTGTTTCCAGAACCTTACATTAATGTAGAAACTGCAGTTTCAGTGTTCTGGAGGTAGAGACAAGCAGGTCTATAGATTTTGCTTGACAGTCAACCTAGCTGGATCAATAACTTCCAGGTACAGTCAGATATTATCTCAGAAAATATGGTAAGGAACAGAAAAACTAAACAAAACACTTGACTTCAATCTCTGACCTCTACACACGGACAAACACACACACACACACACACACACACACACACACACACACACGCACATGCGATGACATTCATTCAGATGAATGCATTTGCATTTATGTACCCTGCACATAAAACCAGAAAAATATAAACGTAAATTATGAAGCAATGATAAAAGTGAAGAAATATTTTGACACATCTTCATTTTTTTTATGAAGACTACATGAAGAAAATAAAAGCTCTTTGGCATTTGAATATACAGCCAGTAATCAGACCCCTTATTGTAGCATAAAACAATTTTATCCTGAACATGAAATCAAAGGACGTAGAGAGAAAGTTCAGCAATTAGCTACTCTTATGACTGTTCAGTGCCCAGCATCTACACTGGGCAGTTAAAACCTGCCTGGAACTCCAGCTCCAGGAGATCCAACACCTTCTCTGTCACTTAAGGACAGTTGCACTCAAGTGCATACGCACACACACTCATATACATCGTTAATAATAACATAAATCTTTTTTTTAAAGAAGAAAATTATTTTAAATGTAGTATTAAAAGTAAGTATAAATGTTCTGCCTTTGTTCTATCACAAAATAAAATAAATAATTATTCAGTAAATGAGTTTTACCAAACTGTGTGTTTTTTTGTTTTGTGCCTCCAGGACAAGCTAGCCAGCTGGAAAGTAGGTCTATGTTTTCTCAATGGAAGGCACAATGTAAACTATTGCTGTTATAAATTCATTTCCCACAACTATGAGATCAGATAACAGACCAAAGCATTTACCCAAAAGTGTGAATATTTATAACTCTGGCCAGCAAACATGCCACATGGCTATTTTATCAAATGATATTCTCTGCAATCTAAGGAACTGACAATATTTTATAGAAGCTTCCTATGTAGTCTGTCTAAGCAGAAATTTTCAACAGTTTTTAGATAGTAAATGTTTTTAGGAATGTGTGGGAATTATAAATGCTCTCCTGAGAAAAGAGTCGGTATACTCAACATTTTCATTCAGTCTTCATGAATCCTTTCTAGACCTAGACCTCAGACTGAGACCTTCTACTGTGCAGATGAAAGAGTAACAGTAAACACAGCATGCACTATGCATTCAGAAAGAAAGTGTGGAGTGTGGTCTATTTCCTTCTGCCTCTTTCTCTTTGTCTAGATTTTGTATCTAAAAGGACATTCTTGTTTTTAATATAAGCACACAGTTAGATTCACTAGTAAACGGAAAGGATATACAATATATTATTTTTCTCTGAGGAGGTCAAAGTTTTAGGGTTTTTTTTCTCTCTGCCATGAGATATAATGTTATTTACATGCATGCATTCTCTATGCTAATCTTCTCTCCCTCTTTCTCACACACATACATACATACACATATTAAAGAAATAACAATATAAAGTTGAGTTTGAAGCTTTTAGGAAATATTTTTTATTTTTCTTTAATGACAGCTTGTCACTTTAAATTTTTTTCTAAATATTGTAGAGTTTTATATTTACTGTTTATTTACCCCGTGTCCTAATAATGCACATTTATGCTTTGTTGCCTTTGCTACTGAAACAAGAAAGCTATAAACACCTAGATCCGTGTCTGTATGTACAAGGACATCAAATCCAGAGTGAAAGAGTTGTGGCAGTCACAGAATTATTGGCACTTGGTCTCAGACTCTCTGCATTCAACACAGCATGTTCAGTCACAAGAATGCTGTGGGGAAAATTAATACATTATACTCACGCCACCTCAGGGTACCAGTCCTCCTTTCCATTCTTGCTCTGTGTTTCTCATTGTAGCGTGATTCTGTAAAGGGAACAGAAATGAGGCTGAACCTTAATTACGTTCCACCATTTAGCTTGCATGAATTACAGGACTGACAAGCTTTTGAGGCTCTCGTCCACCCTGCCAGCTCACCATGCCCCCAGCAGCAGCTGTCCAGTACTCTCCCGTACACTGCTGCCTGTGCTAGCAGTTGGCAGTGTTTCTCACCCAGCATCTCTGTGTTGGTAACAGTGCATTGCTGCCTTTTTGTATTTCTGATAAATCTATTTCCCCTACTAGAAAGAAAAAGACACACTAAAGAGGTATAAGGGGGAAATGGTTGTGTTTCTCTAATTTCTATTCTTTAATAGAATATTAAAGGGCCTGTATCCAAACCTCAGTGACAACAGCCTGGGTCACATGAGGATGAGGTCCAGGCTCTGAGGTAAGCAAATATTTAAGTCACTTTGAGCATAAGTTATTTCCACATTAGTGTCAGATCAGAAATAAGAACTGGGAAACAATAAATAAAATAGAGACATCACTCACGTTGGCGGACAAGACAGGACATAAACCACTTTGTACACATTCAGTTAGATATCTCCACAAATGCATGATCACAGGGGAAAGCACAACCATTTAATCAATACTGGAAGGGTGAGTTAGCAGACAGGTAAAGAGACAATGAAAGCAGATGTCACTGTAGGAAAGATTGAGAATGGGAATAGACTGGCCTCTAATGCAAAACAGAAATTATAACCCATGTAATTAATGCTCATTGAGGACCTACTATGTGCTGGAGGCATCGTAGATGAAGCAAATGCTTATCATGATTTACTATGTGCCAGAGGCACTGTCGAAGAGGTAGACATAGATAAATATCAAAGTGCAAGTTCTCTGTTGTCATGGAACTTGTCTGAAGGATGTTTCTGTATAGGATTTAAGGACATGATTAAATTCCCTTGATGAAGAGCCTGAGATTAAAGAACAGAAATAATTTGTACCACTAGGGTTTTATAACTCTACACACCTTGAAACACCTTTCTTGAAAAATAATTCTACAGGTCTTTAAAACAGAAGATTTTTGAAATTCATAAATTCTTGGTACACTTAATGGTCTAAGGTGCCTTCATAGTTTGAAAGGAGATAGACATTATAAAAGTCTTCTAAAAGTTCATGTGTATATGTGTGTGACTAGTATGCCTGGGTACTTGCATGTGTGTCTGTGGGGCAGGAGGATGACATGGACATTGATGTATGCGTCTGAAGGCCAGAAGTTGACATCAGGTGTCTTCCTTATTTTGTTCACTCTCCACTTTATTTTCTGAGTCAGGTCTGCTAGCAGCACGGACTTGCTGATTGAGCTAGCTTAGCCTGCCAGCTCTCCTAGGAAATTCTGTCTACCACCTGACAACCGGGGCCACAGGCAAGCATCAATTCTCACTTATCCTGGGGATTCACACCCTAGTCTTCATGCTCACACAGCAAGAATTTTATCCTTTGAGCAATATTCCCATCCACAGAAGTTATACATTGTGAATGTTTTTCAGAACAAAATACTTATGAAGCACAAAGCTCTTCTGACCTGTAAAACACACTTAACTGATGTGGCAAACATAGCAATGGTTCTTCCAGGATTCCTTGTGGTGACCCCCACTTCGTAGTAGAATACTTCAATTGCTTAACTGCCTCCTTCCTTATGTCATGGAAGCCACTGGGCCAATTGGCAGAAGGCTGCAGATTCTCTTCTGGAGCATATGGAGAAGTCAGTGTAAGTTGCTTAGAGGCAGGATGGAGGCAGGAGCCTCCCTTCCAGCTGCTGACGGCGGAGCGACCGCTGACTTTGCTCATGGAAGCGCTGCCACCATCTGTGGTTAAAATCAGCTGCCGCCCAAAATGTGAGAATGTCTGAAGTGGGTGCCCCAAACTGCTCTTCTGACAGCTGGAGAAGTAGAAGGTTTTTGTCTAAATCCACATTATGGTTAATTCTTTTAATGTACATTAACCGTGCGTCATGGCTGCTAAATAAAACTTCTTTCTGTTTCTGATAAGTATCCTTTACATAGAAGCCTGATGTCACAGAAGTGGCACATTGCTCAGAAATGAATGATTTTCTGTTTTTGTCCTAAGAACTTAATATGTGGAATAAAATTTATGTATATAAAAATCAATTGTTTTATTTGCACTTATTATTGAAAGAAACAGAGGAAATATTATTTTTAAGTTTCATATCATTTTGTAAAGTTATATTTAATATTGTTATCAAAATGATGTATTGTTTCCATAATTTCAGGAATAGTGGATCTAGCTAATGACCCTGATACATAATACTGCCAAATCAATGCATCTATATACTCGCAATCATCAGAAGAGAGCAAGCTTCTCTGTGAGGTGTCTAGAGCACTGACAATCAACAATATAATTGTGTTCCATATGTAGGGCACAGAGGGCAAATTCCTGTTGCTAGTTTCATTGAAGCATAAATGGTTCTGAAAATGATGAAGAGATAAAAATGCCTTTCTTTGGAGTCTAAGATGGCAGTTTTAAAACTGCATTAAATTAGTACATTTCTCATTCTAATAAGCTTTAATAGAATGTGGTTAACCTCATTGTTCAATAGACTGCAAGTAAAATAAGGTGTTGATTGGCCTTAGTATCTGTGTGATTCATGTGGGTATTTTGACAATCTGTATCCAGTCTGGCACTAATTAATGTATGATTCACAAGAGAGGGGAGCTCAGTGGCTAAGTGTCCTGATTGTCACAAGAGCTTTCTGCTTGGTATGACAAGAAGCAGAAGAGCCTGCAAATCACTTGTCTGTGGTGATGAACATCACTGTGAATTAAAGGGCAAAGATCAAAATCTGTGTAAGAGAAGTTAACTGAAATAGACAGTGCCTTCTCTTGATATCTTTTTCACCTCTGTGAAGGTGGTTGAAGAAAAGGAGCAGGGAATCTGGATGGAAATTAGCTGCTGCTCATAACCACTATGCCTCATTCAGGAAAGCATAACAAGGCACAAAAGTCCACTCCAGAGCTTCCATCTTAGCTCAGAATTTACCTACTTGAGTAGTCCTGTAGTGACACACATGTCCCCATTTGCGAGGTATAAAAAACATTTTGTTTGTACAAGTTTACATTCCCACTAGCAAAGGAGGAGGGTCCTCTTTTACCACATCTTCTCCAGCATGTATTTCACTTCGGTTTTGGATCTTAGCCATTTTGATGGGTGTAAGGTGAAATCTCAGGGTCGTTTTGATTCGCATTTCCCTGATGACTAAAGGACGTTTAACATTCCTTAAGTGTTTCTCTGCCATTCAATATTCCTCTACTGAGAATTATCTGTTTATCTTTGTACCCCATTTCTTAACTGGATTACTTGGTTTGTTGCTATTTAACTTCTTGAGTTCCTTATATATTGGATATTAGCCCTCTTCCAGATATAGGGTTGGTGAAGAACCTTTCCTAGTCTATAGGCTGTAGTTTTGTTTTATTTGCTTTACAGAAGCTCTTCAGTTTCATGAGGTCCCATTTACTGATTGTTGCTCTTAGAGCCTGTGCTATTGGTGTTCTGTTCAGGAAATTGTCTCCTGTGCCAATGAGTTCTAGGCTCTTCCCCACTTTTTCTTCTAGCAGGTTTAGTGTATCTGGTTTTATATTGAGGTCTTTGATCTACTTGGACTTTAGTTTTGTGCAGGGTGATAAGTATGTATTTGTTTGCACTTTTCTACATGTAGGTATCCAGTTAGACCAGCACCACTTGTTGAAGATTCTATCTTTTTTCCATTGTAGGATTTTGTCATCTTTGTCAAAAATCAGGTGTCCATAAGTGTGTGGGTTTATTTCTGGGTCTTCTATTCAACTCTATTTAACCATCAGTCTGTGTCTATGCTAGTACTATGCAGTTTTTATTACTGTTGCTCTATAGTACAGCTTGAGATCAGGGATGGAGATACCTCCAGAAGATCTTTTATTGTAGAGGATTATTTTAGCTGTTCTGGGTTTTTTGTTATTCTATATAAAGTTGAGAATATTTCCTTAAATGTCTGTAAAGAATTGTGTTGGTAATTTGATCGAAATTGCATTGAATCTGTAGATTGCTTTTGTTAAGATGGCCATTTTTTACTATGTTAATCCTGCTGAGCCATGTGCATGGGAGATCTTTCCATCTTCTAATATCTTCTCTTATTTCTTTCTTCAGAGATTTGAAGTTTTTTTCATATAACTCCTTGACTTATTTGGTTAGAGTTACATTAAAGTACTTTATATATTTTGTGGCTATTGTGAAGGGTGTTGTTTCCCTAATTTTTCTCAGCCTGTTTTCTTTCGTATGCAAGAGGAATACTGATTTTTTTTAAGTTAACATTTACACAATGGAATACTACTCAGCAATTAAAAACAAGGAAAACATGAAATTGGCAGGCAAATGGTGGGAACTAGAAAAGATCATCCAGAGAGAGGTATCTCAGAAGCAGAAAGACATACATGGTATATACTCACTTATAAGACATATAATATAGGATAAACATACTAAAATCTGTACACCTAAAGAAGCTAAGCAAGAAGGAGGACCCTGGGTAAGATGCTCAATCCTCATTCAGAAAGGCAAATGGGATAGACTTCTGAAAAGGAAGGGAACAGATAGCAGGAGAGAAGCCTAATTCAGAGGACCTCCAAAAGACTCTACACATCAGGGTATCAAAGCAGATGCCCAAAGCCAAACTTTGGGCAGAGTGCATGGAATCTTATGAAAGAAGGGGGAGACAGAAAGACCTGGAAAGGACAGGAGCTCCATAAGGAGAGCAACAGAACCAAAATATCTGGGTCTAGGGGTCTTTTGTGAGACTGATATTCCAACCAAGGACCATGCTTGGAGATTATCTGGAACCCTTTGCCCAAATGTAGCCCATGGCAACTCAGTCTCCAAGTGGGTTCTCTGGTAAGGGAGAACAGGGACTTTCTCTGACATGAACTGATTGGCCTGCTCTTTGATCACCTCCCCATGAGCAGGGAGCAGCCTTACCAGGCCACAGAGGAAGACAATGCAGCCAATCCTGATGAGACATGATAGACTAGAGTCAGGTGGAAGAGAAGGACCTCCTCTATCAGTGGACTAGGGGAGGGGCATGGAAGGAGAAGAGAGAGGGAGGGTAGGATTTGAGAGGATGAGGGAGAAAACTACAGCTAGGATACAAAGTGAATAAATTGTAATAAAAATATTTTGTTTGGAAGGAAAAATGAAATAACTCATAAAATTATCTTAATATAATGATTATACAATAGGAAGATAGTAATTATCCTAGTAACATGATGCTTGTATCTGAAACATGCATCATGAATACTTATAATTTTCTTTTGTTATCATAATCTCATTTCATGTGACCCAAATTCAACTTTGGTTTCATGTGCTGAGCATTATGATGAGTATATATAAATATGTATGTAGTGAGCATTATGTCATTTATATATGTGTATATATGTACATCAACATGGATTAATATAATCTAGGAACACATAAAACATTGAATTTTTGCTTTGCATAATCAATGAAATCTATCAGACTATAGATTAGTAAAACGAATAGAACAGCATAAAATATTGTTGCTGATTGAAAGAGGTGAAAATAAAACCGGAATGTCTGCTTTAAGAAAAACAAAACCCAATACCTTATACAGTGGCTCCTTCTGCTACCACACAGACTTTTCATCTCACAGCCAGTATCTGTAGCAATTGCCATCTTGGTAGTGTGCACTGTATTTTTTCTCCATGTCTTCTCCTTACTTGTACAAGCCCAGCTTATCACAGGGGACAGCATGGCTTAAGGTGCTCTCATTATCCATGCAGAAATAGCAAGAGTTTTTAACTGATAAAAAAAAAATAAAAAAAACAAAAAACAAAATAAAATAAAATAAAAATGTTATTGAGCCATGTTAAAAAGAAAAACTCTTATAAAGTAATGGCTTTATACCTATTTATTATTATACTTTATTTCAGAATACCTTTTTGAGCAGCAAATATTACATTACCTGTTCTGATAAGAGAAAATAATCCAAAAGTGTGGATAAAGCAAGTAAACCCTCTTACTCCCACAACAGTGAAAAGCTGATTAGAAGTCAAGCCTTCTGACACATCGGAGTGTTTTTACTGCCCTATCTTGGCTCGTTGGCCACCTTATTTCCCCTCAAAACAATCGCTTGGCTCCCTGCAGTAAAATCCAAAGCTCAAATCACAAATTCTAAAGGAGTTCTAACAAGAAGACTCTGGAGATTGGGAATATGCTGAAATTCCAACTTCAGTGCCTCTTGAAATCCATTGACTCTAACACATGTAATTGAAATGGTTGACAGGCCAATTAAAATATAATTCGACTTTCTCCCTGGCAGAATCCCACCTTTGAGGCTCATTTGTTGATAACAACCAAGCAATAAGCCAGGTCTTTCCAATCCCTTCCAGTGACCCGAAGTTCAGTTTCATTTGCTCTAACTGCATCAAACCTCTTCAGCAGAAGGACTTAGAAGTGTTTCAGACTTGGACTTAATAAAAGAGTCCAGAGTTTTCTTGTTCATCCTGCTCTTCATTGCTCATCTTGTGTAAATGCACGGATTATCTGAGTTTCGGTAGAGAAAAGGGGTTAATTTCATGTTACTGAAACCCAACATTTCCTTGTGGGAAATCGTCCAGAAAAGAAACTCTTGGCCCTCAGTTACTGCTCCAATCTTATCATTTTAAACTTTGCTGACTTTCTTTTCAGACTATTCTCTTATCTTTTACTGTACTTCACTTTTGTAAGTTTAGCTTATCAATTTTTTAAAAATGATATCATAAATTTCCTTATAATGTTCAAGTTTTAATGATGAAAGCAATAAATTATGACATTCATAACTGTTATAACACAGATGACATGGGGAGTTATGGCGCATACCCATCAGATAAGTACTGTATTTCACAAAGCTTGCAAGCTTCCTCCTTACTTAAGATCAGTTTTAAATTTTCTTACCTGAATTTTCTGTAAGCAATAATTTGCTCTTTTAAAGCTGATTTGCATCATGAACATTGAAAATTTTAATAAGCTAATACTTTATTGTGTTAAAAAGAGAACACCTTCAAGCTTATTTTTCTTTTTAAAATATAATTTATATTTATTAATTACAATTTTTTTACTTTGTTACTGAGCTGCAGCGCCCTCCCTTGTCTTCTCCCAGGTCCACCCACCCTCCCTCTTCTCTCTCTATGCCCTTTCCCTAGTCCATTGATAAGGGAGGTCCTCCTCCCCTTCTATTTGACCCTAGTTTATCAGGTCTCATCAATGCTGGCTTCATCATCTTCCTCTGTGGTCTGGCAAGGCTGCACGCTCCATAGGGAGGTGATCAAAGAGCCACCCAGTGAGTTCACATCAGAGACAGACCCAGTACCCCTTACTAGGGAACTGGCTTGGAAACTGAGCAGCCATTAGGCTTCCTTTGAACAGGAGGTCTAGGTCCTCTCCATGCAAGGTCCTTGGTTGGAGTATCAGTCTCTGCAGGCTCCCCTGGACCAGGTATTTTGGCTTTGTTGTTCTCCTCATGGAGTTCCTGTGCCCTCCAGGTCTTTCTATCTCTCTCTTCTTCTGTATGGATTCTGGCACTTCATACTTTTTAAAGACACATTCCCAGCTCTGTTTTAGAACTAGTGTTTGGGCCGAAGGTTGACTCTGCTAGAGAAGTAGAGAAGATGAGCTGCTCCGAGACCCATGCAAATGCAGAAAGGCATGATGGGAGATACAGGATTCGTAGATGCATACTGGAAGGAAAGCTACCAATAGGGCATTCATATAGACGTGACTGATGCCTGAAAACTAAAGCCACAAAGTTATTCTGTTACAGGCATCCTCAGGGTCACTGCATGCAAACGCTTTGGAGATAATACTTCCTGAAGGTACTGGCTCCGCAGAAAATGTGGCTGGATAGTTTGCGGCACTAATGATGCTAGTGATCTGCAGGTTATGCCCTCGTCCTTACACAGGCTCTCACCACCCCTTGTCTAGGATGGGAAACCACTGACCTACAGAGGGTTAAACACGCAATGACAGAGGAAGTCTCCATTTTGACCCATATGGAACCTCTCAAGAAATGTTTATCATTATCCAATTACTTTTATGTAATTAATGACAATATTTGATATTACTGACGATCTTAATATCAAACAAATTAAAGGTGATGAAGAGAGAAAAAAAGAGCAGATCCACTTATACATATTTAATCAACAATTTAAAATAAATCTAGCCCAGCTATACAACTCCTAGACGTATATCCAATATATGTTCAAATATACAAGGACATTTGCTCAACCATGTTTGTAGCAGCTTTGTCAGTAATTGCCAGAATCTGGAAACAACCCAGCTGTCCCTCAATGGATGAATGGATACAGAAATTGTGGTGCTTTTACACAATTGAATACTACTAAGCAATTAAAACCAAGAATATGAAATTTGCAGGCAATATTGGGAACTAGAAAAGATCATCCTGAGTGAGGCATCCCAAAAGCAGAAAAACACACACAGTATATACTCACTTATAAGTGGGTATTAAACATAAAATATAGGATAAACATACTAAAATCGGTACACCTAAAGAAGTTAAACAAGAAGGGGGTCCCTGGGTAAGATGATCAACCCTCACTCCGATAGGTAAATAGAATGGATATCAGAAGAGGGAGAAAACAAGGAACAGGACTGGAGCCTCTCAAAGACTCCACCCAGGAGGGTAGAGAAGCAGGTGCTAAGACTCATAGTCAGACTGTGGGCAGAGTACAGGGAATCATATGAAGGAAGGGAGAGACAGAAAGACTTTGAGGGGACAGGAGCTCCACAAGGAGAGCAAGAGAACCAAAAATCTGGGCCCTGGGATTTTTTCTGAGACTGTTACTCCAACCAAAGACCATGCATGGAGATGTAGCCCATGGCAGCTCAGTGTCCAAGTGGGTTCCCTAGTAATGGGAACAGAGACTGTCTCTGACATGAACTGATTGGCCTGCTCTTTGATCACCTCCCCCTGAGAGGGGAGCAGCCTTACCAGGCCACAGAGGAAGACAATGCAGCCTCTCCTGATGAGACCTGATAGACTAGGGTCAGATGAAAGGGGAGGAGGCCTTCTCCTATCAGTGGACTTGAGGAGGGCCATGGGAGGAGAAGAGGGAGAGAGGGTAGTATTAGGAGGGGATGAGAGTGTGGGGCTACAGCTGGGATACAAAGTGAATAAAGTGTAAATAAGAAAAAAATAAATAAATTTTAAAAATAATAAAAGAAATTAATAGTAGTAGTATAATATTACATCCATGGACCAACAGTTTTACCCAGCAGTGCAATCCCATTTTAACAATGTCTAATGAAACTAGCACAGTAATGGGCTACTTGGAGAAGCATCTCAACATATGAAGAAATAATAGCATATCCTATTTGACTTCTTAACAAAATAGAAAAACTTGGATAAAAGACAATTTTCTTTAAAAATCTCCAAATATTCCACATGCAAATGCTTACACATTGTGAGAATATTATCAGCAGTGCTTATTGCTGGGGCGTGGCTAACTTGTTCATTCACTAGAAAGAAGAGATTGTTGGTGCCTGGTAAGTATGTTCCTATCATTTCAATAAAAGCAAAAATCTCAGTGCAATGTTTATAACAAGAAAATCTCTCACAAATGCCCAAACACACCTATAGAAAATGTTTAGTAACAACATTTGCTGGTTATGGAAATCAGTTGTTGGGACAGCTACCTAGATATTCATTCTCATAGGAATTATTAAGTATAATATGGTATACAGTATATGTGTGTGATAAAATATGGTTTAGTGTCATTAAGAGTCAGATTTATTACCAGTGAGTATACTACATCACACACAGCATGGCAAATTAGAATAGGAAGTGAAAGCATTTATAGCACCACTTATGTAAAAAAATTTAAAACACACGTAAATGACTACTTTACATACACATATATACTTCAATAAATACCCAGAAGGGAAATTGGAAAGCTATATATTAAAAACACTATATGAGTTATGTCTCCAAAAAAGAGGACCTGAACTAGGGAAAAGAAATGAAGGGGAAACTCAGATTAAATTCAGAGAGCATTGTCAAGACAAAGGTGAGTCAAAGTGTGAACATGCATTCAAACCAGGTACAGATACAGTTATTTTTAAAAGCAAGAATGGCTCTGTGATATATTTGTATTTCTGAACTCCTCTCCAAACTTAAGTAGTAAGGTGTAGTAGCAAGAACTTACACAGTAAGTTCTCCAAGGCCATTGAAGTAATCACCATCACCTGTAGTTTACCCCTTGGACCACATCTATAACATAAGGTAGGATTTTTAAATTTTTTTATTAATTATACTTTATTTACTTTGTATCCCCCCTGTAGCTCCCTCCCTCCTCCTGTCCCAATCTCTCTCTTCCTCCCCCTTCTTCACACATGCCCCTCCCCAAGTGCACTGATAGGGAAGGTCTTTTATTCCTTCCTTCTGATCCTAGTCTGTTAGGGCTCATCAGGAGTGGCTGCATTGTCTTCCTCTGTGGCCTGATAAGGTAGGTTTTATAGGCTATGTTCCGAGTGTTTTTTACACTTCAGGAAATTTTCATAAGCATACCACTCCCTTTCTAGAACAGGCACAATTGTTGATCATTTTCATACTTATTTTGTCTATTTAGACACCAAGAACAAGTAGAACTCATATTTTCACAAAGCCTTTGAGGTGGCAAGGGACCACCAAGCCCACCATGTATCTGAATTAAACCCTCTCCAAGGGCCACATTGACACCTTGAGCACTGTAAAGCAGATAAAACTCATGTCAAAGCTGGAACCACATCATCCAATGCCAAGGCAATATTGTTTCTGCAGAGTGTTGTCTTTATAAAGCATTCATGTGTGTATAGTACAATAACAAAAAGCATCATCAATATTTACGACTGTGTGTGACACTTTCCATACACGGGAGGTTTATAGGATGAAGTAGTTATTTATGTCTCTGGAAAAGACATTTAAAACTACTAAAGTTTTAATTAAATGCTAAATACGTTTTTTTTTTCTGAGATATGCGCAGTAAACTTTATCTGTTTGCTGTCTGGAGTTCTGTGTTTGCAAATTAGGCATCCCTGACTCTTTCCATTTTAATTAAAAACTGTAAGCTTGACAGAATCAACTTCCTTTTTTAGTTGTTTAATGAACATTAATAAAACAAAATTAAAGTGCTGTTTAACATTCAGCCAATTTGTTAGTTGTTAGGTAGGATGACTTTGTTTTCAGGAGCTAGGGTTGAAGCAGAATAACTTAGGGAAAACAGCTTTCCCAGGAGCATTTAATAAACTCACAGTAGGGCACGGAGCCTTCAAAGTCAGGTCAACAAATTATTGATGTTACTCTTTCTACTGAGAGGCATCTTGGAATCAGAGAAATCATTCCAAGTTTAATCAGCATTTGCTTCCCCTTGATTAAATTTTAGCATTTCCATGAAGGTTGTGTGCTGTGTTCCCATGACTGTGTTTACTGCCCTCTCCTTCATTTATAAAATTTTCTGAATTTACTATTTTTCTTCTAAGACATATTTTTTTTCTGGCTGATTCTATGTTTACATATTAAATGTCTTTAGTATAATTAGTGCTCCAAGAAATTATATTATGTCCAAGCACTAATATTGAGAGTGTGTGAGAAACAAAAGTTTCACAGTAACTGCTGAGACCCAAAATACTTCAATTTCAATCCTGCGGTTAGTCCTCCGGTTTCTTTCACCTGTAATTGCCTCACATATTTGTGGTTTAGTCAGCATGTATTTTGCTTTGTTGGGTAGATGCTAACAAAATATGTAGGTTGGCATAGTCATGCAATTGACAATTTGTCAAGGAGAACATATGCAGTGCCCATGTTACTCTACAGTAATCCCGCATGGTTACCGGCTTAAACACTTCCCAACTTCTAATGGAATGCTTCCAAGCCTGATAATCTTCCTGAATAAATAACAAAATTATTGGGGCTGGAAGGATGGATCAGTGGGAAGAGAATCCTTATTGTTTTTCCAGAGTATAGAGAAGAGTCATGTGCACATGTTACAAAGGAAAGGAGTTAGTCCCATGGGCATCCAAGCAGGCAGGTGTAACTCAGCAGGGCACAGAAGTGATGGGGTACACTGACTAGGGCACACACTGACCACACAGTCCTTTGTAAGGTAAATTGGGAGTGCTGTACATCAGTGCATAAAACCTCAAATTTAGGTCAAGAAATGGAATTAATTGTCTGCGGTTACTGTCCACAAATGTAAGTTTAGTGGTTCTGAATAGAACACATGTATTGTCATAAGTTCTCTAGGTCAAAAATCAGAAACAGATCTCAGGAAGCTAAAATAAAGCTGTTTGCTGGGCTGTGCTCTGCTGTGGATGCTCTAGGAAATACTTCCTTTCATTGCCTTGTGCAGATTCGGGAAGGCCTAGATTTTTTGGCCCATGGAATCCTCCTTCAAAAAAAAATATCATTTCAGTTTGTTTACTTTACAACCCATGGGTGCCCCCTCTCTTCTCTCCTCCCAGTTTCTCCTTTTCCCTCCTTCCCCCTACCTCCCTCCCCCCAGAAAAAGGAAGTCCCCCTTACCCCTATGTCAACCCTCCCCAGCACATCAAGTCACATCAGGACTGAGCACATCCTTATCCCCTGAGGCCAAGCAAGGAAGTCCTGCCAGAGGGAAGCGGTCCAAAAGCAGACAATAGCGTTTATGTTAGAAACACTCCCCATCCACCCTCCAGGCATCCCATATAAAGAACTAGCCACCCCTCTGCTACCTCTATGCAGGGGTTCAGGGGGCCTGGGTCCAGACCATGCATGCTCCATAGTTGACTGTCTCTGTAAGTTCCATGGGACTGAGTTAATTGTCTTTGTTGGCCTTCATGTGAGGGTCCTGTTCTCTCCAGGTCCTTCTGTCTTTGCTTCAACACTTCCACAGGACCCGCAAAGCTCCACCCCATGCTTGGTTGCAAATGTCAGCATCTGTCTCAATCTACTGCTGGAGCCTGCCAGACAACAGTCAATTTAGGCTCCTGTCTGCAAGCATAGCAGAGCATCATTAATAGCGTCAGAAGCTAGCTCTCTACTGTGAGGTGGGTCTCAGGTTGGGCCAACTATTGATTGGACATTCCCTCGATTTTGTTCCCTCTTTATCCCTACACTTCTTGTAGGTAGGGTAGTTTTTGGATAAAAGGTTTCATCAGTGGGTCAATGTTCCCCTCCTTCCATTAGTCCTTCCTGATTAGGAGGTAGTAACCTCATTCTTAATACACTTCCCCCAACCCGGTTAGGAGTCTCAGCGATAGTAACATCTATAGTCATTCTTGTTAACATGCCTACTATATACCAATAAGACTGTGTCCTTATCTCACACGTCTTTTCATCATTTGCTCTATCAATTATTTGTGGCCAGCTTATACAGTTATATAGGCAAGGAGAAATAGTCTGTGTTACAAGCTCATTGAGATTTTTGTTGCATTATATTGGTTATGTTGTTGCTTTGATTGTGACAATGTATATGTATATGTAATATTGGCTGGTACAAACTCATTGTGTTCACCAGGTTGGACTTAGAGTTAGAGCAATCTGTCTGCCTCTACCTTCTAGGTTTTGAGATTGCAGGAGTTTACCACCACACTAAGCTGGCTGAGTTTTTCTTTTAATTGAAAAAAATTAGTCATTCATAATCCTTCGCAGACACTGCCAATAAGTAAATACATTATTATGGAAACTTAAAAGACTCACGGTCTTTCTCATAGAGAGTTGACAATATAATTAATTGCTGAAACTAGGAACTGAGAGTCAAAGCAAAAGCTATTTAATACATATGCTTAAATGATAGCAGTACGAAATGGCAACATCCCAGACAAAATGGGCCATATCATATTTTCAGTTTAAGAAAGTTTCATAATTCATATCCAGCTTATCAAAATAAGAAGGCAATCTCAGCCTGTCTTCTACCTGTGTTAGAAAGGACTACACGATATAACTGGAAGTAACAAAAGAGAGTGTTCACAGTGAAGACACAGGTGTGGCTACAGTGAACCCCGACTGCTGTCTCCAGCCAGGGCTCCTGTGTGTCTGCTCCTCTCCACGTTGCTCTCGCTGTGACCCTCATTAGCTGGCATGCTTCACTCTGCTCTTATTACTCTGGGACTCCCAGGGCTTGTTTGTGGAAGCAGCTGCCTTGGCTTTCCTCGTGGTTGACAGTTTCGCTGTCAATGCTGCCCTATCGACTGCAGTGACTTGGGATTATCCACAACCAGAGTATGATTCTGACAACTGATATGTCAGGTAAACGTGGAAAAAAGGCAGACATTAGAGAGGAATGAACCCCAAAGCGGACACACTGTGTGAAGCTGGCTCTTACAAACGGAGACTGGGAATGCAATATTGATCATTTGAAAGGATTAATATTTCTTTTTGTTTTTGACTAGATTTGTTTTCTATAAATACTAAAAGAGATGTGATGCATATTAACGTGGGGTGAAAATATAATTCAATTAAATAGATTGGTTTTCTTTAGCAATATGATATGAATGATATAAACAATAAAATATGTGGAAAATACAAATTATTTTGTTTTTAGTGTTGTATGATATTTTGTACACAGTTAAATACACATATGCATCCGGATTCAAGAATATGTGTGTGATGTTTTTCCTTATAAAAATATCTTAGATCATGTTTGATTTTCTTCAGCTTCTGTAAAAACAACAAGGGCCCCAGAGTTTAGAAATCTGGCTGCTGTGTTTCCCAGGGAGTATTCGTTGCGTGTAGTTTTCAGAAAGTATCCAAGCCTGCGTATTTCTAGAGCATGTATACGTACATATGGACATGCACATAAACTTGTTTTCATCACATAATAGACACTAATTGTGAATTTTTGGAAGAAAGAAAGAGTCAAACATTTTAGAAAGGCTAGAAAAGAATAGAAAATAATACTTTTTTCTAGGTAGCTGAAGGGAAGGGCACACTCTAAAATTTCCTCCTCAACAATACCGAACAAACCAGACACACACACACACACACACACACACACACACACACACACAAACAAACAATCTTCAAAGACAGAAAGTTTTCACTTTTTTAAAACAAGTTTACTTAAAATCTAAAAATCACTAGATCATAGCTATGAGCTCTTGTGTTCCCACTGTACCTCTACTGTCTGCAATCCTTTTGTGGCAAGGACAAATAGAGAATAATTGTGAAAATTAGAAGGCACCATTAAGTAAGAGGTCTAAAAGTCATAAAAAGCCACTGTCATTATTATTAAAAACTACAAATATGTCTGAATATTTCAGAGCACTGAATCCAGGAAGAGCGTTGAAGGTGCATCTTTGAAAGGTAGTTTTGATATGTGTAGCTTTTCAAGGAGAAAAGGGGAAATGGGAAGAAACAATGAGCTTTCTGTATGTCGATGAAGGAGCGAAGGAGAAAAAGAAGAAATAAAATTAAAACTATATTGGCCATAGACTCAAAGGATTTAACCCCCTTAATATGCCACCATGTACCAGAAATAAACAAAACCATTAAATATATGTTTGAAGAGAATGGAAAGCCTCTACAAAATAGTAGAAAAAATAGTCCCAAATACACCGCACTCATAAAAGTAAAATTAATAAATGCATGCAGAAATATTAAAATCCAGAAAACAAAATTCAAGACAAATCATTGTTGTAAGACAAATCTTTTCATGGGGAGGTGCTACATACATGTCTACTCACCCCAGATAGAAAACACAGGCAGACCCAGTGTCTGTCCTGGATATCCCTAGTGTCCAACTTGGTGTAGCAATGAAGTTTATTGGGATTACTTACAAGAGTATGGGTAGGAAGTTCTTTAAATGGAGAGAAATGACTCAAAGACAACGGCATAACCAAAGTCCACACCAGCATGGGTGACAGCTCACAAATCTGAAATCTTAAAACCCACTGCATGACCTTCAAAGTTCAACAAGTTGGAAGGTGTCTTTTCCAGCTATCAGTTGGCCTAGACCTCTTTCAGGTAGTTTGGCAGGCTTCTGCTTCTTTCAGGAAACTAGCCACTTAGATCCTCTGAATCTCTTTTGTGCAGCTTAGCTTCCTTCTGAGGGAGTGTGGTGGCTTGAATAGGAATGGGCCCCATAGACCCTTGTATTTGAATTCTTGGTTCAGAGATTGATATTATTAGGATGTATGTCTTTGTTGCCATAGGTAGGGTTTTGTTTGAGGAAGTAGGTCATTGTAGGGGCAGGATTTGAAGTCTCAGAAGTCACTTCCTGCTGAGTTAGGATCAAGATGTAGAATTCTCAGCTACTTCTCCAGCACCCTGTCTGTCTGCATGATGCCATGTGTCCTGCCATGACAATGATGGACTGAACTTCTTAACAGTAAGCCATGACCAAATAAATATTTTCCTTTATAAGAATTGTCATAGTGTTGGTCCCTCTTCATAGTAATAGAAATCTTAAGAAATAAATTGGTACTAAGGACTAGGGTATTGCTTTGATAGGCTTCAACATGCTTGTGTTCGGAGGAACTTGGATTTCGGGACTTTGGATTAGGAAAGCAATTTAACATTCTAAGTGGGGTTAATGGGCCAACTAGTAGGAATATAGAAGACAGTGGTGTTGAGAGTGTTTAGAACTGTGGGGGCCCTACTCAAGAGGGTTCAGAGGAGAAGAATATTGGTATGGGTCTCAGGGATTTTCCTCGTTATATTTTGCCTAAGAATGTGATTGCTTTTTGCTGTTAACCAAAAAGTCTGCCTGAGTCTAAATTGAAGAGTTTTAGATTGTTATGGCAGAGAAAATCTCAAAACAACCTAAAATTGACTCTGTCATGTGGTTATTAGTGTTCCCTCTTACGAAGATCTATAATGAAAAGAAGCAAGCTGAACAAGCAAAAATACAAAATGTACAGACTGAGGGGAAAAAAGGGTTACCAGATGGAATGAAGCTAAATCTTGTGTTCAAGATTTTATTTTATTTTTCTTTAATATGATGTATAGGTTAAAGAAAAGCCCAATATTAATAGAATAAAGGAGGTGGTGACCTCTGGACAAGACCCTACTCAGCTAAGCTTCCAACTGTGAAAAGAAATTAGAGAGCAGAATTAGGTCCTTGCATGGTGCATGACTTTAATCCCAGCACTAAGAAGCCAGAGGTTGCCATATTTCTAAGTTTAAAGTCATGCTGGTCTACAGAGTGAGTTCAAGGACAGCCAAGCTTATGCAGTGAAAGAAACCATGGAACACAGAAAGCTGGCAACGCTGTAATTAAACAAGAGGGCCATGTTCCAGTCCCAGCAAGCAGCAGAATTTGGAAGCTTTGGCGATGTGGTTCTGAATTCAGAGACAAAGATAAAAGAAAGGAGTTGTGAATCTCCCCCCTGTGACTAAGGAAAAGCTGCTGAGGCCAATCATGTGTCAGGGGTGTCTCTGCAGGGAGGCCTAGAAAGGCCATTATGTGAAGCCATGAAGGTGAAGCTTAGATTGTCTTGGAGATCCCAACATGTTCGAGATGCTAGAGTCATGGGGTATCTGCCAAGAAAAGCTGCTAACAGAGAATGGAACCAGCCCAAGAGAAAGAAGTGTGTTGCAGTCAACAAATTTGAAAGTGGAATTTGTAATTTGGACTGAAAGGAGTTAAAGATCCGAAGAAAGCTCTGACACAGACATGGTGTTGTAGATATTGGTGTTTGCCCAGCTGGTTTTGGGTCTTGCTTTGATACAATATTTTCTCACTCTGCTCCCTTTTCTTTGGTATGAAATGGTAATATATATCCTGTATGTTGGAAGTAGGTAATCTTTTTTATTTTGATTCTTTTAGGGAATTAAAATTAAGATATTGCAAAGTTAAGAGACAAGATGTTGGAATTTGGACTTTAAACAGGGTTGAGGCTATTACAGACTATGGAGACTTTTGAAGTGGACCTGAATGAATTTCTGCATTATGTTATAGCTACAAGCCTATGGGGACAGGGAGTGGAATGTGCCATTTTGAATAGGAATGGCCCCCATAGACTCTTATTTTTAAATACTTGGTCCATAGACACTATGAGGAGGTGTAGCGTCAGAATAGGTGGAGCTTGGTTGGAGGACGGGTGTCAATGCGAGGCAGGCTTTGAGGTCTCAGAAGTTCAAGACATTTTACTTCCTGCTGCCTGCTGAACCAGATGTAGAACTTTCAGATCTTTCTCCAGTACCATGTCTGCCTATATGCTACCATGTTTTCTACTGTACAACATTGGACTAAACCTCTGAACTATAAGCAGGACCCAATTAAATATTTTCTTTATAAGAGTTGCCATGGTTCACATAGCAATAGAAACCATAACTAAGATAAGGAGAGTCTCAGTTTTATTGTTCCCTCTGGTGGGAGGGCAGGTGTTATAATAAATCTGCTCAGTTTAAGGAACTTCCTCAGTTTATATTGGATTGTTGACCTTCCGGCTTAAGTATCTTTTCTGCAGGATGGAATGTTTTAGTCTCTCAGGAAACTGTTTTACCACAATCACTGACAAAACTTCTTCAAAAAAAAAAACATAAAGCAAACAATCAAAAAATCATACACACTAAACAAACAAAAACAAAGCAGCAAGAAGAAAAAAATAAAAACAAAACAAAAATAAGTAATAAAATAGGATAGGTAAGAAAATAAAAAAAAATTAAATATACACTAACAAATATGCAATAATATACAAATCTATCTGAAATTGGGTATCTTGAAACTGAAGATCAAAATGAACCAAATGCAGAAGTGTAAAATGGTTTCATCATACTTAAGAATGGAAAATGTGGCAAAGTTGTCTCTAGTAAGAATAATTAATTACAAAAGTCTGTAGGAATGATAAAATAGTTTGGGATTTAAAAAGAAAGTAATGAGATTAACAAAGATAAACCTAAATGTGATAAAGAACTAAAACTGGGCACCAAGAATAAGCAGAAATAGAAGATGGGCAAAGAATGAATAACAGCAGCAATGATGGTAATAGCAGAATACCTGAGAAAGAAAAGCAAAACAGCAGAGTAAAACTAATAAGGAAAATTACCATTTGACACATATTGTCATAATGTGAATTGCAGGCAAGAATCACTGAGGAATGCTAAGATTACCACGGAAAAGTACAACGAGAAGTGGGAAACACACACAGTCGCAGAAAGTTTCCACATAATGTTTTCATTGAAGTGTCTTGTTGTAGTCCTGCCCTCCATCTGTTCTGGTTCTTACACTCCTTCTGTTTCCTCTTCCACTGTGTTCCCCGAGCTCTGAGGGGAGTGACTTGATGGAGTCATCCTACTTACAGATATGTGACTAAGGTCTCTGCATAATGTCTGGCCATGGGTCACTGTATTTGTTCTCATCTGTCCCAAGAGGAAGTTTTTTTCTGATGATGTCAGAATAAGAAGTCACTTTATTATTGTCACCTTCTTTTAGACCAAAAGTACTTGGTCACTTACATTACAAAAAAAAAATGGCAAAAGTATTTATTGATTTATTGACTTTGGGGAAAAGAACGGATCTGCACTGAGGAAGCATGGTGGCTACAACTTTATTCAAGGATGACAACTTCAGTGCTTTGCTTTGTTTGCAGGTTGTGACTAACGGTTAACGTGCTGGAAGTTCAGCCACTCCCTGGTGAAGGTGACTTTATCACCACTGTTGTAGTGAATCAGCTCCCAAGCAAAATAGTAACAAAGAACAAGCTGCTCTTGTCTTTTGCTTTCTCTCATCTCATCACCTCCCCTTAAGTCCTCAGTATTCACCAGAAGCCAGTGCTATATGCTAGGTCTGTGAACCCTCCAGGTAACAAATCACAATGCAATGAAACCCTTTTATTTATATATCATCAAGGTACTGTATATAAATATTTGTGTAGGTAAAAATAGGTCAAATATAAGATTTTCGCAGTTAAAAATCATCTTCAAAATTTTTTATGTTAGCAAATTTGAATGATTGAACTATTATAAGAGATGTTTATGTATTAATTTCATTAAAAGATTCTCACTATTGAAGTTTTCATGTATCTTATTAAATATGTTTGACTCTACAAACTGTCTTTGATGTTTTCATTATCAGAATTGTGTCATTTGTGTCATCGAGCAAAGCATCTAGAGCATATCAGCTTCAGTTTCCTGAAACTGTTTTTTAATTGTTACATCAGAATCTATTGTTTCTAAAATTATTATTCTAAGATGTGAAATTAATTGCAAAAAATTTGCAGAGTTTTCTTTTTTCCATTTTTAAAACTCCCAAAGTAGAAAAGTTTGGTTAAATGATTCATCTAATTGTGTTTTTATAAGTTATTACGGTCTGGTTAATTTTTGTGTATTAACTTCTTTTAATAATGGAATTTATTTACACTTTTTTTTGTAAAACAATGTTTAATCTAGTTGTAGAGAACAATTAACTCAAATTTTTTGCCTTATTTTAAACTATTCTGATATGAATTTTCATCAATACTGATGGCTTATCAATACTTATGGTTTATAAATCCTGCTTGCCCTTTAACAGACAACACAGGCAGCTCAGAAACCACTCTATAATAAGGAGTCAGTGATGTGGTCACTTCAGCCAAATGATAGCTCCATTATATACTTGGGCTTGTTTTTACTATGTAGGAAATGCAACAAATTAAAAAAAAAAAACTTGTAAGACTTTTCGCAGCAGTTGCTGAGCTCTGTGTGTGCTTTGTAAGTGGCAATGTTTATTGAAATTGCACCTCTGTGCATTGGACTCACAGGAGTTCATAGATCCACATCATCCCATGACCTTTCTCTCTCTTCTATGGTTCTGGTAAAGTAGAATGGCTCTGGAGCATCTGTAGAGTAGCAGATAAAATCCCCTCGTTTTGGGAGAGATAAAGTGATGTCTGAACACTAGTCAGAGATAAAATGAGGAAAGACGGTGCCTGCTTCCTGGAGGGGTCAATTCTACCATGCTGTGGAGTACAGGGAGATAAATCTGTCATCAGACATTTTATTTTCTGTCTCTAAGTCTACACAACTACTTTCACAAATGGCTTTCTCCTCCAGAGATGAAAAATATCGGTGTTTATTTCACTTGATTTTGGTTAGATCTCAGGACTCAGTGCTCAACACCATGAGAAAATCATCCCCATTCATTTATAGGAAGTCTATCTGTTCCTAGGGCCATGCAGAAAGTTTTGGACTCCTGGGAATAATTGTCCCTACTTGCCATTTTTAAGTGTGAATGCTTCCTTAAATACTGTCAACTATAGAATTCCATGTAGCATAGCCTAGTATGTGGTTTCTTGCCAAGTCATAAGCAAGAGTCACGGGACAGTAACTGTCACCCCAAAGATTGCCAAGCACCATTATTGAGATATTTCCCTAGCAAAAAAGAATGATGTCTAGAAACAAAGAACACTGTTGCTACTACCTCCAAACCCCAGAGATGTCTCAATCTGCTTCATGACATGGAACATGTCTCCTTTTCTTTCTTACAAATTGCTGCTATAACTACCTCCTTTAAGACAGTTAAGAATACTGTCTCTCCCAAGTCTAAGCTCTTACCAATAATGTTGAAATACATTTTGTTTTGAAACTTGTGCTTTTCTTCTATAAAATATCTGGACAGTGAAACACTAAGATTTGTATGACACAAAGTTAGCACACACATCATGAAAGATGTCTCCAGCACAGCAAAACTCATCCAGTATGTAAACCATCATCTTGCTTCAGATAGGCAAATAATGAATGTATCACAATGATAGCAGGCGACCATATTCTTCAAAAGTGGGTCAAGGTTTTGCGTCCAGGAGGCATTTTATTTTATTTGAGATGGGATTAAGCTTTGAATCTGGAGTATTCGTCAAAATTTATGTATTCATGATTTGGTCCCTTGTCGGTTGCTCTCTTAAAAAGAGATTGGATAGTGAGGGTGCTGAGGTCATCAGTGGACTAACATGGGTACAGTCTACTTGGGGGGACAAGAGTCACTAAGAGCCTATCTTCGAAAGGTATATAATGCTCTGGTCTCTTCTTGTTTACTCTCTGCTTCCTGTCCTTTATGAAGTGGTCAGCTATTCCACCATGCCTTTCTGGTATGATATTCTGTTTAGCACAAGTTCAGAAACAATGGAGTCAGAGGGCCATAAAATCTGAAACCATAAGCATTTCTTCCTTTAAAATGTTTTTGTCCCAGTAACAAAAATACTGTCTGATGGAACCTTCTTTTCTAAAAGAAACTTCCCCACTCAGTGAACCTTCTAAACACTAATTTATGTCTCTTTATGGTTTTCATATGTGTATAGAAGGTTTTCTTAGCAAACTTTCTAGCTCCACAAGTGATAAACCATGTATCCTGCCCATCTATAGTGCTCACAGTATTGGGCATGTAACTAAAGACATATAAAATGCATTTAATAAGTTTACTAGATATGTATTCTATGAATATTTAACATAATAAAGTACAATACATGCTGACACTTCTTGTTTCAAAACTGTGAGATACTATATATTTCCTGATGGCTCACTTGTGGAAGTTGGGATTCACCTCCTGTGTCCCCACTATGTTTCTCACCACTCTCTTTCCTAACAATAATTTTAGTTTAATTATAAAAAAATTCTTGTCTATAAACATACAGTGGGTGCTCCAACACGGGAAGTAAACCTGGATGTGTTGAATTACTTAAGGCATAGCATGGTGCTGCTTTCTAGGGGGAGTATGTGTCACACTCCAGGACAACGTCCATTACAGACAATTTCACACTATGCCACACTGTAGAACTCAAACATCATGTATTGTAAATAGTTTGCATTTGTTGACTTTCTTAACTTCAGGTTCTGCTTGTTTTCTCTTTGGAGAGGGGTGAATACTTATAACCCCATTTCCCAGACTCCTTTGTAATTGATCTTGATGAGAATCGAGTATTAAAGACAAAATTAATGGGCCAGTACATAATAGGAATGTCAATAATTCTAATCAGAAGTCATCATGCTTTGGAGATGACTGGATGTATATATTTATAGCAGATGAATATATCACTCCACTGTTTTGTTTTGTTTACATTTTTTTCTTTATTAATTACACTTTATTCGCTTTGTATCCCCCCTGTGGTTCCCTCTCTCCTCCCATCCCAATCCTTCCCTTCCTCTACCCTCTGCATGCATGCCCCTCCCCAAGTCCACTGATAGGGGAGGACTTCTTTTCCTTCCTTCTGATCCTAGTCAATTAAGTCTCATCAGGAGTGGCTGCATTGTCTTCTTCTGTGGCCTGGTAATGCTGCTTCCCCCTCAGGGGGAGGTAATTAAAGAGCAGGCCATGTCAGAGACAGTCCCTGTTCCTATTACAATGGAACCCACTTGGATACTGAACTGCCATGGGCTCCATCTGTGCAGGGGTCTTAGGTTATAGTCCTTGGTTGGAGTATCAGTCTCAGGAAAGACCCCTGTGCTCAGATTTTTTGGTTCTGTTGCTTTCCTTGTGGAGTTCCTATCCTCACCAGATCTTACTGTTTCCCACTTCTTTCATACGATTCCCTGCACTCTGTCCAGAGGTTGCCCATAAGTCTCAGCATCTGCATTGATAGTCTGCAGGGCAGAGCTTTTCAGAGGTCCTCTGTATCAGGCTCCTGACTTGTTCCCTCTTTTCTCCTTCTTCTGAAGTCCAGCCTCTGCCTTTCGGGATAGGGATTGAGCATTTTAGTGAGAGTCCTCCCTCTTGATTAGTTTCTTTAGATGTACAGGTTTTAGTAGGTTTATCCTATGTTATATGTCTATATGAATGAGTATATACTGTATATACTGTGTGTGTCTTTCTGCTTCTGGGATAGCTCACTCAGGATGATCCTTTCCAGATCCCACCATTTATGTGCAAATTTCATGATTTGCTTATTTTTTTATTGCTGAGTAATATTCCATTGCTCAACCATGTTTGTAGCAGCCTTATTTGTAATAGCCAGAAGTTGGAAACAGCCCAGATGCCCCTCAGTGGAGGAATGGATGCGCAAATTGTGGTATATCTACTCCACTGATTTTTATCTCAAATAATTGTAGTAAATACAATTCAAAAATTATGTGTCATCAGAAATAGGAGTCAACATTTAAAATAATTTTAACTTAATAATCTCATTTGGATGATATCATTTGCAAAGTACCAATGATTTAAGGCATTATCTATGCTCTAACACTTATTTGCAGTAGGTATTAGGGAAGCTTCTTTGCTTCTCTGTGCTGCAGTACAATCATAGGTAATACTTAAATACAAACTGGGGGGAGGAAATTTAAGAGATATGAATGTGGACTCTCCTATGTTGCCCACTTATAGCAAGATAATTTTTTACCATTTCCATGATACTCAGTATTGATCTAATGAGACCACATTTTAAAACTTTGAGGACATAAAATGAAGCATTTCTAATGGAGATACTAGTTTTCTTTTGGTATGCAGGAGGAGTTCTGAGATTCTCAAGCAGTTGTTTAAGCAATTTCCTCAAAAGAGGAAAACAGGACACACTCTTTCTAGCGACTGTAAATGACAGAAGGTAAATAAACATTTTAAGATTTCTAATTGCAACCCTGGAAATTTGATTATGAAATATTTTTGTGAAGGTTGCTCACCTTGTCTGTGAGATTAAATACTACCAAGGTAACATATTTCCATTGTAAACTTAAAACATGGGAATAAACCTTGGATAATAATATATTCAGTATGTACTATGCATTTAATAATAGGTTTATCATCTCTTTACATCTAATGTGTTGTCTTCTTAATATAAGAAAGATGTTATCCTTTCCTCATGGGGATAAATCCATTTTACAAGCATTTTCTTTAGTTATCAGAATTCTGCAGAACTGAGCAAAGGCAAGATTAAGTGGTGCTATCACCCTGAGATGATTAAAGGCCTAAAGGAAATCATTTGCATCGCTTACTGAAAAATCAAAGGTACGCCTGTATAGTTGGAAAAGGATTCAAGCTTAGGCACTGATTTTACAGTTGGCCACCAGAAACCATGCTCTGTCCTAGAGAAGAAAAATTTAGTGTTATTTTAAAAAAGTTAATTAAACCCATTGATGTATGACCAATTTATTAATAGAGTGAGCATGTTAGAATGCTGATATTGCAAGGATGTATCCGAGAGAATAGAGGACAGGATTCAAAAAAGTCTTAAGTAGTACCAACACCTGCCCAAAGTTTTTCTGGAATGGCAGTTGTTTTAAATTGTGTATGTAACAAATACATATGTGTACATATTATTTATATCTATAGATTAAAACGTACGTAGATAGATAATCAATAGATCAATGGTAGATAGATCACTAGATAGATAGATGGATGGATAGATAGATAGATAGATGGATAGATGTTAGCTATTAATAAATCTAATTGTTATTTGGAAGAATGGAGGATTAATTCAGTGCCTCATACATGCATGTTAGGGAAATACTCTTGCCACCTGACTACATACCCATTCCTGATGAAATCAGAGTTATACTATTGAAGAAAAAAAAGTCAATCAAATGTAATGTAATTCTTGAATTCTTTTTGAAAACAGTGGAATAAAGTTGGATATCATTATAACAGAGTGCACAAATTCATGGAAACAAACAACACGGCACTAAATAATAACTGGATTAAGGAAGAAATCAAGAAGGGGATTGAAAATGTCTAGAACTGAATAAAAATGAATGTGAAGCATAACAAAATCTATGATATAAAAGCAGTATTAAGAGTAAAGTCTGTAGCACTATGTACACATACTAAAATTTTTGAGAGATCCCAAAATAATAACTTGATGATGTGCCATCTACACCAAACTCTGTGAGACAAAACGAAGGCAACCCTAAGGGGAGTTATTGACCCTCTAAGTCATACTAAACAAAAGAAAAAGAACAGATCTGAATGATAAAATTAGAGATGCTAAGGACACAGCAGACAGTGAGGACATTTGGAGAATCATTAGGACATGCTTTCAAAATCCATATGTCTTCCCTTCAAACTAGAAAAAGAAAATAAATGGATAGAGATATAGATATATCTGGACTGTCAGAGTTTAAAAAAGTAATTTAAATAGATCCATAATAACCAATGACATAGATACTGCTATGTAAATTTTCCCTACTAAAGAGCTTAGGGCCGAAAAGATGAGGTGCAGAATTATTCAAAGAATGAAAAACCATGCTGATCAAATTAGTGAGTAAAATGGAAAACAGGAATATTTGTCCAGGTTTTAATAAACCCGGTGTCATCCTCGTACTAAAACCAGCCAAGGATGCAACACAACAGAAAGGATAAACAATACAGGTCATCAGTTCTGACGGACATAAATGCAAGATTTTCTCAGCAAAATACTTACAAACTGAATTCAGAAGCACATAAAATATTTGATATCCATGGTCAATGTAACTTCATCCCGTAAATACAGTGATTGTTCAGTTGTTCAGCATATATAATTCAATAAAACTAATCCAACACAGAAATGGATAGTGAGGGAAACAACCCTTTTTGCCTTAAAAAACAGATTTTTTTTTTCTACTTGCGATAATTAGCAGGCTATTTTTAATGTCTGTGGATCAGTTCCCTCTTGGTCAGTAGAGAATCTATAATTCTTTTCATAAGATCCTTGAGAGTACAACATACAAACTCTCGGCAAACTGGGTCACTCTGTCTCTATAATGTAATCTAGAGTTCACAAGAAGCAGCAAAACCAGGAAGGAAAATGTTGGTATTACATTATGTGAATTTTTTTTTCTTCATAGAAAGTTTGGTTCAGACATATTTCAAGGAGGACAAAATCTAAGATTGGGCAAAATGTAATACAAATGAAGGGATAATGGGACGAGTATTATGTGGTGAAGCATACTCATCCGGTAAGAAGGAAACTAAGAGTAGAAACCTTTGTGAGACCTCTTTACCAAGGCTTGGATGCCAGGATAAATGTTTCAACTTAAGAGTCAACTGGCATCATGGATAATGATGGCATTTTCTGTGCAGTGCAGTGAGGTCCACTATTCACTAGTCTTCAGGCTGGCTAACGGACGTATGACTAGCAGCACAAAGCAAAATTTGAACCCGATGATGAACGGAAACTTTAATTGTAGTAAAGCTTATTTTTTAAAAAAGGAATATATATATATATATACATATATATATATGTATATATTCTGAATATTTATGCATATATACAAAAGAATATGTATATTCTTTTATATATTCTTTTTAAATAATACATAAGTATTTATATTCTTTATATATATACACACATACACAGGTTTGGTAAGAAATGTTTCATGAATCCCAGGTTGGCTGAGAATTTGCAATGTAGTAAAAATGATCTTGAAGTTCTAACATTTCAGCTTCCATCTTCCAAATGCTGGTATTACAATTGCGCACCATTGTATCCTGGACTCTATGTATCCTAGGCACACACTGTGCCAACTGAATTACAACCCCACCTTCAAGGTCAGATCTTCTAGATTACTTCATTTTATTATTCCTTACTCTTTCCAAGTCAATTATAATGGTAAACAGAACTGTAAACTATTGAAGAGACAAAGCTATTTAGGTTTCATAAATGATCTTGACCTTGCTTGATTTGCAATAACTAAACTTAAATTGAATGAATTTCTTTAGATTTTTTTAAGACAAAAAAAATTGTGGGTTCTACCAACCATAATCTGTTGAGAAACTTATAGTTATGTAAATGAAGTCTTTCCAATAAGACCCCTGTAATTGTGACCAATCATTATTTTCTTTGCTTTTTTCCACATTCATTTGATTAAAACCTTTTCTTTATATTCCTTCCATGGAGCTTCTGAATCACTTCTCATTTGGAGCTGATGGACCTGGAATTTGTACTTGTTTAGATACGTGTAGTATGAAATTGTGTTGTGCTTCTCTTTGCCTAACATCCTCTATCTCTATGTTGAAATGTGTCCTTAACCTAGGACTCATTGGCACAGGAGACAACTTCCTGAACAGAACATTAACAGCACAGGCTCTAAGAGCAGCAATCAATAAATGGGACCTCATGAAGCTGAAAAGCTTCTGTAAAGCAAAGGACACCATCTTCAAAACAAAATGACTGCCTACAGATTGGGAAAGAATCTTCACCAACCCTTTATCTGACAGAGGGCTAATATCCAGTATATATAAAGAACTAAAGAAGCTGAAAAGCAACAAACTAAGTAATCTACTTAAAAAATGGGGAACAGAGCTAAACAGAGAATTCTAGATAGAGGAATATCGAATGGCAGAGAAACACTTAAAGAAATGCTCAACATCATTAGCCATTAGGGAAATGCAAATCAAAAAGACCCTGAGATTTCACCTTACACCCATCAGAATGGCCAAGATGAAAAACTCAAGTGACAACACATGCTGGAGAGGTTGTGGAGTAAGGGGAACCCTCCTCCATTGCTGGTGGGAATGTAAACTGGTACAACCACTTTGGAAGTAAATCTGACGCTTACTCAGACAATTAGGAATAACGCTTCCTCAAGACGAAGCTATACCACTGCTAGGTATATAGCAAAATTTGCTCAAGTACACAACAAGGACATTTGCTCAACCATGTTTGTAGCAGCTTTATTTGTAATAGCCAGAACATGGAAACAACCCAGATGTCCATCATCGGAGGAATGGATACAGAAATTGTGGTATTTTTACACAATGGAATACTACTCAGCAATCAAAAATGAGGAAATCATGAAATTTGCAGGCAAATGGTGGGACCTAGAAAAGATCATTCTGAGGGAAGTATCCCAGAAGGAGAAAGACAAACATGGTATATACTTACTTATATAGACCTACAGGATATAATAAACATAATGAAGTCTATACACCTAAAGGAGATAAACAAGAAAGTAGACACAAGGTAAGATGCTCAATCCTCACTTAGAAAGACAAATGAGATGTGCATTGGACGTATGACAGGAGTCTACCGCAGATGGCATCTGAAAGAGTCTACCTATCAGTGTTTCAAAACAGATACTAAGCTCATAACCAAACCTTCAGCAGAAGGGGAGTTAGTATGACAGGGAAAGGATAGGAACCCCACAAGGACCAAATATATCTGGGCACAGGGGTTTTTCTGAAACTGTTTCTCCAAACAAGGACCATGTATGGATCTAACCTAGAACTTTTACTTGGACGAAACTCATGGTAGCTCAGTAACCAATTGATTTCCCATAGTAAGGGGAACAGGGACTATCTCTGACAGGAACTCAATGGCAGGCTCTTTGACTGCCCGCCCCCAAAGGGAGGAGCAGTTCTGCTAGGCCACAGAGGAGGACTTCACAGCCAGCCCTGAAGATAACTGATAAAACAGAGCCAGACAAAAGGGAGGAGGTCCTCCCCAATCCGTGGACCTGGAAAGGGGCAGGGAGAAGCTGAGGGAGGGAGGGTGGGACTGGGAGGGAATAAGGGAGTGGGATACAGCTGGGATACAGAGTTAATAAAATGAAACTAATAATAACAAACAATAAAAAAAAAGAAATGTGTCTTTAAGGTTTTTTTTTTTTTTTCAGAATGTGGGCTCCTCTGATTCCATTCCTCTTGGTTAACCCATAATATCCATAGATATATGCATATTGCTTTCTATATTATTGTACCACGTATATATGCATATTGCTTTCTGCATTATTGTCCTGAGCTCTGTATATGTGCTTGTATAGTGTGTGCCCATGATGCAGAACACCAGCTTCTTAGACATGGAAAAATACTGTTTACCTTTTCACATTTTGCCTTCTTCTGTGCCAGAGACTTATTGCAGAAGTGAGTATTTCATTTATTTTTACCTTAAGAATTCTCTGGAAATCTGAGCAGATGGATCTAAGAGTTAATCTGATCTGTTGATTGACCTATCCATTTTCATGTCACCCACAGACCTCAGAAAGTAGAAGTAAAGAAGTGATAATAATTCTCTCTCCTAGAATTATTCCATCACACTAATAACACCAAGTTACACTTAGTCTTCAATATAGTTTAAGATGGTCTTTTATCCCCACAAACATGTTTTCAGACCTGGATAGAGAAAAATATTATCTACAGTAAAGACAAGATCTGAGTCTTAGAGTAGTGTTCTCTCTAAATGACTAGGTAATCTTACCTGTCTGTATCAAACCCTAGTGTTTTTCATCTTATCTTGAAGCCCGAACTATCTCTGCATTTTTTTGTATTGTTTCATTTTCTTTTTAAACTGAAAAAATGAATCTATGTCTATCTTTCAATAAAGTCCTTTAAAGACTGACATTGTTGGGCCCGGAGGCTCATGCCTGTGACATCAGCACTCTAGAGGCTGAGTCTGGAAGACCATGAATGGAAGAATAGCTGGGGCTTTGACGGAGAAAGACGCTGTCTCAAGAAAGCAGACTAACAAGAGCAGACCAGACAGTAGGCTGAGAATGCACTCATATTTATGACAAAAATGGAGGTGTGGCTTCTTCTGTGTTACTGATAACTGGACTCTAGAATCAGTAGATAACTTGAAATATATTCTGGAAAAGCAAAGTAAGAGCCATGAATGGTTCTTGTTCCAGTCCATTGTACACAGTAGTTTAAAGGCAGGGTTTCTTTGAATGCTGGACGTTGGTATATTTGTGAATCTCCCAGTTTGGAGATTCTCTAGGTCTCACGAGCATTTGCAACACAAATATCTTAAGACTGTAGGTTACAAAACGTACTTGACTTACTGCAAAATACTGTCTGTTTCAGTATTTTGTGTTAAAATAAAGCTGTTTTGTCCTTAGTTGGCTTTTGCCTTTACTAAAATATCTGGTTAAAACCTATTTAAAAATTGCTAGACTTAAATTTTAATTTTATTTTTTAAATTTTATTTATTTATTTATTACAATTTATTCACTTTGTATCCCCTGTGCAGCCACCTTCTTCAAATCCTCTCAATTCTACCCACCCTCCCTCTTCTCCCCCTAGGCCCTTTCTCTAGTCTCCTGATAGAGGAGGACCTCCTCCCCTTCTATCTGACCCTAGCTTGTCATAACTTTTTATTTTAATATATACCCAAAGTGTTTACATTTTTGTTCAATGACAAATACAGCCTTTATGAAAATTCTGCTAAAGTAAAGGAGACATCTATTCTATTAGAGAAGAATCAATGCATGATCTACAAGTGTGATGTCAGAGAGAGGTTCAAATACTGGATGATAAATACACGGTGAACCATGGAATACCTCCCAACCCTCCTGTGATCAAAATCAGCTCTGTGCTCTGCACACCCCTAAAATGAAACTATAAATACTCCCTTCCTGGGGGAAGTCTGGGGTCTCATTCATTTTAGGGAGACTTAAGAGGATCAGGAACAAAGAGGGCTTCTGAATAGGCCCTAGGTACAAGAGAATCCTCTTAAGATAGGCTGCTCTTATGCAGAGTCCAGAGCAAGCCAGTTTCTCAAAGAATCACATTAATTCTCCTGGTGCTTCTCTGTATGCTGCAATGCAAATCCTCCAGAGGATTTTACGGGCATGCTTTCATCATGCCGGTAATATGGCCCTCCTGGGCTTGCTAGTGGCTCCTCTTCATTTTATTTCTTTGATTATTTAATCATTCATGAAAGCCTCTCTCTCTTTTCTGACACCCTCCAATTCTATAGGCCCTGGTAATTGAAAGATACACTTTTAAAGCATTCAACCAGAGACTCCATAAATTCCATCCACTCTTAAGACAACACCTACTTTAAGATGATCAGCATGTTTTTCCATTATAAACACAGCTCCTTCTTCCTGCTTGTGAAAGGTCATTTGGCTGAAAATGAAACCATATATCTTGTTTGCTATAATCCTAATTCTTTCTCACTCTATGCCTTAAAGATGGAGCTGGTTTCCGCCTTCCACCTTCCCGATGGTGAGTGCTCTCTGTCACGAACAACTCCACATTTGGCTAAGGCCGAGGATCTGGCTTGCTTCCATGTATGTGGACCTATCTGCATTGCCCCCGTGGCACGCCTGGGTTGGCTACCCAGAGGCTATTTAAGCTGTGGGCTGGCTTTCCCTGGGGTCCGAGGATTGTCCAATGTTCCTGAATAAACTGCATTGAAAAAAAAAAAATAAATAAATAAATAAACAACAACAACAACAAAACAGATCTCTGATAATATTCAGGTATTACCATCAAATCACTGAGCAAACTTTAGTTTTTACCAGGAAGTATGGCTATCTAGGCAAGATCACATTTTGAGCATGGATTTCACATTTTATTTGTTTTTACCTTATTTATTTCTGACTGAGCTTCATTGTCTGTAAAGCCCAAACCAATTTTCAGACCTTTGAACTCCCGTTTGAATGTTATGTTGCTTTTAGGCATGGACTGTTTCATTCACATTCTTCCATAGTGCTCACCAGCTTTTCTTAATTTCATCCCCGTCTCACTCCTTTGATTGTTCTGGCAATGGCAATGCTGTGAAGAACTACATATGGAACCTAGCAGAAGATTCAGTATGTGAATGCAGCATGAATTCAACAGCACTTGAATCACATGTGTGCAAATGCTGGAAATGTTAGTAAAATTGCACCTGACAATTAGCTGACCATTTTGCCACTACACAAAATTTCAGTGCAAACGTTGGCTGTGTGTTTTTCCTTCTCTAGAGCGAACCTTGAAAAATGGTTTGTGCCAGTAGAGATCAGAGCTTTTCTCTGGTACCTTCTCACACGGGGAATTGTAATCACCTATGTAGAGCTAAATCTGTGCATGCTTCCCAGGGCACAATTCTCAACTTGTTGATCAGATTAGATGGAACTGTCACAGAGAAACAGCATGTGTTTGTGACAGATAAAGTCCTCATCCACTGCATTCCCAGCATTAAACACTTCACTGAGCAATGTGGGTTATGTGTGAGAATGCAAAGTGATGGAATTTAAAAGGCTACCTAAGGCAAATAATCTGTATACTCTTTTCTTTCTTTTTTTAATTTTCAGAAACCTTGCAATGGCATATATCAGTAAGTATGAAATAGTACTAAAAGCTTTTTAACTCCTGCATGAGAGCATATGTGTATAAGAGAAAAGAGAGAGATAAATTAAGAGAGCGAAAGAGACCTCTTTCTAGTAAAATGATATTTACAAAGTAACCGCAGTGACGAAGATAGATGATATTTACTTGGTGTTTATTATAGATCAGATGAGGCATAACTGGCCTAGAATAAATTAGCTAAGGTGCTCACTTAGGAAGCTAAATTGAAAAAAATCTTAAAGAATATTACGGCAATGTTTTAAAACAGTATTTGAAAAGTCAATGTGAATATTAATGAACCACAATGAAAAATTATTAAAATATGTAATTCAGTAGTAAGGCACTAATTTGTTTGCATTAATTTTTAGATTACTATTCAATCTACAGTATAAAGCTGGCACAAATGTGCATTTTCATAGTAAGTGCCTAAGGCTTACAGCATGAATATCAAATCACCTGACCCCTGACCACCCCTACCCCACAGGTTTGAAAAGTGTAGGGAGATGATCTCAAAACAAACACAATTCTTGCCCACTCTTGTGCTTCAGGTGCACAAGGATTTAGCTACAATAAAATTCCAGGTGTGGACAAGAGCCTGCCTTTGTGTTGTTGGAATTTTCAGTTGCATCATTAAGGAAAGCACCAGTCTCCCTGATGAAAGGAAGATTTGCTTCTTATCCTGAACTAGTAGCCTCCAAGCCCCATTCTTGCAACTCAGTATTCAGGGTTGATAAGCCACTAGCCCCTTCCCTAAGCACAACCAGGAAAAGTAGCCCACATATTGGCTAAGATACCAGGTTTTTTGTTTTGTTTTGTTTTGTTTTGTTTTGTTTTGTTTTGTTTGCCCTTTTCTCCTTGGGAACTTTGGGTTTCTCTATATATGATCTATATGGCTTTATAGCTCCAGAATGTTCTATGGCCTCTGAAAAAGGTGATGGGTTACCTGAATTTTTAGTCTTCTGAAGTGGACTTATGTTTGTTGCTAAAGGCTAACCTTAGGAAGCCTGTCAATTTAGAGAGAGAGAGAGATGAAGAAGAAAAAGAAGCATCTTATCTTCATGAAAATAATATATTTATACAAGGTCGTACAACTATTTCTTTTAGTAAAACATCAAATCCAGTAGTATAAAATCACATTACTGAAGAATTTAACTGCTATTTTCTGTTGATGACAGGTAGTCTTTTATTTACTCATTCAGGCAACATTTGTTGAGGTGTGTCTTTGTGTCTATCACCAGCAGTGAATGAGAGAGTCACCAAATTTACAGTCACAGGACGCAGTGAAGAACAGATGGCTCTGGGATTAAAGCAAAGTCATGCTTTCCACATAGTCACACACACTTTCTCTAAGTTTATGTCATGTGATCTGTTTTCACTGGCTACCAAATGAAGTTGGAAGTGTATGTAAAATTGAATCACAGCCAGGCCCCAGACAGCAGGGCTGCACTACTTTTAGTAGTGGTTACATATTAGTGTCATACCCTCTTTGCCAGCCAGTCTTGTCTTACCTGGTTCTGCAAACACACAGCTCCTTCCTGCTTGAGAAATATTCCAAGGGAATTCTCCCCCAGGTCGGGTCACTTTTGAGTCTATGTTTAAATCCACCCAAGGCAAAGAGCTTTCTATGACCACCCTAGGTGAAGCAGATGACTGCCTGCACGGTCATTTTCCTCTCTCTCATTTTCTTCCTTCCTTATTGCTGCTGACAAATAGTAGTGAGCTCCCAAATTCACAGTTTTCCTTAGCTTCCCGTAGTCTCCTCTGACAGAAATCCTAGCAGGGACAGTGTATGTTTTATTTGCTAATATGTCTCTGAACATTTTCAGAGTATCTTGCAAAGAAAACCAGAATAATTACGTGTTGAAATGTGAATTATAATACTGATAATTACACTAATAAGAGCTTCATTTAACCAGCGCTTTATCTGTGTGAAGCTGCTCTGTAATTGCTCACAGAGCAGGTAGATGTTCTTTACAGTTTTAAAAACATAAAGTAATAAATCACCAATGCTAAGAATTCCAAATAGTACATAAACTCTGCTTTCAACTAACCTGTTGCCTCAGACCTACCGTTATAGTGTGCTATATCGCTGTTACAGAGATGTTTCTAATCCTATGACTGTTCCCACCAAGTTTCCTAGCGGGTCTAGGTATCAGTAATTTCATTTGCAAAGGGGTTTTCAATACCAACAAGGGAGAACTTGCAAGAGTCAACCCAAAGCTGCCTATAAGATCTCAGCAAATGGACATTCTCCAGGACTTTAAAGAAGCTGAGGTTGCTTCCGTGTATGTGGACCTATCTGCATTGCCCACGTGGCACGCTGGGGTTGGCTACCCAGAGGTTATTTAAGCTGTGGGCTGGCTTTCCCCAGGGTCAGATGATTGTTCAAGGTTCCTGAATAAACTGCATTGAAAAAAAAAAAAAAAAAAAAAAAAAGAAAAGACGATTTCTCCCACTCTCACCCCTCCTTAGCCTCCTTAGTTACTGGTAGTTCTTTGTGTAAAGTTGAGACTTTGTGAGCATTCTCCTTTCCATGTTTATTGTGATTTTCATTGTTAAGGTCATGCTTGGGCAGGCATGTTGAAGATGCTTTGTGGGTGTGGCTTCTCTGGCAGTCCCATGAGACACCATCCCACAGCAAACGGGATGTTCCTCGGGTCTTAGGAGATTTCTGCCCCTTCTTTCATGCATGTAGGTGCTGTGTTATAGATGTAAAGGTCAGGACTGGTGCCGCATTATCTGTTTATCTGTCTTGGTCAGTTGTGATTTTCTGTGAACTTGAAAATGGGAAAGGTGGGGTACATGGAGGCACAGGGAGGGAAGAGAAAGGAAGAGGGAAATGATGCAGTTATAATTAAAAAAAATATTATTAAAAAAAAGAAGCTGAGGTAAATGGGTCTGGCATTGGAGAAAATTGTTAATGAGGTAATGTTCTCTATTTTCAAGGTTTCCCTAAATAAAAGCTTTATGTGTGTCTTCTGTGACTTCAGGAACAATGAAGGGGCTAATGTCTGCTTGGAAAACAATTATGTCCTTTGAAAGGACGGAAGCATTTATTTGACTAGCTAAGAGACACCCGTGAGAGGTCTGTCCCCGCGCTGTCAAAGAGCCACACAATGTGTGGACTCCTTAGCGGAATGTGTGGGGGCAGGGGGAGACGGCTCCTAAGTGGAGTCAACAGAAGTGGAAGAGACCCTTCATGGTGCATGTTTCCTTAAGGCAGTCCTGATGGGACCTGAATAGGCTTAGGGTCAGACAGGGGAGGAGGACTTCCTCTATCAGTGGAAGAAGAATGGGATGAAGAAGAAAAGGGATGCTGAAAAAGAAAAGAAGAGGGATGCTGGAGGAAGTGGGAGGGAGGATGGGGCCTGGAGGAGATGAGGGAGGAAGCTACAACCGGTATACAAAGTTAATACATTGTTAATAATAATAATAATAATAATAATAATAATAATGCACACAATACAAAGTGCCCAGGAAAGAAGCAGTGTTAAACACACATTGTTCAGAAGAAACAAATGGTGAATTGTGTTTAGACTAGTTAGTGAGAACATTCAGATTATACTTACATTCCTGATTTCACAAAGAGAAATAGGAAAAAAAATCACAGCACTACCCTAATAGCTATCTGTGTATTACTACGAAATGTTTCCATAACATGTAGCATGGTTTGTGGCACAGTAGGATCTTAATCATGTTTAATGACATGCATGCACCAATTCAGATAAATTAGAGCTATCATCATTTTTCTTTCACTCAAACTCTATTTGTTAATAAGATTCAAGGAAAAAAGTTAGCGGACTTCAGAAATGCAAACTGCATTGTGTTGTTTGATAACCTATTGCTTCATTGTGCAAGTTATGAGGAGTCCAAAATTGCAGGGTACAAAATGCAGATTACAATTAACAGTCAGTCTAAAAACAATGTAGCAATCTAATATAGGTAGGTAGGTAGATAGATAGATAGATAGATAGATAGGGATAGAGATATATAGACTGACTGAAAGTTAACACCTGATTGAAAGGTTTGCATTATTTTGATTCCAAAAGAACTTACCTAACCATTCTATATTCAGTAACTTGAAAATGGGCTAAAAATGGTGTATGTGAACAGCTTACAATCAATGTTTTTGAGGAACATCGAGTTCTTTGGTCCATCCTGACTCATGACTTCAGACAATCAGCTTCATCCCCTGAACCTCACTTTTTTCCGTAAAACTTCAGTATTTTTAAAAATTTACTTTTTTTTTTTATAAATTACAGCTTATTCACTTTGTATCCCAGCTGTAGCCCCTCCCTCAGCCCCTCCTAATACCACCCTCCTTCCCTCATCTCCTTCCATGCCCCTTCCCAAGTCCACTCATAAGGGACTTCCGCCCCTTCCCTTTGATCCTTTGGTCAGGTCTCATCAGGACTGGCTGCATTGTCGTGCTCTGCAGCTTGGTAAGGCTGCTCTTCCCTCAGGGAAAGATGATCAAAGAGCCAGCCATTGAATTCATGTCAGAGAGAGTCCCTGTTCCCCTTACTGGGGAAACTACTGAGCCGCCATGGACTACATCTGTGCAGGTTTCTAGGTTATTTCCATGCATGGTCCTTTGTTGAAATATCAGTCTCACAAAAGACCCGTGTGCCCAGATAATTCATTTCTGATGCTCTCATTGTGGAGTTCCTGTCCTCTCCTGGCCTTTCCATCTCCCCCTTCTTTCATAGTATTCCCTGTACTCTACCCAAAATTTGATCGGTTTGCAAGTATTTTATTAAGTATTTTTGCATCAATGTTCATTACAGAGATAGTTCTGAAATTCTCTTTTTTTGTTGAGTCTTTGTATGGTTTAGGTATCAAGGTAACTATGGCCTCTTTGAATGAGTTTGGACATGTTCCTTCTGTTTCTATTTTGTGGAATAGTTTGAAGAGAATTACAGTTACTTCTTCTTTGAAGGTCTGGTAAAATTCTGGGCTGAAACCATTGGGACCTGGGCTTTTTTAATTTTATTTTAGTTTTGGCAGGGAGACTTTTGATGACTGCTTCAATTTTTTTTCAGTTCTTTTGTTTGTTTGTTTAATTTCTTTTTTCCCCATCTTTTCATAGTATTTTTCATTTTATTAATTACAGTTTATTCACTTGGTATCCCCCTGTATCTCCCTCCCTCCTCCCCTCCCCATCGTATCCTCCCTCTTCCACACTCTTGTCCCTCTTTCAGTCCACCTATAAGGGAGGTCCTCCTCCCCTTCCCTCTGATCCTAGGTCTCATCAGGAAGTGGCTGCATTGTTTTCTTCTGTGGCCTGCTAAGGCTGCTCCCCACTAGGTGATCAAAGACCAATCAGTTCATGTCAGAGACAGTCCCTGTTCCCATTACTATGGAGGCCAGTTGGATACTGAACTGTCATAGGCTACCTCTGTGCAAGGGTTCCAGGCCATCTCCATGAGTGGTCCTTGGCTGGAGTATCAGTTTCAGAAAAGACCCCTGTGCCCAGACTTTTAAGATCGGTCACTGTCCCTGTGGAGCTCCTGTCCTCACCAGGTCTTACTATCTCCCACTTCTTTCATAAGATTTCCTGTCCTCTGCCCAAAGTTTGGCTATGAGTCTCAACATCTGTCCCAAGACCCTACAGGGTGGAGCCTTTCAGAGGCCCTCTGTGGTAAGCTCCTGTCCTCTTCTCTGTTTTCTCCCTCCTCACATATCCATCCTCTTTGTCTTTCTGAATGGGGATTGAGCATCTTAGCCAGAGTCCTCCTTCCTGATTAGCTTCCTTAGGTGTTGTTAGAGTACATTCAGGGATTTCGTTTGTTCTGAACTTTGACTTTCAGACTACAGTTAACCGATAATAAGCAATTATTTCATAAGCTTATATCCATGCCTTTAACAGCACAGAGGTTTTAAAGAAGACAGTCATATAAAGTACAGTAAGGTAATACTGACTTTGAGTTTTTATATGTTGCTATGATCCCCACCATCTAAAATCCTCACAGCATCTAGAGAGGCATTTTGCCAAAATAAGACCCATCACACAGTTGCTTTGCCATGGACGGAGTTATGCTCCCCATGCTAATACTTTCTGGACTTAACCCCTAATACTACTGTATTTAAGAAAATAGTTAAGTGATATCATAGCAGGGAGATGGTAATTTTGCAGGATAGCTAGTTAGGAGGCCAGGAATGTATGTGCCCAGAGTGGACACAGTCAGAGGTGGTTGTCTGGCAACAAGGAAAGAGTGTGAGTGCATGTTAGGGTATGTTCAGGGGTGGCTGGCTTGAAGCAAGGAGAGAGGCCTCACGTCAAGCAGCCAAGCAGGCACTAACTTTGGAAGTGCATCTTCCAAAATGGAGGAAAAAGCATTTCTCTAACATAAGGTGCCTAATTTTAATAATCTGGTATGGACATTTGGAGACTTAAAGGTTTTTAATAACTTCTGAAACCATTCAGAAAATTATGAAGTATTTTAAGTTTAAGTTTTACTCTTCACAGAAAAGAGTGGATATTAGACAAAATAGTGGATTTCTTGTGATATTTTCACACAAAGAGACAGACGCACACACAGACACACACAAAAAGACACATACACAGACATGCACACAGACACATACACATACCACTTTGCTGTTATTCGTTTTTCCACTATTCTCCTCTCATTGGTCTCCTTTCTTGACAAAAATAATAATTCGGTCTGATTCTATGCCACATGTATTCTGTTACTATATCTTCTTCCGTGTGGCTCCTTGTAAAATCTAGATTCTAACCATTGAAAGATTAAGCCCTGTACCTGACCAAACTTATCATTGAGTCATATTCTAATTGTATTACACCTATATTGACTTCTCTACATTGTAAAATTAATATTTTTTACATGAAAAGTTTCTCATTTATTGGTAATTTGCAAGACTGGGTCCTCCAAACTCAAGGACCAGTTCAAATATTTTCTTATCAGAGACATTATATCTGATTGATTGGTCTAGGACTTTTTCCTTTATTTCATGTCACTTCCATCTTTCTGTTTTCTAGAAGTTACTTCTCAGCACTTATCAATGCCAGGCAGTGCCTTTCTTTCTGTGTTTATATGCTTGTTTGTGACCTGGCTGACCATATAGCCCCAACCTTACAAGATGGTCCTTTTCTCTCTGTCTCTTGAGTACTGTATTTTCAGATATTGCAACAGTCATCTAGGCTAGCATCTTGTCTGGTTCATTGTATGGCTCTTCTCAGTTGAATGAAATCTCCATAAAAGCAAATATGTGTCCATCTTGATGCTGTCTCTCTTTTCAAGGTTTATCGTTACTTGACACATGAGTGGTCATATTGAATACCAAGTGAATAGTTCTCTTCTTCCAGTGGTCTATCCATCTCATTTCCCTTTCCAGCCTTTACAATTATATAGGCCATGCTAACAAAAAGCTCTTATCCAATTAAGATAATCATCTCATGAGCCAATTATATTTCCTTTGAAGCTGTGCTTCCTGTATTGGAAGTTTAATCAAAAGGGAAAATATTGAAGTAATCCATATCCTCTTCAGTACCATTCAAATTAAGTTCATCATCAACAGCTTTTAATTTCCCTCCTCCTAAAGGACCTATAAGCTCTTTCAATCTTATAAGAAATTGTGATTATATTGGACATTCTTCACTTGAAATGCTTAAAGGTGGCTACTAATAAAGAGAAGATGTTTGAACCAGTAGTTGTAGCAAGTGTCTGTACTTTCAGCACTCGGGAGGTTGATATAGGAGAATCCTCATGAGCTGGGGTGGGTGACATAATAAGTTCCGCGCAGCCTGGAGCTACATAATGAGACTAAGGATCAAAGCAATTAAAAGATACAAACAGAATTACAATATATTTCTTGAGTCTATATTTTAGGAGACTGGAAGTCAAATATCAGACAGCCTCATGGCTTGTAAGTCTTGTGAGGGCCTCACGGAGACTGTCACCAGGGTATGATACTTTGTGAGAAACTGACAGACTGCCAAAGAAACTGCAGAAGCTAGGGAATGTATAAACAATTATCATAAAAGAGCTGCTGAGGATCCAACCAGAACCATCATATCAAATATCTTTCTTGGGCACCCACTAGGAGTTAAAAGTCTGATTGATGTTTGTTGATGCTGCTGTTCTAGAGCTTCCAGGTGTGCTGTTAACTTGCTAGTGTAAGATCTCTAAGTTTTTTTCATGCAGGAACTTGGTTCTGTGAATCTTTCTTTGTTTTGTATTTTTGGTGTTTTGATTTTTATGTGCTGACAGGACTTTTTGTTTTGGTCCAATCCATTTGGTGTTCTGTGTGCTTCTTGTACCTTTATAGGAATCCTCTTCTTTAGGTTAGAAATAAAATTTTCTTCTATGATCCTGTTGAAAATATTTTCAGAGCCTTTGAGCTGGGATTCTTCTCTTTTTTCTATTTCTATTATTTTTATATTTGGTCTTTCCATAGTGACACAGATTTCCTGGATGTGTTCTGTTGGAAGTTCTTGAAGTTTAATAGTTTTTGACTAGTGTATCCATTCCTTCTATTCCTGAGATTCTTTTTTTCCAGCTCTTATATTCTGTTGATGAACTTTGCCTCTACAGTTCTTGTTCAGATTCCTAAAGTTTCCTTTTCAGAATCTCTCAGTTTGTGTTTTCTTTATTGACTATATTTATACTTTCAGGTCTCAAACACTTTGATTCATTTCTTTCCATTGTTTGTGTGTTCTTGATTTCTTTAATGTATTTGTTCATTTGCTCTCACTTTTTGTGCTCTCCTGTATTTCTTTAAGGGGTGTACTTATCTCTTATTTAAGAACTCTATCATCTTCATGAAGGCAGTTTTAAGGTCTGTTTCTTTTGCTTCAGCTGTGTTGTGATATTCAGGACCTGCTGCAGTCAGATAGCTGGACTCTAGTGGAGGCATACTGCCCTTGCCGCTATTGATTTCTGCTCTTATGTTGGTGTCTAGGCATCTGGGGATAGAATGACTATAGTTCTAGGTGCTGGTTTCTGGATTTGTGTTTGTTGGGTGGGTGTTTTTTTCGTTGGTTTCTGTTTTTTCTCTCAGATTTTGTAGAGTGTTATGGCTATGTATGGCCTGGTAGAAATTTTTTCTTTGAGCCTGATACGTTCACTTTTGGCCACTATGAGATTCCAGATAAAATGTGTTTCTGATCAAAATACAGGCAATATAATCCACGTGAGAGATACTTTCCTCTCCCTGTACTAGCTGACCCACATGAATCCTGAGATATCCATGAGCTACATGTATGTAGACTATCTAGGTTCAGTCCATGCAATGTCCTTGGTTGGTGCTTCAGACTCCATAGACCCCTCTTGGCTCTGGTTAATAGGTTCTGTTGGTCTCCTTATGGAGCTTTTGTAACCTCTAAGTTTATTTAGCCTTCCCCTATCTTTCCCACTAGACTCCCTATGCTTTGCCCAATGTTCGGCTGTAAGTCCCTGACGTGGACTATGTCTCACCCAGTGTTTCCTTGTGATATCTCTGACATGGGCTATATTTCTTACATTTTGATCATTTCTCCCTGAAGGGACTGCCCTACCAGGCAAGAGGGGAAGAAGAAGAACTCAGTCCTCGTGTGAATAGATAAGCTGGGTGTACGGGTAGGGGCACTCCCCTGTTCTAAGAAATAGGGAAAGGGGTATACCAGAAAGAGGGTGGGACTAGAGAGAAGAGAGAAGGTCCTGCAGCCAAGATGTAACTTGAATAAACAAAACAATTAATAAAAATTTAAAAACATTTTTCTGGCTATTGCTAGCTGACACTAGGATTGCACACAGCCTTAGGATTTGGAGGGGTACACAGGAGGGAAGAGAGCAGAGTGTTCAACCAGGATTTACCAGTTTCATCTCCTTGGAATTGGAAGAGAGAGTGAAGAGTGATCATCCCAGAACGTCTGCTATAGTTCTCGGGTTGAGATTGGGGGATTGGATCTACAGACACAGAAAGAAAGGGAAGGTCTGTGAGATCTACAAGATATGTAGGGGCTGAAGAAGGCTACAGCAAGTGTTCTGTTGCAGAACTAGAGATAAGACTGAGAGATTGGATTTGGAGGAGAGAGGGGGATGGTGAAGGTCTTTGTTTAATTTACCTGTTTCCACGGCATTTTTCGCTTTATGACAGTGTTCTTATTTGGGCTTGGACATTGTGTCAAAGTATCAACTACAAGAATCTCCACTCCTTTAGAGGAGTGAAGGGGAAAAAGATTGGAATGCAGGGATTACAAACATAGCAGAAGCAGGACAGTCTGGCATAAGACACTGACCTAGGGAGCCTTACACCCATAATACACTGCAACAGCTGATAAGACACAGATATAATGTGCTTAACACCAAACAGAATCTCTACTCACTGCTTTCTTTGTTTTAAGATACATGAGTCTATTACAAACACTTTATCTCTATCTGTTCCTGCAAACTGTTCAGACTCAAGTCTGCTGTGTGATGTCACATAAGGTTACCTGTCATTTTTTTATTGTAATTATTTACTCAGAAAATACTATCCAACTTTCAGGAAGGAACCCCAAAATTAATCTCTTTATTTCATTATGCTAAACAAGAGCTCTGTTTCAGTATCAGTTACATGGAGGATAATCAGAATCCACTGGAGTGAAGATTGGTTATAGAGAAGAGTTAAACAGACCTCTTTGAAAAACAGTTTCTCCACTAGTATTCTGCCAATTGTTTCTTCCTATTGCTTCATTAAAGCAAGCTCAACAACTTAGAATATCTGTATATTTTCCCCATCAATATCCATCTACTTAAATCTAGTTGTATTAGTATCTATTATATTGTTAGCATTGAATATGTAGTTACTTTCCTCCAACTATTCATAAGAGGAACGGGCTACTTGAATTCAAAGAATTCTCAGCACACAAATGGCTTGCCAGCTCATTGAACTGTCCCAATAAAAACCAGTTGGTGTAAGTTTAAATGCTTCTTTCTATCTATTCCATTTGACTTATCTCCATTTCCTGAGGGTATAGAACATTGGCCCTATTTGACTTTAAATTTGATTTGATTAAACAGAAGCTCTGCATAAGCACACACACACACACACGCACACACACACACAGACAAACACACGTAATTTGCCCTCATGAATGCCAAAAGCAAACAGAAGCAACATTCAACTTTAATAGGAGAAATAACGACAACAACACCTTCCACTTCAGGGGAGCTGGTGAGATGCTGCATAGCTGTGAAAAGAATTGGAAAAAAATCTTTAAATTCTAACTGCATGGGAAAATATAGTACCTGATCTTTCTGACAATGATCTCTGCTTACAGAGGCATAGTCTTTTTGTCTTCCCACCCTTAAGAAATAGTTCTTTAGTTTTGGTCTTTTTTCATGTTAAATGGAACATTACAAAGTATTACAGCAATACTAAAACCTAATAATAGAATGTTTCTATTTATAAATATGCTACCTTTTTTCTGGCAGACTTACAGAAACAAACCAGCCTTGATGTTTGGTCTGGCATTTATTTCTACTTACACATTTTTTTTTATTCAAGCTAGTGTCTGATAACAGTCAGTATTACTTATTAAAATAGATGAGAAGAGTCTTAAGAGACTTGCATCATCTATGTTTATAAAATAAAACAGAAAATGCAAATAGAGAAAAAAGTTCTAATATTTATACCACCATATGCAATGGCTTGCTCATTTAAATGCATGGAAAATCAGCTAAAGCTAGCAACTAAATTATTTGTTGTTTTCCTGATCATTTACTTTCCAACAAATAACAATTTTATTATTTATTTTAAAATTTTAATAAGAAAAATGGAAGTTCTCTGGGTCCAAAGCGGCTGACCCTGAGTGCAGTGCTTAGCCTCGCATCCTGAGCGTATCATTTTAGCTTTTTATGGTATCCAACCATGCTTGGGGAGAATGTCCTGCTTCAATGGCTGTAAAGGCCTGAATGATCATGGCTGCATCACACTGTTGTGAGACTCTAATCTTGCATATATACCACAGGCAAACCAAGGAGACCAACACCAGAAGGCCTGCTAACACTCCCATGCCCGCCCATTCCTTCAGATGATTCATGGCTGCAGCAATCCATGTTGATAATCTTGTGGCTAGTCCTGCGAAGAGCATGTCTGATTGCATGCGGGTTGATGCCCCAGGTCCCGCCTCTGAGAAAAAGGTATCAGACGGGTCTGATGCTCTTTGGGTGGATGACACCTAAATGAACATCTGTACAAAGTCCCAATTTATTTCTAATATCAGAGATCAGACCTCTACTCTTGCCTGATGCGTCTAAAACAAAAAGGGGGAACTGTAGAGAGCTGCGGAATGCTGTGCCTTAAAGATGGAGCTGGTTTCCGCCTTCCACCTTCCCGATGGTGAGTGCTCTCTGTCACGAACAACTCCACATTTGGCTAAGGCTGAGGATCTGGCTTGCTTCCATGTATGTGGACCTATCTGCATTGCCCACGTGGCACGCCTGGGTTGGCTACCCAGAGGCTATTTAAGCTGTGGGCTGGCTTTCCCCGGGGTCCGAGGATTGTTCAATGTTCCTGAATAAACTGCATTGAAAAAAAGAAAAAAAAAAGAAAAATGGAAGTTCAAAACTCTCTCATTTCTATAATCTTCTCTTCAGTGTTCTCTGTGGTATTTGGCATATTTTCCCTAGGAAATGAGAATAGATTTTAAATGACTTTGATATTATGTATTAACCTGAGACTACCGAAAACTTGTGTAGGAGGATATGTAATAGTCTGTATTAAGATAGTTAGAAAGGTAAATAAAAGGCATTAGGCCTTCTCTAGTGTACCCATTTTTGAATAATTTTAAAAACAATTTTTAATTTCACACTTAGATGTGTTTTTCTCTTGAAATGTTTCATTCTTTTAAAATAAGTGAATATTGTAATTTTAATATAGTGGAATATTTATTTTTATTACAAACATGTCTCTGCTTTACTCATTTGCTGCTTATCTTGATAGTTCTTTCTTGCCTTCATCATTAAAAGCAGTAGCCCTCTGGCAATCTTTCTAGAAAACAGCAGCAAGCTATATCGCTTGATTCTTAGAATTGTAGTTTAGCTTCTGGGCAAGTGTTTAGGTATTATTTGCTTATGAGTTTATTTATTTTCCTAATCATTGTTGTGCTTATCAAAAAATAGTATATTTCTCTTTTGGTTTCTCTAATATATAATGTTTATTTGAAATTGTCAGTGTAATACTTCTCTAGGTATGGAAAGACCCAATGGAAAGAAACAGCATTTGAAAAACAATGGGCAGTCATGAGTTTATTGTTTTAATTTTTATTTATGTATTATTCATTACAATTTATTCACTTTGTAAATCAGCTGTAGGCCCCTCCTTGATCACCTCCCAGTCCCACCCTTCCTCTCTTTTTGCCCTCTATGCCCCTCTCTAGTCAACTGATAGGGAAGTCCTCCTCCCCTACTATCTGACCCTAGCATATCAGGTCTCATCATTATGGTTGTCAGCAGACAATCAGGCACAGAGCTGAAGCAATAGCTGAGAACACATCTGCTCTACAAGCAGAGGGCAGGGAGACAGAACATCAGCCGGGCGAATGAGTCTGAAACCTTAAGCCCCCACCCCCACAACTGTACTAACTGTATTAGGGACTAAGGGGAATTACATGTCTCACTCAATTGTATGAGATAAAAATGGTGAACTGAAATTGGAAGCCATTAGTGGACTCCAGTGCCAGTCGTACTAAGAAGCCCACAAAGGGTACTATTGTGCCAGTTCGTCTTCTGATGGAATGGAATTGCCTAGGTACCAGGCTATTTTCATTGTGTTTAGCCAAAGATGCCACAGAGGTTCATGGTGCATTTGAAATACTTCCACAGCTGATTAAACGAAAGTGGCCTCAAGAGAGTATAGAGAGTGACCACTTATGTGAAGAGTATGCTTCATTTCTTGATCTTCACTGATGTTATTTGCAAACTTTCAAACCATGCCTATCAATTTAATTTTCAAATTAGTTACTGATTCTTATTTTTCTCTAGGTTAAAATAAAATTTACCCCTTTTTCAGGGAGATCACAGTGGGCAAAAAGTAAAAATGAACCAGCATTAAGATGAGAAAAGGCCCGGGAGATCTTTCCGTCTTCTGATATCTTCTTCAATTTCTTTCTCAGAGACTTGAAGTGGTTTTTAAACAGGTCTTTCACTTCTTCTTTAGAGTCACAGCAATGTACTTTACTTTCCTAATTTCTTTCTCAGTCCTTTTGTCTTTGGTATATAGGAGGGCTTCTGAATTTTTTGAGTTAATTTTTTATTCAGCCACTTTGCTGAAGGTGTTTATCAGCTGAAGGAGTTCTCTGGTTGAAATTTTGGGGTTGCTCATGTAGACTATCATATCATCTGCAAATAGTGATATTTTGACTTCTTCCTTTCCGATTTGTATCTCTTTGATTTCCTTTAGTTGTCTTATTGCTCTAGCTAGGACTTCAAGTACTATGTTGAAGAGATATGGAAAGAGTGGGCAGCCTTGCCCTGTCCCAGAGTTCAATGGGATTGATTTAAATTTCTCTCCATTGAGTTTGATGTTGGTGATAGGCTTGCTATATATTGTCTTTACTATGTTTAGGTATGTGCCTTGTATCCCTGATCTCTCAAGACTTTAAACATGAATGAGTGTTGGATTTTGTCAAATGCTTTTTTGGCATCTAAGAAGATGATCATGTGATTTTTCTCCTTTAGTTTATTTATATGATGGATTACATTGATGGATTTCCATATAATGAACCATCCCTACATGCCTGGGATGAAACCTACTTGATCATGGTGGATGATATCTTTTATATGTTCTTGGATTCAATTTGCCAGTATTTTATTGAGTATTGTTGCATCAATGTTCATAAGAGAGATAGGTTTGAAGTTCTTAGAAGATGGAAACATCTCCTGTATTCATGGATTGGTAAGATTAACATAGTGAAAACAACTATCCTGCCAAAAGCAATCTACAAATTCAATGCAATTCCCATTAAAATACCAACACAATTCTTTACGGAATTTGAAAAAAAAATTCTCAACTTCATATGGAAAAACAAAAAACCCAGAATTGCCAAAACAATCCTGTACAACAACAGATCATCTGGAGGTATCTCCATCCCCAAACTCAAGCTCTACTAAAGAGCAATAGTAATAAAAAAAACCGCATGGTGCTGGCATAGAAACAAAATCAATAGAATCAATGGAATCGAATTGAAAACCCAGAAATAAACCCACACACCTAAGGTTAATTGGTTTTTGACAAAGAAGCCAAAACCATTCAATGGAAAAAAGACAAAATCTTCAACAAATGGTACTGTTCTAACTGGATGTCTACATATAGAAAAATGCAAATAGATCCATATTTACGTCCCTGCACAAAACTAAAGGCCAAGTGAATCAAAGACCTCAACATAAAACCAGACACACTAAGTCAGTTAGAATAAAAAGGGACAAAGAGCCTTGAACTCATTGGTACAGGAGACAACTTCCTGAACAGAACACCAACAGCATAGGCCCTAAGATCAGCAATCAATAAATGGGACCTCATGAAACAGAAAAGTTTTTGTAAAGCAAAGAGCACTGTCATCAGAGCAAAACGACAGCCTACAGGCTGAGAAAGGATTTTCACCAACCCTATATCAAACAGAGGGCTAATATCCAGAATATATAAAGAACTAAAGAATTTAAAAAGCAACAAATCAAGTAATGAAATTTAAAAATGGGATGCAGAGCTAAACAGTGAATTATCTGTAGAGGAATATAGAATGGCAGAGAAACACTTAAAGAAATGTTCAACATCCTTAGTCACCAGGGAGATGCAAATCAAAATGACCCTGAGATTTCACCTTACACCCATCAGAATGGCTAATATCAAAAAAATCAAGTGACAATTCATGGTGGCGAGGATGTGGAGAAAGGGAAACCCTCCTCCATTGCTGGTGGGAATGTAAACTGGTACAACCACTTTGGAAACCAATTTGGTGCTTTCTCGGGCAATTAGAAATAGCGTTTCCTCAAGATCCAGCTATACTATCCCGACAAAAATCTGAACACCTAAAGAAGGAAAGCTAGGAGGACCCTGGGTAAGATTATCAATCCTCAAGAAAGGCAAATGGGACGGACTTTGGAAGAAGGAGAAACAGGAAACAGGACAGGATCTTTCCATGGAAAGCCTCTGAAAGACTCTAACCAGCATTGTATAAAAACAGATAGTGAAACTCATAAACAAACTTTGGGCAGAGTACAGGGAATCTTAGGAAAGAAGGAGGAGATAGAAAGACCTGGAGAGGACAGGAGCTCCACAAGGAGAGCAAAAGAACCAAGAAAACTGGGCACAGGGGTCTTTTTTGAGATAGATACTCCAACCAAGGACCATTTATGGATATACCCTAGAACCCCTGCTCAGATGTAGCCCATGGCAGATCACTCTCCAAGTGGGTACCCTAGTAAGGGGAACAGAGACTGTCTCTGACATGAACTCAGTGGCTAGCTCTTTGGGGGAGCAGCCTTGTCAGGCCACAGAGGAGGACAATGCAGCCAGTTTGGATAAGATCGGTTAAGCTAGGGTCAGATGAAAGGAGAGGAGGACCTTCCCTATCTGTGGACTTGGAGAGGGACATAGAAGGAGATGAGGGAAGAAGGTGGGATTGGGAGGGGAGTAGGGAAGGGACTACAGCTGGGACACAAGGTGAAAAAGTTGTAATTAATATAAAAAATAAAAATTAAAAAAAGATGAGAAAAAGCCTCATTTTATGGTTAGTTTCTATATCTCAAAATCTCCATTATTAAAAGATGACATCCTGGTATTACTATAAGCAGTAGTTCAAGGAAGCTTTTTGAGGCTGAATCTTAAAACTAAACCCCTATTCTCTTATCAGAATCCTAGCCATAGCTGTATGAGATGCTACAGTTTGAATGGTTAGTCTGCTACAATGTCTGTTTTCTATTGCAGATTACAGTTTTCCAAATGCACTGAATCTTACAATATCATACATACATAATTTCCACCTGTCTGGCTTCAGACTATTGGCAAAACCTGGCTAGATGCTCTTATCAGGGTTTATAAAACTGACAGAGTGTACCCAAAATCCATGTCAGTTAGCGGCAGAGTTGGAGAAGAAAGCACTTTGCCATGCACACTTGTTGTTGACAGAATTCATTTGCTTGAAAGTGAAGGACATGTCTCCCTGGCGCCTTGCTGAATGCTTGTGAGAAGGTTCCTTAGATTCCCGGAGGCCAATTGTACATCTTTGTCATATGACACTTCCAGTTGGCTCTTTTAAACTTATTGGCATGATTTTCTAAGACAATCATGGGATAAGAATTAAATCTAATAGAGGTGTTTCTGAACAAATTGCCAGGATCTTTGAAACTTCATTGATTACATAATAGTTTTTAAAAAAACATTCCCAACCTATTATTATCTTCACATGAGAAAGTTTTGCATGCCCCTGGGTATATAGGAACATAAAATGAGTATGTAAAAAATATACTAATGATAAGTTATAAAGAAATTCATTTAAAAATAATCATTCGGTAAACATACAATTTTATCATTCATCAAAACGAAAGTAAATGCATACACAATGGAATGGATGTGCTCATTTATTTTTACATAAATAATTAAATCTAGTGATACTGCAGGATATAGTGCATTTTCAATGCTTTTCAAGTTCACTGCTGTTTTGATTTTATAACTGCCAATGGTGAGAACACCACATCACACAAATATATAGTACAAGATGGAAGCACCGTGTTTATGATCATTTAAAAAAATCAACATCAAGGTTTATTTTATATTTTTTATACAGCAAGTCATCAATTCAAATAGCCAATTTTAAAACTCCAACATTGTAACCCAGTATCATACAGAGATGTACAGATTGCATGCTTAAACACTGAGAGGTAATAATATGAAGATATTAGGACCTTTGTTTTCTACAGTTAAAGTATTGTGCTTCCACACTGCAGGAAACTTTGTATATGAAGTGAAAGCACTGTGACCCAGGACATGCTTGACCCTGAGCTGAGGTGTTCAAGGCAGCGTGTGGCAGGAACGTGGAATATGGGAGGGACTCGGGGAAAGTGGGATGTTTTGGGGTTCCAAGGTGGTTTTCTTTCATGGCTACACAGAACATTCATTGAGTCTTTGAGTTCTTGTTTTATGGGTTCCAAGAGCGAAATGCATTGACAAAGGAAAGATGAGTATAGGAAGGCTTTCGTTATAGATCATTCCTAGGCGAGAGCTTAGGTGAAAGAAGGCAGAACCTGCAGAGAAGTTCTCTAAGAATTACATCCCTACTAAGGAGGAGAGTTTCACTGAACTTACAGAAGAAGCTAGAGTGAGGTATAGGGACAGGGAGTGGGCTGCTCAGTCCATTCAGCTCAGGTACTTGGAATCCAGTTGTCTTCTTTTCTGCATTCACATATAGGATGCTCATTTGAGGAAGAGAGATAAGGAGAGAATAAACCTCCCTTTTGGTATGCCTGGCCTTTGGCCATAACAGAACCAAGAACATTTTGGCTTAAATATTCTCAGTGTCTCTGTCTATCAGCTAGAACAGACTGCTGTCAGGGTCAGGGATGTTCCAGATTTTAGCAAAGTAAAAACCATTTACTTTCAGGTATTGTACCTTAAAAATGGCCTGACCGGTTTCCACCTCCCGTTTTCGTCATTGGCATTCACAGAGCAGTGTGTGTTCAGAACCAAGGCTTCAGAGAAGCCAATGCAAAATAGGACAGCATTGCCAGAAATAACTTAGATTCATTACACATTTGACATTGAATTAACTTCTGAGTTTCTGAGTGTTCAAAAACCTTCAACAAACTTTATTTTATTTTATGTTTTTTTTTTTTTTTTTTTTGTGTGTGTGTGTGTGTGACTCCCTCAAGTCCAAGGTCTCAACTACACTGAGGGTGTGGGATCTCTGTAAGTCATAGATAAAGGAGACAACAAAGAGGCCACACTAAAATCCATCTTGTCCTACAAGACAGATTCAAGATTGCTCTAAAGACTAATAATATAGTTTCAAACATACTGTGTCCTTCAAAGGTCCAAAGCCCAGGCTTTTCTGGGAGGCAACCTTTAGCTATAAGCAGTGAGTACATCCTTGGAGCTTTTCACTTCCTTCATTCTAAGGCATTAGAGTGCCATTAAACTTATATTAAACATTAAAAATAATTTATGGACATAATTATTATTCATAGTATCTGGACTTCAGGCACAGTTTAGAGTCAGGAAGTCAGTCTTTGTAGTATTACAGAATTCTCTCTCTGCCTCTACTTTCTTTCATTCTGAAATTCAGCTGTAATTTAATTTTCTAACTATAGATAGATTTCCTTTTTGTATTTACCTACGTGAGAAAAAAAATGGTTGGCCTTAAAGAAGGGCTGTGAAGAAGTGACTATTGATGTATATTGGGCAAGAATTGAACAAGGTTACATAATGTTAAGGGATAGAATATTAGGACATGGATAAGGTTCCTTTAATTAAATTGTGGAATAATGTAAACAAAAGAAAAAAAACTGCTAGGAAAGCAGTGAGTGGTAGACATTTGGCATTCTCCTTGCCTGATTTGATTCCCAGACTCAGTTACCCCTGCCCCCCTGATTCTCATTGTATACATTTTTCTTGTATTTAAGTTCCAACAGAAAGAATCTCTTAACATTATACTTTTTGTACTTAAGACCACCCTCACTTTAACTTTATTTTATTTGAACTGAAGTAATGCAGTGAACCTTTGGGTTCTTCTGTGCAGGCTGTTTGTGAAAAGGATATTCCTAGGATGTGCATAAAACACTAGATGAAAGACACAGGCATTGTTATGTTTGAAAGAAAGTTGTCTGAAAGTAAGTCTGTTGTAATTCTGTGGCCTTTGAAACTCTTTGATGTATAATATTGTTGCTCATTGATATTTACAATCTACTTGAGTGAGTCATGTTTCTGGCCATGGAGAGCTAGCGGTGCACTTTTGCTTCCTTTCACCAGCTTTTTAAATGTAAACATTGAATAGAATATTCATATAACTAGCCCATAAAAGCGAATGTTGTCAGTGTCAGAATAATATGCTGTAAAATTGACAATAAAAATAGCAGTCTTCTGGTTGTGCAAGTGGTGTCTACCTTGTTTTATTATCCCTAAAAGAATTGTGTGAATTGATTTTATATGTCCTAATTTCTATTAGTTTGTTGTTTTCATTATTCTTAGCTTGGGAACTCCACATAAGGTGTTTGTTATGCCTCTCTGCTGTGTTTGCACATCTTCCCAGACAATAAACAGGAAGTTGTCTGTATATTTAAGTCAGTTTACAGAGAACTCCACCTGTACTTTGTAGGATTTGTAGCTCTAACCTGACCCCGTATCTTTCCACACTCACCAGGACATTTAGAGACACTCCAGTCCCTGGAGTAGAAGACCATCATAAAATCATTAACTAAGACAAGCTGTTTCAGGTTGTCAGAAAGGCCACAAGCATAAGTCATTGATGGATTCCAGGAGAATTCATTGCACCGAGTTATTGCTTGTGCATCATTTCAAATCTTCTTTGGGAGATTTCAGGGGTTAAATTCAAGGTGTGTGCTGTACCATAAAATATGCCCCAACTAGAAAGGCTTCTTGATGTCACCTGGGTTTTATTTTGATGGAAGCTCCAGTGTTGTATATGAACTCTGAGCAGCCTCACGTTGGCTGAACTCATGCTAGCTTTCCCCAGATTCCACATACCCCGTGGAACTCCTACTAACTGTGTTGGCTCTTTAATGTTGACATAAGACATTGGGTCCTATAGCCTGAAACTTACTGATCATATTTGTGAGGCCTACTTCTTTTTTCAAGTCTGTTTCTCTCATTAAGGCTCCTGGAGATGACACTCCTATTTTTGGAGTAAGTAGTATTAAAGAGTTGATACAAGAAAGAAATTTGGAGCTATCCTGACAGTACACATTCTCTTTCTGGAGGGAAGTAGAGTGGTGTTATCCCCTGGGGATTTCAGTTGAAGACCTCAAAAATGAAATATAAATGCAAGGTGAGGCTCTGAATATGCAATGCTGAGTTCTTGAATGGAATAAAAATGATAGCTATTTTATAGTTTATTGAAGTTTTTGAAATAAGGACAAAATGTATGCATGATGCATCTATTAATGCAGATTAAAGAGCTGCAGAATATATGGAGCATCTGTTTGGAGACTCATCTGAAGCAGCAGCATGGGAGGCAAAATGTGGACCCATAATATGATCTCTGTGTATGAAGTCACACGTGCAGAAAATCAACTGCCTGCGTAGCACCACCACGTCAATCAAACTGAGTCCTTTCAGTTGAGAAAGGATAAACATTCTTTCTCACAGCAACTGATTCCAAGTACTGGCATGGATTTTTGATTACCACCTTCGTGGATCCTAAGGTAGCTATGTAAGAATTGTAACATGCACATTCTTTGTCTTGATATTGCACATCATTATTTCAGGAAGCATATTGTTCTACAGCAAAATGCCTATGTGTAATCATTATTTCATGAAGCACACATTTTTGGGCTGTGAAGACAAAACAGTGGATACAGTGCAATGTTGAGGTTCAGCTAGGTAGAGGCTTGACACGAAGCTGTAAGGGAATAAGCAACTGATCACCAAGATACAGTCAGTTGACTGAATCAACAGTGTCTGACAGCAAGTAACACAAGTGTGAAAATAAGGCGTAGAGGGTCCAGTTTCTTCACCTTTATAGACTTGCCACTATCATTTGTTCTTAACATTCCATGACATTTGCAAAGGAAGCAGTCACAGATCATAGAGAGAAATTACTTTTCATAAGTACAAATAATGAGATGGTTATTATTTCTTTAGGGTAGAAGTTAGGCTGAAGCATTTTAAACCATGAAGGTGAGAAATCAAAGAAGATACATATAACTTTTGTGGTTGCTTTGAGTTTTTATGCCCCCACATCTGATATGTATGAATAGAGACTTATAAAAATGGACTCCAAAAAGGTAAAGCAGTTAAGGGTGGATATGTATTAGGAGTAAATAAACGCATGGGTCACATCATCAGGTAACCCACTCAGATCAGCTGAAATGGTGAACAAGGGAATCTGGATAATCTGATAGAAGCCAGAAATGATGTGTGAAATACAACCTCAGGATAAGCCTCATTTCAAAGATGAAAAGCTCAGGTAAAACTTCATGCTTACCATAAATGGAAACTTCAAAAATAAAAGTGGAGTTATTAGTAGAATGCAAGCATGGCATCGAATGGGCCCCGGCTTCAGTCCCCAATGCTCCGCATCCCAAGGTAGACATTTCATATTGTGTATCATGAAATATAGCCGGTCTTATCTGGGCTCTGGTATCTACTTTCAAGGCTTACATACATTTTATTTTTCAGTTATTCATGGCTTCTTATTACTGGTTTTAAGATAAACAACAGATATGTATCTTGAGAAGGAGAGTGGAATGGGAAGGTTGAAACCTGAGAAAGTTTTTTTTTTTTTAAGTGCTAAAAAGACTGTAAATCCTTCAAAACATTTGTGTTCCCTGAATATTTCCAAGTGAAAGTACTGAAGTCGGGAGTGAGTGAGGTCACATCGTAACATCTCAGCTTCAGTGTAAATAACACAGGAGGTAAAATAAAATGTAATAAAGCACTACTACCATATTAAAAAACATTTTACATTGGGAAGACTTACCCTTGCCAAAGACAAGTTCCTGATATAGTACTTTAAAGAGTAGATGAAGTGGTTTTCAAGTTTCCTAATGCTATGACCTTTTAATACAGTTTCTAATGTTTTGGTGGACATTGGCCATAAAATTATTTTGTTGTTACTTCATGACTATAATTTTGCTACTGTTGTGAACCATAATGTAAATATCTGATATGCGACTTCTAAGGGGAGAAAACCCACAGGCTAAAAACCTCTGGAGTAGAGTTAATGAGTGACAGGGTAGATGTGGTTAAATGTGACCTTCACATTCTCTTTTATGCTGGTTTTCAATGACTTGAGAGTTCCAAATATATACACTTGTTTTCTAAATGTATTTAGCACCTATCTATTTTGATCCATCCCCTAATTCCATTTGGGTACCATTTTTAGTCATCTTGGTAAATATATGCCTGTTTGATTCCCATATTTAATCTGTTCTATGATCTATCAGGTGCATAGAAAACAAGAAAAACAAAGTTCTCCAGTAATTCCTAAGATGATAATTGGGTGATGATTAACTCTCAGGTTCAAAAATACATACAGTTCACGTACAGCAAGCTGGCTTTAGGAAAAAGATTTTTCATAAGTGTAAATAAGAAGGTGGCTGTTGTTCTTTAGGGGAAAATTAGTGGGAAAACTCCCTAATTAGTAAAGGTGGAAACGAACTTGATAGAGTTTATGGGTAGCACAAACTTTATCTGATAGGTTTTAATTATATATTTTATACATGTGATACTCATTTTTCTACATATACCTGAGCAAGTCAGATAACATTTCCAAATTTAAGTACTTTCACTCTAAATTAAAAGATAATGCCTAATATATTTAGAATTTATTTGAATACTACATTTTTCATACTTGAGTCCAGGGTGAATTTATCAAATCAAATTATCAACTCAGTAAAAGCAACAGATAACTGCATAGAATTCTGTATAAACAGTGCTCTCATTAAATCATATATGCCTGATCCCTTGCTTGCATCTTGACAATACCTGAAGTGAAATTTATTCCTCCCCATCAACATTTGATAATCCTGTGGCTAGTCCTGCGTCCACTCTGGTAGAATTTACTGTGGCAATGGCCACTCTCAGCTGCTCCATTGTAGTATCGAATTCTCCAGTCCAATTACCTAAAATATAGCTAGACAATTGTTTAGACAGATTTGCAGCACAGGGAATGTCTTTTGCTATACTCACAACCATCAGGTTTATTCTGTAATGGAAATAATTTCATTTATCCTTGGGGATAAACAGCCTGCTTCTGTCATTGTTCTGTATCCTGAAAAATAAGACATTCTTCTTCATGGCTCATTAGAATCTACTCTGGTGTAGAGCACCCTTAGTTTTCTGGTTTTATCCTAAAACTTGCCCAAAATTCCTTTGTAAAACTCTTGTAAGTACTCTTGAAGGTCTGTGAGGAAATGTCTCATCAAAATGATTTGATTCTCTTTAGAACCACAGTTTTGAGGACACATCAACTTTGCTGTAGATGCTACTAAAGACAGCGGAAACCAAAAGTGCTGTTTGTTTGATTAGATCAGAGAGAGACCTGAGGAATGTGGTAGATGATAAGAGCATCCCTTGTTGACCTGCAGTGGCTTCAGTGTTGAGTTAACTTCCCTAGGTGTTCTCTCAGTCTACAGCAATAGGCAGATCAAAGGGAAAGGGGGCAAGATGACAGCAGCAGGAACTGTGAGCAGCATGGAAAATTGTCTGAGTTCTCCGGTGGAACTGGAGACTTGAATATTTGCCCATTCAGTTAAGCATAGTTCTGATTAGTTTGAAATGGAAATTATTTCGAAACTAATATTTTAAGAATGGCTTAGAAGAAAAATGATGATGACTTTTCCCTTTCATTTGAAAACACTTCCTTGGGATTAGTAGGAGGTTTGCATAAAATAACGGCTTCTTTTGCATCTGATTCTGCAAAGACAAAATTGCTGGGTGTTTGGGAAACTTCATCAAAATAATTATAACTCTTTGTCAAGTGCTGGGCTTATTTAGCTACTCAGAAAGAATTGTAGAAACTACCTTAATTTTCTTGGATACATTCTACCTTTGCTTTTCCTATGATACATTTGAGGTAAAATTCTCACCTGAAAAATACAAATAAATTGTTATTTCAAATGGTAATAATATTAGCATCTACTGTCATGAGTTAATTGGTAGATTATATATATGTATACATCTACAGCTTTAATCTTAATGATAAAGTGGAACCTCATTTCTTTAAAAAATGTTATCCATTTTCTTGTTTTAAAAGTAAAATACATGGTTAGTAAAAGTTACAAGTTTATTTCACAATCCAGAGTGGGTCAACCATCATTCCTTATTAAGAAAGTTTTTGGTTCTGTTAGACAGTATCTAGAGCTGTACAGTTCCTTAGAGAGGGGGCAAAATCTCTCTTCATGGCTCAGCGTTGGTTGAGGAGATAAGCTCTCTGTATTTCACCCACAGAGCAGCAGTTGTTTTTTTGTTTTTGTTTTTGTTTTTGTTTTTTATTTGATTTATTTTGGTTGTTTTGAGTTCTTTTATTTTTATTTTTATTAATTACAGTTTATTCACTTGGTATTCCCCCTGAACCTCTCTCCCTCTTCCCATTTCAATCCCACTCTCCCTCTTCCCCACCTGTGCCCCTCCCCAAGTCCACTGATAGGTGAGGTCCTCCTCCCCTTCCCTCTGATCCTAGTCTATCAGGTCTCAACAGGAAGTGGCTGTATTGTCTTCCTCTGTGGCCTGATAAGGCTGCTCCCCGCTCAGGGGGAGGTGATCAAAGAGCAGTCCAATCAGTTCATGTCAGAGACAGTCCCTGTTCCCATTACTGTGGAAGCCACTTGGATACTGAACTGCCATAGGCTACCTCTGTGCGTGGTTCCAAACCATCTCCATGAGTGGGTCCTTGGCTGGAGTATCAGTCTCAGAAAAGACCGCTGTGCCCAGCCTTTTTGGATCTGTTGCTCTCCTTGTGGAGCTCCTGTCCTCTCCAGGTCTTACTATCTCCCACTTCTTTCATAAGATTCCCTGCACTCTCCCCAAAGTTTGGCTATGAATCTCAGTATCTGCTGCCTTGATACCCTGCAGGGTAGAGCTTTTCAGAGGCCCTCTATGGTAGTTCTTGTTCTGTTTCCTGTTTGAGTTCATTTTTTGAGACATGGTTTCATGCAGCCCAGACTGGCCCCAGTCTCTCTGTGACTATGATGTTTAAGCTGGCCTTGAGCACTTTCTAATTTTTCTATGCCAGTGTACCAAGTGCAGAGAATGCAAGCCTACTCCTACAGTTCAGCTCAGAGGTAGTGTTTAATTTTATAATTACTATTTCTAATTGACAAAAAAAGCCAGCTGCTGATTATCTTGCAGATATTTTGGAGTTTCTTGAATTCCCGGGTAAAATCATGTACATTTTTTGAAGCTTAAACAAACATACTTAAAAATTAGTGTTAGGGTGCAAAGAAAAAGAAATTTGGAAATTTAAGTTTAATACACTGGAATTAAGTTACTAGTTAGGTCTCATAACATAAATTACTTTTCCTTGCTTGTCATCACCTCAGTCTGGGTGATATGTCAGTACTTTTTCTGTGAACTTAGATTCCCACCACTGAATTCACACAAAAGTGAAAAACATCAGAAGACAGTATTCTTGCTGTCTGATTAATAACTTACCTATGTTCTTTGTAAAGCTTTCTCTCACTCCTAAAGCCTTAATCTCTGTTAGATCAACCTATCCATTTCATTGTATTATTTTGAGAGGGAATGAGGGAGGGGGCTACAGCTGGGATACAAAATGAATAAACTGCAATTAATATAAAAACTAAAAATTTAATTAAAAAAGAAATAGGCCTAGAAAGCTAAAATTATCTATGTAAGATACTGAGGTGTTCTTTGAGTCATTTAAATTTAGTATAGTGCATAACACACTAAGACAATATCCTTCTTTGTTTGACTATACTAATATTTTGAAGTGATAAACAAAATCTAGTTTATCAAAGAAAAAGATGCTGGTAACAATAACTGATATCCTTAACATTCATGTCTGGGATTTGATCATAGAAGTAAGAGAGAACACTACGGTAGCATTAAAGCAAGGAGCAGGGCAGGATGGAATTCTCCTTCCTGCCTGGCAGCGTCCACCAGTAGTGTTTCCTCTAATCCTCTCCAGGTCGTTCCCCTTCCAATGTAATTTCTCTTTGAAATGTTTTATTATTTATCAGGAGCATCTTAATGTAGCTCCCATTGCTCTCTCCAGCCAGAGGCCTGAAACCTCTAAATTAGATCCCTGAAATGATGCCACCAAGCTGAACCCATTTAATTTTGTCTGGTTGTATTCATTTGCATAATGAATATTGAGCTCATTTACAGTTCTATGAGAACACTCCATATTAGCTAGTGGCAAAATAAAACTTTTGATAAGCAGGATTTTCTAAGGAGCACTTTCCCAAAATAACTTGAGAAAAATATTAAAATTGTGAACTGAAGATAAACTTGTCTGCATAATTTCAAACTTAAATAAAACTTATAAATTAAAGGTATACTTTGTTATTTAGTAGGATGCAGGAGAGACAGTATGTTAAATTCACTTTGCTCTTTTGCGCATTTTGTCTGCCTCCTACTTAGCACTGTGACTCATGAAATAACCATAATGGCTACAGTTACCTGGTCAGATAGAGATGGCAAGACACTCAGAAAAAATAAATAGAAAGAAAACATAGATACGATTCAAAATTTATGTATTTGAAGACATCAAAGAGCTATAGAAGCCAAATGTAATGACTATCCTTTTAATGATTCTCTGTATACAGAGTTCTAAATAGGCAAACATACTGAGATAGGGATCAGAACAGGAGTTCATCAGATGTATATCTTTCCATAACAATACACAATGGGCATAAAGCTTAGAACATATTCATTATCTCATCCTTTCTGTGAGGTCAGAGACCAGGTGTAATTTATGTGCTGCCTCTGCTCAGGGGCTCATAGAACAACAATTGAGGTATCTACTGAGCTGTATTATTTTCTGGAAGACTGCCTGAGAATCTCTTTCCAAATGCACGAAGATAGTGTATACCGTCTGGTGACATGATGGTTGTAGGTATGAGCCATTTCTTCCTGATGGTTGCCCTCTACATGTTGATTACTTTATTAATAAAGGTTACGTTATTTTTTTTACCATGTTGATTATCAGAATATTATTAGTTTTCTTCATCAATCCAGTGGTAAGATTGTCTTAAGTCAACCACTTTCAGGATAAAATACTATACAGAAAGCATAAAACAACAGAAAATTACAGTGCTATGTTTTATTGTTAGATAAAAGCTACTAGCCCTGCCCATAACAAGCAGGAATTATGTAAAGGCATAAACCCAGGAAAACAGGGTTCTAGGAGCCAAGAGGATGCAAAGGGATATTGAGTTACTAAAATATGGCAAAAGAGATGGCATTTTTATGTTGGTATTGTAGTTTTTCACATATCAGTGCTGTAGCAGAAGGATTGCTTTCTTTTTTTCTTCACATTGAAGTTCTTTCTCATTTTATTTTATTTGTTATTTATTTTACATCTCTAAAGCAACCCCTTCCCTCCTCTCCTCCTTCCCTTTTCTCCCCTTCTCTTCTCCTCAGAAAAGGAGAGCCTCCTCACACACACACCCAAACCCACCCCAACACATCAAGTCATATCAAGACTAAGCATATCTTCTTCCACTGAAGCCAAACAAGGCAGCCCAGATTGGGGAAAGTGATCCAAAAGCAGGCAACAGAGAGACAGCCCCAGCTCTAATTGCTAGGGGACGCTCATGAAGACCAAGCTGCCCATCGGCTACATATGTATAGGGGACCTTGGGCCATTCAATGCATGTTCTTTGGTTGGTAATTCAGTTTCTTTGATTCCCCATGGTCCTCAGCTTGTTGATTCTGTTGGTCTTCTTGTGGCGTTCTTGTCCCCTCCCAATCCGTTTATCCTTCTCCCAACTCTTCCTCAAAAGTCTCCAAGATCAACCAAATTTTTGGATGTGGGTCTCTAGATCTGCCTAGATCTGGGTGGAGCCTCTCAGAGGCCAGTTATGCTAGTCTCTTGACTGCAAGAATATTGGAACATCTTTAATATTTTCAGCGGTGTGCTCTCTCCCATGGGGTGAATCTCAAGTTGGGCCAGTCGTTCTCTGTTCCTTTGCTCAATCTAGGATCCATTTTTATCCCTGCACACCATGCTGTCAGGGTCAACTTTGCGTTAAAGGTTTTGGTGGTGGTTTGGTATTGCACTCCCTGCACTAGATGTCCTGCCTGTGTATAGGAGGTATCCATTTCAGTCTCCCACTACTAGGAGTGTCAGCTAGAGTCATCCAATTTCCTCTCAGGAGCCTACCTCATCATGAGTCTCCAGCTTGTCCCAGAGAGTCACACACCCCTTGCCTTTGATTTCATTCTGGTATAGCTGGATATATTCATGTAGAAGTATGCAAGAAGATCTATATTTATCAACCAGTATAAAACTTAAGTCCAAGTGGATCAAAGGCCTTAACATAAAACTGGATAGATGAAACATAATAGAAGAAAAAGTGGAGAATAGCTTTGAACTCACTGGCACAGAAGACAACTTCCTGAACAGAACAACAATTGCTCAAATGACTAATTAGTAAATTAGTAAACGTGACCAAAAATTAGTAAATGTGACCTCATGAAGCCGTAAAGCTTCTGTAAGGCAAAGGACACTGTCAATAAAACAAAATGGCAGCCTACAGATTGGGAAAAGATCATTATGAAACCCACATCCAAAAGAGGTTAATATCTAAAATATATCAAGAACTCAAGAAATTAAACACCAACAAACCAAACAATCCATTTAAAAATGGGGTACAGAGCTAAGAGACTTCTCAACACAGGAATCACTAATGGCTGAGAAGTACTTAATTATCTCTGTCATGAACTTAGTGACAGACCCTCTGTTCACCTCCCTCTAGGAGGCATAGCCTTGTCAGGCCACTGAGAAAGACAATGCAACCAGTCCTAATGAGACCTGATAGGCTAGGGTCAAATAGAAGGGGAGGACCTCCTATATCAGTGGAATCAGGAATAGGCATAGGGAGAGAAGAGGGAGGGATAGTGGGATGAAGGAGGTGGCAACAGCTGGAATACAAATTGAATAAATTGTAATAAATAATAATAACAATAAAGAAATATTCAGTGTCCTTAGCCATCAGGAAAATACAAATCAAAACAAATCTGAGATTCCGTCTAACACCCATCAGAATAGCTAAGATCAAAATTCAAGTGACAGTACATACTGAGAAGGATGTAGAGAAAGGGGAGCACTCCTCCATTGCTGGTGGGAGTATAGACTTGCATAACCACATTGGAAATGAATCTGACATTTTTCAGATAATTGGGACTAGCTCTACCTCAAGACCCAAGTATACCACTTCTGAGCATATACACAAAACATGTTCTACCATAAATATAGAATACCTGCTCAACTAGGTTAATTCTTTAATTTTTATTTTTATGTTTTATTCATAATAGCCAGAAACTGGAAACAATCTAGATGTCTCTCAACTGAAGAATGGATATAGAAAATCTGATACATTAGCAGAATGCAATCGTACTCAGCTATTAAAAACAAGTAAATCTTCATATTTGCAAGCAAATTTATGAAGCTAGAAAATATTATCCTCAGTGATGTAACCCAGACCCAAAAAGAAAAACTACACATGATATGTATTCACTTATAAGTGGATAATAGTTATGTAGAAGAGGATAAACACTGTACAATCCACAGTCTCAAAGAAGCTAAGTAACAAGAAGGCCCCAAGGGAGGATTCTTGAATGGCCTAAAGAGGGGAAAATAAAATAGACATCTGGGGTTGATGAAGAGAGAGAACTGGGTGGAAGAGGGGTATAAATGGAAGAGGGGCAGTGGGAGGTCAGAGGACTGAAAGGGAAGGGTTGCTTCTTTTTTTAATTTAATTTTTTTAAAATTTTTTTCAGGTTTTCCAATTTATTGGGGTACAGATTTTTATTTATTTTTTATTTTTTATTAATTAAACTTTATTCACTTTGTATCCTCCCATAAGCCCCTCCCTCCTCCCCTGCTGATCCCACCCTCCCTCCCCCTCTTCACTCATGCCCCTCCCCAAGTCCACTGATAGGGGAGGTCCTCCTCGCCTTCCTTCTGATCTTAGTCAATCAGATCTCATCAGGAGTGGCTGCACTGTCATCTTCTGTGGCCTAGTAAGGCTGCTTCCCCCTCAGGGGGAGGTGATCAAAGAGCTGGCCAATCAGATTATGTCAGAGACAGTCCCTTTTCCCATTACTATGTAACCCACTTGGACACTAAATTGCCATGGGCTACATCTGTGCAGGGGTTCTAGGTTATCTCCATGCCTGGTACTTGGTTGGAATATGAGTCTCTGGAAAGACCCCTATGTTCAAATTTTCTGTGTTCAAATTTTCTTGTGGAGTTCCTGTCCTCTCCAGATCTTACTATTTCCCACTTCTTTCATAAGATTCCATGTACACTGCCCAACAGTTGGCCATAAGTCTCAGGATCTACTTTGATAGTCTGCACGGTAGAGCCTTTCAGAGACCCTTTGTGGCAGGCTCCTTGCTTGTTTCCTGTTTTCTTCTTCTTCTGATGTCCTTCCTCTATGCCTTTTGGGATGGGGATTGAGCATTTTAGTCAGGGTCTTCTCTTTTGATTAGTTTCTTTAGATGTACAGATTTTAGTAGTTTTATCCCATATTACATGTCTATATGTAATGAGTATATGAGTGAGTATATACCGTGTGTGTCTTTCTGCTTCTGGGCCAGCTCACTCAGGATGATCCTTTCCAGGTCCCACCATTTACCTGCAAATTTCATGATTTCCTTATTTTTTATTGCTGAGTAATATTCCATTGTATAGATATACCACAATTTCTGTATCCATTCTTCAATTGAGGGGCATCTGGGTTGTTTCCAGCTTCTGGCTATTACAAATAAAGCTGCTACAAACATGGTTGAGCAAATGTCCTTATTGTGTACTTGAGCCTCTTTTGGATATATGCCTAGGAGTGGTATGGCTGGATCTTGAGGAAGCGCTATTCCTAGTTGTCTGAGAAAGCGCCAGATTGATTTCCAGAGTGGTTGTACAAGTTTATATTCCCACCAGCAGTGGAGGAGGGTTCCCCTTTCTCCACAGCCTCTCCAGCATGTGTTGTCCCTCAAGTTTTTTGTCTTGGCCATTCTGATGGGTGTAAGGTGAAATCTCGAGGTCCTTTTGATTTGCATTTCCCTGATGGCTAATGATGTTGAGCATTTCCTCAAGTGTTTCTCTACCATTCTATATTCCTCTACAGAGAATTCTCTGTTTAGCTCTGTTCCCCATTTTTTAATTGGATTACTTGGTTTGCTGCTTTTCAGCTTCTTTAGTTCTTTGTATATACTGGATATTAGCCCTCTGTCAGATAAATGGTTGGAGAAGATTCTTTCCCAATCTGTAGGCAGACATTTTGTTTTGATGACAGTGTCCTTTGTTTTACAGAAGCTTTTCAGTTTCATGAGGTCCCATTTATTGATTGTTGCTCTTAGAGCCTGTGCTGTTGGTGTTCTGTTCAGGAAGTTGTCTCCTGTGCCAATAAGTTCAAGACTCTTCCCCACTTTTTCTTCTAAGCAGTTTAGTGTGTCTGGTTTTATGTTGAATGAAACTACAGTCTACAGTCAGGGACAAATTCTTCACCAACCCTATATCCAACAGAGGGCTAATATCCAAAATATAGAAGGTATTCAAGAAATCAAACAAATAATCCAACTAAAAATGGGGTACAGAACTAAACAGAGAATTCTATAGAGAGGAATATTGAATACTGTATAAAAAATTTAAAGAAATGTTCAACATCCTTAGTTATCAGGGAAATGCAAATCAAAAGGACTCTGAGATTTCATCTTACACCCATCAGAATTGTTAAGATCAAAAACTTAAGTTACAGGAGTCACACAGGATACCAACAAAGCTCTCCCCCCCAAAAAAAAACAACAACAAACAAACAAACAAAACACAGGGCCCAGCGGGTAGAGTAGAGACTTGTGCAACAACCTAAGACCAACAACAGAAGACCTAGACCTCCTGCTCAGATGCAGCTAAAGAGAGAGCTCAGTCTCCATGTGGGCTCCATAGTAAGGAGAGAAGAGACAGTCTCTGACATGAACTTGATTGCCTGCTTCTTATCACTTCTCCCTGGTGGGGAGACAGAGAAAGCCCACAGAGGAAGAGGATCCAGGAGTTCTAACAAGGCCTAACATGCTAGGGTCAGATAGTAGGGGAGGAGGACCTCCCTTATCAGTGGACTAGAGGAGGGACATGGTGGAGGGGGAAGAGGAAGGAAGGTTGGGACAAGAAAGATATGAGGGAGGGACTAAAACTGGTATGTAAAGTGAATAAATTATAAAAAAATAAATTTGAATTTAACAAAATTTAAAAGAACTAACTTTTCTGAAACATTATGCTTTGATTTAAATTTTACATAAGATAAAGAGAACTAGCAGAGAGTGATGAATCAACCAAGGACCATGCATGGAGAGGACCTAGGCCCCTTGCTCATATGTAGCTCATAGACAGCTCAGTCTCCATGTGGGTTCCCTAGTAAAGGGAGCAGAGGCAGTCACTGGCATGAACTTGTTTGCCTGCTCTTTGATCACCTTTCCCTGGCGAGGTGGCCTCAAAAGACCACAGAGAAACAGGATCCAGACAGTACTAATGAGAACTGATAGGATAGAGTCAGATAGCAGGGGAGGAGGAGCTCTCCTATCAGTGGACTAGGAGAGTGACATGGGGGTTTGGGGGAAAGAACGAGGAAGGGTTGTTGACCGGGAAGCTCCGTTGCTTCTTTTAAAAATATGACAACAGTAAGAACTGGACATTCTTAGAAGACAAGCCTCACCACGACCCCCCTGAATCTTTCACTGCCCTCACTTGAAAGTGTCCCTGATTCTTAGATCAGAATAGTTCTATGGGTGTTTATGAATTGCTCTGAACTCCAAATTTTTCATCTTGATTGGTTGTTTTCTATAATGGTCTCCATCTGTTACAAAGAAAGTTTTTCATGATGAGGGGTGAGGACCACACTTATAGGTAGGTGTAAAGACAATGTAGATAGGAATTATACTGGTTTAGCAAAGTGATTTTAGGTCCCTGTTTTAATTTTAGACATTCAAAAAAGCCACGATCACAAAATACATCTGATAACAGCATAAAAGTAGACATATATGTAAATGAAGTAGCAAGACATTTTATAAATTAAGCCCAATCAGTGTCTTAATAAAGATATTATAGGCTATCACAAGTTACGTTTCATAAGAAATAGAGAATTAAAATTTATTAACAAAGATAAGTCATCAATATATTTGTGAAAATTAAAAACAAATCACAAGATAGATGGTATAATAGGATACCATGAACAAACTAAGATTTTAATAAGAATACCAAAACTTTTAAATATTAATCTTACAAGATATGAATAATATCTTATAATTAAGAGTGAAAATACATAAAATACTGAATGAATTAAAGAAAAACAAATTTAATTTTAAGCACAGTTCAACATAACTAAAACAGTTATAATAAAAAGCTTACTGTAAATGTTATTTATTTGTTCCAAACAAATAGCAAACATCATTTTAAAATGTAATGTGAAAGCAACTCCAGACCAGAACATGGATAATTACTATCATCAATATTAATCAGTCTTTTACTTTATCTAATTAAAGTAATATAATTCAAAGTATGACATAATATGACAAAAATGGAATTAACTGAATATTGATTATAGTCTTTCTGCATTTCAAAAATATCCTTCTGGAAATATTAGGTAGAGATTCTCAAGTTAATTTGATATGTAGTTATAGAACAAATATATAAATCATAATATTCTTATTATTCATATAATAAATCAAAAGTAGAAGTAGAAATATATTTTATAATTGTGACAAAAGACAATAAAAGTGATTTAATAAGAATTACATAGCCCCTGATATGAAGTATTCTATAATAAGTCATAGAATGTGCAAAAGATTTTTAAATAAAATAAAGGTTATTTCATTAAATAGTATAAATGAATCATGTGTCATTCCTCTTTAGAGTTACATGTATAATTTGATATCAGATTTTTTACAAGTGCTTACTTTAACATCCTTTGAATCAATCTATCAGCTGATACAAACTTGTACAGTCCCTAGGAAAATCAATATGGATGTTCCTCAGAAAGTTGGGAAGGCCAAGTCCAAGCTATACCACCCCTTGGCATATACTCAAAGGATGCTTCATAACAAAGACACTTGCTCAACTATGTTTATAACAGATTTATTCAAAATAGCCAGTGTAACAATATATTTTAAAATGTCATGCACAAAAGATCTGGTGTGAAGAAATTTATTGTATGGAGTAGAGAGACAGAAACACAAACAGAGACAGAGACAGAAAGAGACAGAGCATAGGAGAAAGAGAGAAAGTGGTTGATTGAAGCGCCCCAAGAGAGAAAGTCAGAAAGTGGGAGAGAAACTGAGGCAAAGAGAGTGTGGTCCTTTATATCTTGATACACACATACCTGGTGGCATCAGTTGATAATATTATGTTGCTAGGCAACCTAGGAGTAGGCTAGTGCATCAGCTTGTGAACTAACAGCCAGAAACTGGAAACAAACTAGATGTCCCTCCAAAGAATATATAAAGAAAAAAAAAATGTACATTTACACAATGGAGTATTACTAAGATTTTTTTTTGTATCATGACATTTGCAGAACAAAAGTGCAACTAGAAAAAAAAATCATCCTGAGTGAGGTAATAATCCAGACCAAGAAAGACAAATGTACTCCCTTATTAACTGTTAAACAAATGATAATCACGTTACAATGCATAGACGCAGAAAGGTGAGTTAAAGCAGAGGGCTCTAGCGGTATTCATGGATTTCTCTGGGGAGGGTAAATAGAATATATTTTGCAGGTGACTGATGGCAGATGGGGACAGGAGTGGGAATGGTCAGGTGGGAGGGGAAAGGAATTGAGGAAGAAAATGTGGATAGCGATGGCTGAAAAGGGGAGAGACCTGCGGCAGTGGAAAGTTCCTGGAATCTATTAGAGTAATGGATGACAACAGGAAGCATGGATCATCTAAACAGGGTTCACATGTGCTCACAGAGACTGGAGGGCTAAGCACTGAGCCTGCGTAGGTCTTGCACCGGGTCCAGGGTCCAGGGCATATGTGTTATGACTGTCAGCTTGGTGGGTTTGTGGGATTCCTAACAGTGGGAGCACCTGTGTCTCTGACTCTTTTTTTTTTTTTAATTTTTCATCAATTACACTTTATTCATTCTGCATCCCCCCATAAGCCCCTCCCTCCTCCCCTTCCAATCCCACCCTCCCTCCTCCCTCTGCATGCATGCCACTCCCCAAGTCCACTGATAGGGGAGGTTCTCCTCTCCTTTCTGATCTTAGTCTATCAGTTCTCATCAAAAGTGGCTGCTTTGTCCTCTTCTGTGGCCTGGTAAGGCTGCTCCCCCCTCAGGGAGAGGTGATCAAAGAGCAGGCCAATCAGATTATGTCAGAGGCAGTCCCTCTTCCCATTACTATGTAACCCAATTGGACTCTGAACTGCCCTGGGCTACATCTGTGCAGGGGTTCTGGGTTATCTCTATGAATAGTCCTTGGTTGGAGTATGAGTCTCCGGGAAGTTCCCTGTGTTCAAATTTTCTTGTTCTGATGCTCTCCTTGTGGAGACCCTGTCCTCTCCAGCTCTTACTATTTCCCAGTTCTTACATAAAATTCCATTCACTCTGCCCAACAGTTGCCCATCAGGCTCAGCATCTGCTTTGATGTCTCTGACTCTTTTGTCTGCTCTTGAAACTTTTTTCCTGTTGGGTTGCCTTGTGCAGCCTCAAGGTGAGGGCTTTTGCCTTGTCCTATTGTATCTTGCTCTGACATTTTTGATTGTTGTTTCTTGGAGGCCTTCTCCTTTCTGAAGGGAAATGGAAGGGGAATGGATCTGGAGCAGAGGGCAGGTGGGGAGCAGGAGAGAAAGGAAACTGTGGTTGTGATGTGTTCTATGAGAAAAGAATATATTTTCAATAAAGAAAAATATTGTCTGCAAGAAAAAATGTTGCATATGAATGGATTCTCTATCATATTTATAATATGCTAAAAAATACCTTAAATATTTTCAGTTGTGTGTTTCAGAGAGCCACAGACACAGTCAGAGTTTTGCAATAACAGCTAGTTAATCTGAGTCAGAAATTTTGGAAAGATGGTTTTCTGCTTCCTTCTGTATTTCATAATACTTTGGAGACAAGAAAATATTGGAATGTGGAAATTCATAAAACATTAACCCTCCAGCCTTCCTCTGCTGGTTTTCCAGATGGTACTCTGCATATTGTGGGTATTCACTCAGTACAGAGAAGATTAATCACAAGAGGCAAGCGTGTAAGTGTATTTTAAATTATAAGTTTGGTTCTTTCCTTTTGTACCTTCGAAGATTTGGGTCAAATGCTTACCCATTGTCATGAATATTTTTCTTTGGTATGTAAATTTCTAGCATGGACCGATGACATGATCACTCTTGGCCATTTACTTCTGAAATCATTAATCACACAAAGAATTACCAATATAGTTTGTAATGTATTTCAAATCATCTGATGCTTTTAGATAACCTCTGTGGGGCAAGCAGACTGGGTGACCAGGAAAAACAGGCATGGAGCTGCAGAGGAATCCAAACGCTGAAAATCTCAAAGTTGAAACCAAAAAAAAAAAAAAAAAATCTTATCCTGAGACTGCCAGGAGTGGGACCACTCCCTCCTTGCTTCCACGCCTGCACGCCCCAGGGCATGTAGCCTGACAACCACCACCCCTCATTTCTCCAGGTAGTCACAGTAGTCAGTCATGTAGCCTAGCACCTGAAATTTCTCTCCATGTAAATAGAGCATCATGAGCATCCAGCCTCAACCAATAAGTGCCCGTCCTGGAATCCCGTCTCACTCCCCCAAGGCTCATATAAAACCCTTATCAACTCCGAAGAGGGGGGCAGAAGCTGTTTCACTAAATATCACCCAGGAATTGCTGTTTCATTGGGATAACTCTGAGCTAGGAGAGCTTTAATGCTAAAATTCTCATTGTATTCTTGTTGTCTTCCTCCCAGCTGGACCTGAATCCCGCAGAGCACACCCATTCCAGACTCTGCTTCATCCTTCCTGGCCTGGTGTGTGGTGGTGCCAGGACACTCAAAAGAGAAAGCAGATGCAGAACAACAAACCTCCAAGAACTCAAACAGAAATACTTACACATATATGCTGGCATGTATATATACCTATATACATACACAGACAAATGGCTTGAAAGACTTCAAATTTTCAATTTCATGTTATGATACAAAATGTGTTTTCCCCAGTCTCTGAACTTTCATATATATTTTAACATATCCACACATGAATTTCTTTCTTGTTCTCGTTCCTTAGCTTATAATGACTGTGATGAAACAATTTCTTCCAAGCTGCCATGACGATTTCCCTGTTCTGTCAATCACTTTACCTAGGTGTCCGTTTACCATGACTGACTAATCTTTGATTTTCCTTCACATGAGTGCTCTAACTTGTTACTGCTAATCTTGTTTGCCTGGGTTAGATCATTTTACTTGAAGTATAAGTCTTTCCATATTTCACCCTAAGTGGGAAATACTTAAAGCCTGAACAAAGCATGAATATGTTGAATGACACAGATATGATTTAAAAATTTTAATATATTGATAAATGAGCCTTGTATAATGATGCTAAATTAAAATTTGATGATTGTAAAGCACTACCTTATTTTATACACATTTCAACCTGATTGAAATGTGTATAAAATAAGGTTGAAATGTGTATAAAAGCATAGAAAGATCATGTGGTAGGTAAACTTGAGAGTCAGAATAGAAAAACCTGTGTTTCATCATTCTGAAGCCAAGATTTATTGAGTATGGCATGTACACCAGGCAATGAAACTAACCAGCCTACAATCTGTATTATTAATATTTTCACCATTCACAAAACAGAAGGAAGGTATATATATAAGTAAAGAGGGCTGAAACTAAAGAGTAGGACAGCCAACAATCAGAGAAGAATCAATCATTTATGCTAACATTCTATGAAGTTGTTAATAACCATGCAGAGAATATGCAGTGAACTAGTTTACCATGATTCTTAGAGGAAACAAGACATAAATATTTCTTTGATGTTCAGTCCAAAAGAAGTAGTCTTAAAAGTTGAGAACATAACATGCGATTTTAGGGAGAAGAGCAGCACTTGTGTGGGATTTTTGACCACCCCTCTCCTAGAGAGCTGAGATTCATGCTTTCACTAGTCTTTGTTGGAAGCAAAGTGCTGGGAATGTTTTGAACAAGCCCATTTTAACCTAATATTTTCAGAAAGAGAAACTTTTCTGTACTCTCTATGTGGGTCAGATCACACAGTGATACAGAATTCATTTCTGAGGTACTAATTAAGAAAAATTGATGCAATGCCAATTACTCCAGGCCAAGTGACATGCGTGAAATGTCCAGCGTCACTTCATAATGTGTACGTTAGCTAGATGTTTACTTAAAGAAGACAAATGGTGGTGTGCGCCAGCTGTACTTTTCTATATTCAAAGGGTTGTTATGTGAAGGGAAAATCCCACAAGTGGGATAATTATGAAAGTAGAAATGTTTCTGGGTTCAGGGTAATATAAATACAGGATTTTTAATAACAGTCTTCTAGGTTGGAAAATGTCACTAAAGAAGATTTCTAGTCCTGGAAATTTGGAACCATATGCCATCCAATGTTCCATCAAAAATCCTCTGGTTTTCTACCAAGCATGTTCAATGCTTGAATACCCAGATTTCCTATGCTTCAAAGAAGCTGAGCCTACTCAAATTCACTTACATGGAAACTCTTCAGCTTTTAAAAATGCAAGGCAGGAGGAAGCAGGCATGCTTCCAGAACAGCTGGCACTCATGACACCAGAATAGAGTTTAACTTCTCAGTCGGCTTCACTAATGTTGGCAGGAAGTTGGCACTGCTCTTGTGCTACGTGTTTCTTGGCTCATACGTAGACAAGAGAAATCTTTGTTTCAATAAATTGATTAATGCATGCTTTCATTAATATCCATGATGTTTTAATGTGTGTAGATGCAATCTGACTAGTCCTAGCCTGTGAGCCATGGGGGTTGGAGCCTGAGTGCCCTGAAGAATCTGGATTAGTCCCCAGAGCAAGTATTTTCAATTTTTAGCATCATAGGATCACTTGCATCACAGACTGAAAACTGTATTGCTGAGACACACTTCAAATTTTCTAATTTAGTAAATCTTGGATAATAAATTATGTATTTTTTAATAAACACACCCTTGGAATGTACATACGATGGTTTGAAACATACACTTTGTGTAAGGGTTAAATGCAGAAGATTGCTGTATGTATGCATTATCTCACACAATACTGACATTCTCTTACTCCAGGCGACACTGAAGCCTGTCCAGGAACCAGGCTTTGAGAACCACTGCCCAAGCCTTATCACAAAACAATGGGAATTTTACTCATTATGAATCCAACCCATCTATACTTCTTTTGTGTGTGCATTTCACTTGTGTGTGTTCATGTGTGTGTGGGCTTTGTGTATGTGTGTGCCTCTGTGTGTGCACACATGCATGTTTGTGAGTATGTGTGTGTGTGTGTGCAGTTCAATGTGTACTTGTGTGCTCATGCAAGAGGAAGCCAGTATGCAATCAGGATTTCATTTCTCAAGAGTCATCCAATTTGTTTGTCTGACAGGATCTGTCACTGGCCTGGATCTAAGCAAGTAGGCTAAACTGGTAAGTTCCAGAATTCTATCTGTTCGTCTGTCCTTGCACTAGAATTATAGGCAGGAGAAACATTTTTTTAACCTGAGCTATAGATATCAAACACAAGTCCTGATGCTTGGGAGGCAAGTGCTACTGACTAAGATGTGTGGCAGTCCTCATCCTCAAGTGCATTTCCAAGTGTCTATACAATTTACATAGAGATCTTAAGATGCAGATTGTGGTTCAGTTGCCTGGACTTTCAAATTCTGAAATCCTAGGTGGTTCTCAGGTAATACCTGTGTTTCTGGATCATAGTCCCAACACTAAGCAAGAGGAGTTGGTCTGCATTATGATTTATTTCTTCAGAAAAAAAGCCAGGTGTTCAAGGTATGTGCATTTTGTGAATAATTATCTTATTTAATCAGGTCTGGGGCCAAAAGCCAAGGGCAACAGAGGGAGGGTTGTATATCTTCTGAAAGACAGCCGCTTTGCCAGAAGGTGGAAACTTAGCTTTTGGAGGATTATTATAGCTATCTTGTAATTCAGTATCTAGGAATTGCCTTGAGTTTATTTGTGTAAAGACACAGAGAGAATTTATCTTTGGAAGCAATTAATAGCTGAGATATCAACAAGTGCATTTACGTGTTTCTTTATTTTGTTCTGTCAGCTCGAGAGGAGTCTACACGTTTGAGAATCTGTGACTGTGCTCCAGGCCATCCTGCATGTTCAGTTGGTCCTTCGGCGCTTGCACATCTGTCATCAAGAAAAACAGGGAAAGGATTCTCTCAAACAGACAGACTTCGGATAACCACATCCTTTCATAGTTTCTTTTCTAACTCCCTTGCAGAATTTCATTTACGCTTGGCCTCCTGAAGCATAGCCAAACATATCTTAAAGGATCACAGGATAAAGGATCAATAGGGTGAGTTTGAATCTTCCGATGATACAGAGAAGACAAATAGGATAAATTAATAGAGTGACTGCTAAAATTTTAATTGTGCAGACAGGTAAAACCTCTACATGGTGGTAGAGGAGAGTTTATGACTTGAAAACTGAAAATTCCAGAAAATAGAGAGTTTAGCTGTCTTTGTCCTTTGCTTTGCGAGGGCCATAGCCCACACTCATAAAAGCTATTCTAATGGTGCTATAGCGACGGTTCGCCAGCTAAAATGACTGCTGCTCTTCCAGGGGACCCCAGTTCTATTCCCAGTGCTTACATAGAGTGACCCATAACCTGCTGCATTTGTAACTGCAGCTCCAGGAGGATCTGCTGCACTCAAGGAGAGTGAAGTCAAGTGAACACATCCACACACACACAGAGAGAGAGAGAGAGAGACTGAGACAGCGAGAGAGACAGAGAGAGGCAAAGGCAGAGAGACAAAATAAATGCTTTTGAAAGCTTATTTAATCTGATGAGAGTAACAATATTTTAGACAGTCCGTTGTATATACGTTGTTTCTCAGAAGATGGGGTGACAGACCCTGATGGTGTTTCCAACCGCTGATATGATCCCACAAATCTTAAAACACAGGTGTTAAAAGGGAAAAGGAGAAGGCTTCTTTCTTAACATGCTCTGATTTTGGAAGGTGCTCATTCTCCTTGATTCTGAAGCATGGTGAGAGAGATTAATCTGCATTTGTTAGCATCATATTTTACAAACCTCAGGTAGTACTTTTTCCAGCTATCCACTTTCTTTCCACACATGTTTTATAGTTTAGATCTGCAGGGTAAGCCTCATAAAAATTACAGTTTTTATCACCCCCACATTAATGTGACTTGTGGGATGATTGGAATGAGTTAAGGGCATGGCTAATTATCCATCTCTTCCCATTTGCAAGGTCAATGTGGCAACTGCCGAGAAGGTCAGTGCTGGGTGAAAGGCTGACAAGAATTTGGGATGTTTTGTGAAAAGATCAACGACCTTCGTTTGTCATAACGAACAAAACAGGCACCAATAATTCTTGCTGAAGGCAATAATGCTTATGTAAGTGTCAATATGACAAAGGCCACTGCAGATGGAAATAAGGCTAACCCAATAATAATAACCCAATTACTAATCCATGTCAGGCATTTTCTACAGAGCGTTTCATTTAGCTATCAGAGAAACTCCATAAGATACCTATTATTGTTAGTGTGTGTGTGTGTGTGTGTGTGTGTGTGTGTGTATGTGTGTGTGTGTTCACAGCTACAACAGCACACAAATACAAGGATATCAGAGATAACCTCCAGTGCTTCTTCTCTCCTTGCACCTTGTTTGAAAGAGTGCCTCCTGCAGTTTACCATAGCGTATGCCTGACTGTCTAGCTTATCAGCTTCCAGAGATTAGCCTTTCTCTGCTTGTCTTTTTGTCATATGAGCACAGAGATTTCAGACTTTTCCTAAAGTACTCAGCTTTTCATAGGCTCTGTATAAACTTAGACTTTTAGGCTTGTGCAACCATTTTACCCATTGATCCACCTTCCCTGCTCTGTTTTCCTCATTTTGCTTTTAAAAGATGGGGATTTATGTAACATTTCAGAATGAGTTGACCACATATGTGTATAACAGAAGCACGGTTTGCTTCTGAGATTGCTGGAAAGGCCAGTTCTCCAGAAAATTACCGAGGCTGCCACGTCTTTCTTACAAATATTTACTTTTGAGAAGGTAAAAGCAATGTCTTTTTTCCCCTAGCATTTTTGTTTTGTTTTTATGTTATGAAAATTAGTGTCTTACTTGCATGAATGTCTGTGCAACATGTATGTGAAATGCCCACAAAGGCCAGAAAGGGGTTTAGATCCTGTAGAAGTGAAGTGAAGATACAGATGGCTGAGGACCACCATGTAGGTGCTGGGTATTCAAGTGGGTCCTTGGCAGGAATGGAAGTGCTATCATCATCATCATCATCATCATCATCATCATCATCTTCATTATCATCTACACTGCTAGAACCTTGAACCAAAGACATTCACAATGTTAATCATGTACTCTAACTTTGCTCTCCATTCCCAGAATCTATTGTCTTTAAATTCACAATATCATGACCATAGTCGACATCATCACTTTTATTTGTGATACTCAGATTTCTGTCCAGTTGTCACTGGGTGCTATAGGGTAAGGTAAGCATTCCAGATGGACAGGAGTGGAATGGAATTCATGAGAAGGTTAGGCAACAGAACTCTAGGCTCTGTTTTAATCTTAGGTTACTTCTCCAAGAGGAAGACATATCAGGAGGCAAAATCACTAGAGCACAGGGATCTATTATGAAACATGCCTTGAGAAGAGTTGAAGAAACAAAATAGTATGAGGTCAAGACTTTAAAGCCTCATGGCTTTAATCATATGCTCTTTTATAACAGGATACCATAGAATGGTGGCTTCCAAAAAACAAAATGTTTCCTGACCAGTTCTAGAAGCTGGAAAGTCCAATAACATGGCAAAAGCAAACCTGATAAACAGATAATGCTCTCTTCCCCTCCCGGCTTATAAATGCAAGTACATGATTGATGTTCTTGCTGTAGCATCAATTGGCAGAAAAAATGCAGGACTTTTCTGTGGTCTGTTATGGTGCTAATCTTATCCATGGCTCTTTTTCCTTATGGACATAGTAATTTCTCCTGAAATGTCACTTTTAAATACTGTGATACAAAGACTTAGGTATTTACATACAAATTTTAGTGTAAATTATTAGGAACATGGATAACCAGTACAGTGCTTACTTCTGAATCACTGTCTAAGACTAAAAAGATACTCTCCTTCCTTTTCCACTGTGAACATCAGCTTTTTTTCTTTCCATTTTGGGATGAGTTATAGATTAAAAATGATACATTGCAGTGGCAAAGTAGATGCAAATTTACTTGATATTTTAAATATACTGGTATCTTTTCCAGGAAGTTAATATGCATAATGACTATCACCGAGCCTTTATCTTTTCTCATGTGGTTTTTTCCTACATATACTACTTAATGTTATAGTTTACCAGAGGAAATGTCTCACAATATCATAATTCTACAAACTCCTCACAATGTATTTCAGACTACTTATTGAAAAGTAAAATTTTAATACATTTGCTCTAAGAAAGGGAGACCGAAATATCAGGGATGTCAGTTAATGTAATGGATTAAGGCAGGTGAGGAAAGATGATTGTAAGTGCTTGCTGCCCTTGAAGTTGAGTTCCAGTCTAGTTCTAAGAATCCCAGTAGCTAACGAGGACTTGGATTTAAGCATTCTTACATTATGAGCATGAGTTAAAACATGGAATTTAAGATTGCTACAAGAATAGGAGAGATGAACCAATAAATGAAAACAAATATAAAAATAGAGAAATGAAGTGAAAAAGAGCATAGAAATTTAGAGAAAGAAAAACAGAACTTTTTCTGTGTAGTTCACAGTTCTTCAAAAAATAAATTTCAGAGGTCTTATTGAAAAATTATTCCTTACATTCCCACCATGACTCTACTTCTGTAATTATCACACCAGGGAAAGGATTGTATACCAGAAGGATTAAACCATGCTGTGTGTTCTTTCCCCATGGCCTCTGCCAGCAGAATACACAGACCATCAATGCAAATGAAAGAAATTATGTGAATGTGATTACATGTGCACCCACGGCATTGACAGGAACTTATTTACAGCAGAAGCAAAGTAAACACCAGATCTGAGGAATAGTTAAGCCAACAGGAATATAAAAGCCTCATATTGAGCCTCTTTCTTACTATACAAAAATAAGAACATCTTTGTGTTAGATAATGCCTCTATTACTTTCCAAATTATTTGCAATGGATTTCATATGTAAATGGCTGAATGAATAGAATGGAAGGACTTAGGCTCAAGCAGGTTAGTTACTGAATGGAAAGTTTCTTGAAGCTTCCAACATTTTTGAAATAAGGAAACTGAGGCCCAGTTGAAAGCCGTTGTTTCTGCCAGCAGTGAAGACAGAGCCTGAGCTTCAGCGTTCAGGGAGAGGCCATCCACATGTCAGCTTACATCTCAATTCTCAAAGCTTCTGTGTACTTTTTAACTCAAGCAGTGTCAGAGCTAATTAGAAATCAAAACAAGAAACTATCTGATGAACATACAAAAGAAAACAGATTTCGAGTGAGCATGGAGAGAGAAGAATGGCCTCCACTTCTGCTTCACAAGTGCTGTGGGAGTGAGACTAAGCACTTACAGGGAGCTAATATTTGCCATGATTTGTAATTATAGGATGCCGAGCTGGTGCGCTTGGGTAGAAATGGTCTCCATCTTTTTCAGAAAGCAGTTTCAGCTAGCCATGGGGATGGAACAAACAAGACCACAGAGAGCTGTGACTGAATAATTAAAACCTCCGTCTGCTTATAAGGATTAATTGTGAGTCTGGATAAATATTTTATCATTTAGCTAGTGAAAAATAAATGAGTTAGACCCCCTTTTTTTTGCAAACGCCCCAGTAAAATAAAAAAAAATCTAACCTTCTAATTGGCATGTTCTTCTATTTATGGGTGAATTACATTGATGAGATGGGTACTGACTGAAGAAGGTATGGTCTTTCAGGTCCCCAGTACCAGCCATCATTGTACTAATTACCTGCATACACCTGACACCGTAATTCATTAATTTATTCGCTGAGTGAGAAAACATTTATTGAGCAATTCCAATCAGACTTACTTAGATAATTGTCATAGAGCATATGCTAATAAGAGATACACAACTCAAGCCTACCAATGAAGCAAAGTTCTGACAATGAGGAAGGATAGAGAGACAGAAATCCTGAGGACACTGTGGAAGAGAGAGCTCATTATTCCAAAGTCTGGCTGAAGTCTCAGATGAGACAAGATTTCCAGTACTATTAATGTTCACTGTGAATACTGTTAGTATATAACAGAAAATTTTTATGTGCATAAACATTTTCAGGAGGATAGAGAGATTGCTCAGTATTTAAGAACAAACACTGTTCTTCCATAGGACCCAGTTTTAGTTGCCTGTCCTGATGTCCAATGGATCAAAACTGCCTGTAACTGTAATTCCAGGGTATATGACTCCTACTTCTGGACTCGATAAGCGTATGTGTATACATCACAACACAAGCACATGCACAATCACATGCATACATACACAATTTAAAATAAATATTTGAAGGAAATATCTTCGAATAAGTCTGTTAAAATGATGATAAGATGAGTGTATTAATTAGAGTTCCTAGAGCAATAGGATGGGTATACACTGTAAAAGTGAATTCGAGTGACTTGTATGATACAAATTGAAAAATGGCTGTGTCTGCCTGTTATGATGCTGAGAACTTGATGTTTCCTCAGTCCTCAGTCTATGAAACTGTCAAGAGGCCCTACATAGCACCGAAGGCAGGGAGGATTTGTAAAGAGCCACTAAACCTTAGGACACATTTGAATGCCAAAGAACCTGGATTCCATGGTCAGAAAAAGAAGGCAATAGCAATGGCAGACCCACGCATTCATCAACATGGACCAAAGGTGGGCATGCAAAAGCATGCTATCTTTCCTCAAGACTCTATTTGGATTTCTGTTGCCCACCCTTGGGGAGAGTCTTCTCTACCCAGGTAATACTTTCAGGAGATATACCTATAATCCTAGTACTTGAGAAGCTCAGTCTGGAGTTCCTAGGGTTCTAGGTCAGCCTGAGCTATATAGTAAGACCCTATCTTGCAAAAGAAAGAAGGAAAAAAAGACAGGAAGGAAAAAAAGAAGGTAAAAGGAAGGAAAGAAGCAGATACATACTGTGCATAATTGACAAAATGAGATGTCACAAATTAATGACAGTATCAAGAACAGAATCATTTATTTTGGCTTTCACACTTACTAAGTAATTCAGCAATCTTCTGTTATGTAATCTTGTAGATATTTACATAAGGATGAAGCCTTGTGGGCTTTTCTCTATCTGCTCTGTCATGTCTATTGTTATCTTTGTTTTAGCTCATGTTTAGGCATTCATGCTGTTGAGACTTTGAGTGGAACACATAATCCCTACTTAACTAAACCAGCTAATCCATACCTACCTTCTAAATATTTGTCCTTGTGTCCACACTTTGATGTAGCCCTCATCTTCATCAAGGGAATAGCTCCTTTTCACAGATGGAGACCATTACACAAAGCTACAAGCTATCAAAATGCAGTTAAGAACATTTTTCAATTCTTTTTATCTCCTCGGCCAGCTATGCCCCCATATCTCTATAGTTCTGTCTGAGAATTTAGAAACACTGTGTTCATGTAATTTTTTTTATTATGTTCTCCTGTGCCAGTTCTAATGCAAGGTTTTAACATGAGGGCAAGGGTTTGATTTCTCATTATAGCAGTTTGGTGCCTAGAAACGCTCAATACATATCAGTAGATACCTGATAACTGTTTATGGAATGAAAAAATGGCACATAATCTCCCTCTAATAACTAATATCCATCTTCAACTCATAAACTGCCTAAAGGCAGGCTTAAGGTCATGGAGGATATTCACACCAAGATCAATGGGTTTGACTCAATGGAAAAAAAAAATCAGAGTAATTTGTAAGTGGTAGGCTCTGGATTACTTTGCCCAGCCACTATTACTGTTTAGGCTGGGGACTGAGATTCATATTCTCCGTAATATTCATATTTTTAAATAAAAAGTAATGAAGTTGTCTGGACACACATCTCATTGTATTCTACCCCCTCAGGTTCTATTCTTCTGCTTGAGTCTCCCACTCTTGTTAACAACAACATTATAGAAGAAAATCATAGATGATAGTGGAAACTCATGCAGAACCTCATGGAAGAACAAGGCATTTGTTATTTGCAAGATAGAACTTGTTGGGGAAGAGAAAGAGTATTCAAATCAACCTTTGTTTTGTTTTGTTTTGTTTTGTTTTGTTTTGTTTTGTTTTGTTTTGTGTTAACTAGGCGTGAAGGAACTCAGCATATGCAGAACAGGATGTAGACACTAGAAGGCTCCTTGCACTATTTAACTATGAATATGCAGAATGTAAACATATAGAAATGTGTTTTCTTTGGCCAAGGATCTGTAGAACAGTGCTAGTGCAAATATCCCTAGGAAGCATGCTTCCTTTTTTTTCTTATGTGTGCTGTATGTGTTCATGCGTGCATTTCTGTGTGTGTATGATTAAGTGTGCACATGTGTATGTAAGCCGGAGGTTGATTTTGACTGTCTTTCTCAGTTGGTTGCTAACTTATTTTGCTGAGACTGATCTCTCACTGAACTCACCAATTCAGCCAGGCTATCTGGCCTTTAGCTGCAGGAATCGGCCTGTCTTTGCCCTTACCCCCTCTCCAAAGTGGGATTGCATTGTTGAGCCCGTGCCATGCTAGGTTTTCATGCTTGTGCTGCAGTGACCAAGTGAGCCATCTCCCCAGTTGTTTGGGGATGTTCCAAACAAGAAATTCTGTTTCTTAACACCAAAGTGTTTTAGAAGCAAGTGACTCTGCCCCCCTCAGTGGCCTCTTCCCTACCATGAATCTGCCCAAAGAAGAAGCAACTTCAATTGACTCTGTCAAGGACATTCTGTGTGGGGTAAAAGACTTTCCCTGGTTGCTCAGATCTCTTGTTAACAAACTTCACTGCTCTGAACAGGGGCACGAGCACATGAGCCACTACAGTGGGTGTGTTTCTATGTAGTTATTGGAAATCTTTGGGGAATTTGTGTTTCTTATAATAAAAATCTTTAACCCTCTATTTCACAATTACAGAAACTTCCTTATGGATTTTTCTCGCTATTCTGATCAAGGTGTGGAGCAGAATACAGACTTGGTGCTCAGAACAATGATGGAGATCTACCAAGCTGCCTGTCAGCTGATCCCTTACAATGATGGAGATCTACCAAGCTGCCTGTCAGCTGATCCCTTACAATGATGGCGACGAGGGAAAGGGTAGGATTCTACATGCCTTCCTTTGTGCATGTGAGTACAAATTGTTATTGGCCCTCGTCTACTGTCTTCAGTGGCTTCCCTTGGCAAACCTGTCTTACAGCATCACCTTTGACACCAATATGTACTGAAATAGCCAGAACTGAGATATAAAAATAAAATTTTAAAAAGAAATAATTTCCACACTGATTGCTGAATTCTCACTTCCCGAGTCTCCTAATTTCTGGGCTGCCCTGACCATTTGGGCTTCCTTCTGTAATCATTAGTTTTCCAGGTCCCTGTTTGTGTCTGGCCCTAGAGATGGTCTTTACACCTCTGTTGTAGTATGAGGTTATAGCAGTTACAACCACATGGACTGATTCTAGAGATTACATTACACTTGTTTTTAGTGAAAATAGAGCACAAGTACAGAGTGCCCCAGTCTTCTTAAAGTTTGAATTCTTAGGCTTTGTGAAAGGCTTCCAGAACAAGACTCAAGGGCCACATGTTACTAAATTTCTGTAGTTTTCTTTCCCAAATCCTGCTATAATAATTTTAGTTCTGAATCTTAGTTATTTCATCTGTGACGTGGAGGAAAATAACTGTCAGCTACAGATATCAGAATAACTAATTAGCATTTGAAATAATTTTGTTTAAAAGATACAGTGGAAACTAATTATACTGCCTTTCACAGCATCAATGAAAACAATTGAGCAAATGTGCATTTTATAAAACAGAGATTGCCATGAAAGAACTGGACATTTCCCAGGAAATGCTTGAGTTCCAACTATGCTCACCTATATTTCTTTTATGTATATTATAAAGATTCATATTTCTGGGAGACAGAAACTGTACTAGTTCAGGTCTTGTATAAAGATTGCCAGAAGTCTTTGATTAGCAGTCCCCCCAAAAATAATCTCTAAAATAAACCAGGAAACTCTCAAAGACAAAAAGAACAATTAAATAAAGATCAAATTAAATAAATTATGCTTCTTAGATTAGTCTCATGGCACCACAGAAATTAAGTATGTTATATATGTGTGTGTACACATACAACCTAAATCATTCACTCAGAAAAATGGATGTTAATTATGCAGTAAGTGATGGGGATGAACAGAGCTTCAGTGCAATCCCTAACAGCATCAGCAATGCAGTGGCACTACGGTGAAAGCACACCCTTTAGTTTTAGGTTGGCTGTGTGTAGTATCAATGACAAACCTTGGTTTCTTCATCAAAGAATGACATATAGAGTAACATTCTTGTGTTACTAAACTAAATTAGCATGATGTACATAAACACTTGGTACTCTTTTGGCTTATGGCAACATACTCAGTTTTGTTTATGGTTATGTCCATATTTATATGTTTATATTTTTATTTATATCTTTATATAACACATAGAGGATTATATATTAGAAAGTTAAGTGAATCATAAAACCTATTATAGAGTCAACTTCTGGTTGGATCTGCATATAGCTTCTTATTGACCTATTCTCTATAAATATGCTTTTTTTTCTCCCACATGCACATAGGAAAACATTTGGTTCCATATAAACTATATGAATCTAGCACATCACATTGTTAACATAATTTTCTAGAATAATATATTGTTATTTTTTCTTCATTAATTTTCAGGGTGAGTTGTTGGTAATATTATCATTACTAATTTGCAAAGCCCATATTAATTATTCAGTGTGGATATTAACTACATTTGATAACCGGGCACTAGCACTGTTTCTGAGACAAAATAGAACATAAGAAACTTTATGTGGAATAAACTTTAGGGTTGGGTGATTCTGTCTAACCTATGACTCCAAAATGTGCTTCTTACTAGGGAAGAAAATGTAAATGAGGTAGGTTGATGTCACTAAGAAAGGTTTGCTATTTTCTAGTGATTTTGTTTGCCTGAAACACTGTCTACTATAGGAAAACAGGTAGGAACTAATACAGAAACAAGCTGCTGTCTCTCGAAGAAAGTTTGTGGTTTAAACTATTTGTCCAATCCACATCCGGAAAGGCAAAGAGGATGGACATCAGAAGAAGAAGAAAACAGGAAACAACCTAGGAACCTACCACAGAGGGCCTCTGAAAGCCTCTGCCCTACAGACTATCAAAGCAGATGCTGAGCCTGATGGGCAACTGTTGGGCAGAGTGAATGGAATTTTAGGTAAGAACTGGGAAATAGTAAGAGCTGGAGAGGACAGGGTCTCCACAAGGAGAGCAACAGAACAAGAAAATTTGAACACAGGGAACTTCCCGGAGACTCATACTCCAACCAAGGACTATTCATAGAGATAACCCAGAACCCCTGCACAGATGTAGCCCAGGGCAGTTCAGAGTCCAATTGGGTTACATAGTAATGGGAAGAGGGACTGCCTCTGACATAATCTGATTGGCCTGCTCTTTGATCACCTCCCCCTGGGGGGGGGAGAGCAGCCTTACCAGGCCACAGTAGAGGACAATGCAGCCACTTTTGATGTGAACTGATAGACTAAGATCAGAAAGGAGAGGAGAACCTCCCCTATCAGTGGACTTGTGGAGTGGCATGCATGCAGAGGGAGAAGGGAGGGTGGGATAGGGAGGGGAGGAGGGAGGGGCTTATGGGGGGATGCAGAATGAATAAAGTGTAATTGATGAAAAAAAAAAACTATTTGTCTTGGTTTCTTTTCCAGTTGCCGGGGTGGCGACAACTCCGAAACTCTGACCAAAGCAATGTAAGGGAAAGGGGGGCTTTCTAGCTCACAGTTCCAGGTTACAGTCCATCCTCCATCATGACAAGGAGACCCCAGCAACAGAAACGAGATGGTCCTATTATATTTGGAGATGAGACACAGAGATGGTGAAAGCATGCTTGCCAGTGATCAGCTCGTTTTCTCTATTTTATGCAGTCTAGATTCCTCAGCCTGGGGACATTTCCTTTGAAGGAAATTGAATAACAGTTGTTTCGGTACAACAGGACACATATGCTGACTCATGTTCTAATTATATAATTTGTTTGTGGATTTTCTGAAACACAAATATAAATAATGAATATGAATACATATACATATAATAATGAAAAACATATATGTGTATATGTATATGTGTGTGTTTGTGTGTGTGTGTAATTATCCTTCAAGGACCTTGAGGTTCATTCCTGATTTAACTAAGTAGTATTTGCTGCCTTTCTATTAACTAAGACCTTCAGTTAACCAGACTTAGAAAACACAGATGATGGTTTACTCTTTCTTGAAAAGCAAAAGATATTTAAAAGTGTTCCTAGTCCATTAAAAATGATATGGTACGTGACTATAGCATCATAACATGGAGACAATATCTTCAAAACAGAACGGGAAACTTCTTTTGAAAATCACACATGTAGAGGACATCTGTGGTAGGCTCTCATCCTGTTCCCTTTCCACAGCTTCCAGTGTCTGTCCTGTTTTTCCTTCTGAAGGAGAATGAAACATCTTCCCTAGGGTCTTCCTTGTTGTTTAGTTTATTTAGGTCTGTATATTTTAGTACGTTTATTCTATATTATATGGCTAAATATCCACTTGTAAGTGAATATGTACCATGTGTGTCTTTCTGCTTCTGGGTTGCCTCACTCAGGATATTTTCTTGTTCCATACATTTGTCCGCAAATATCATGAGTTCCTTGTTTTTAATAACTGAGTAGTCTTCCATTGTGTAAATGTACCAAAACTTCTTTTCCATTCTTTTCTTGAGGGACATCTAGGTTGTTTCAAGATTCTGGATATTACTAATAAAGCTTCTATGAACATATTTAAGCAAATGTCCTTGTTCTATGGTTGAGCATCTTTCAGTACAGCTCAGGAGTGATATAGCTGGGTCTGGAGGTAGCACTATTCCCAGTTTTCTGAGATAATGCCAGAATGATTTCCAAAGTGGTTGTACAGCTTTACATTCGCACCAGCAATAGAGGAGGGTTCCCCTTTCTCCACATCCTCTCCAGGATGTGTTGTCTCTTGAGGCTTTTTTGTTTTTCAAGTTATTCATTACATATACCAATTTTAGCCCCCCCCACCTCAACTCATCCAGTCCAACCCTGCCTCCTTCCACCCCCCTATTCCCTTCTCCTAGTCCCTAATAAACAAAAGCAACAAAAAGGACTCAAGGGAGGATGCTTAAATCTCATTCAGAATGGCAAACAGGATAGACAACAGAAGTGGTGGAAGAGAGGGAACAGGATGGGGGCCTACTATAAAGGGTCCTCTAAAAGTCTCCACCCAACAGGGTATCACATGAGTTTTTGATTTTAGCCATTCTGATAGGTGTGAGGTGGAATCTCAGAGTCGTTTTGATTCACCTTTCCCTGATTACTAAGGATGTTGAGCATTTCTTTAAGTGATTTTCTGCCATTCGATATTCCTCTGTTGAGCATTCTCTGTTTAACTCTGTACCCCATTTTTTTAATTTCTGAGGATCAAAGCAGATGCAGAGAGACACAGCCAAACTTTGGACAGAGCACAGGGAGTCTTACGGAAGAAGGTCTATATAGAAGGACCTGGTGGGAACAGGAGCCCCACAGGAGTCCAACAGAGAGAGAGAGAGAGAGAAAAAAGCAGGGCCCAGGGGGGACTGCAGAGACTGCTGCATCAACCATGCATAGAGAGGGCCTAGGCCCCCTGCTTAGATGTATCCCATAAACAGCTCATTCACCATGTGAGTCCCCAAGTAAGGAGAGAAGAGACAGTCTCTGACATGAACTTTGTTGCCTGCCCCTTGATCACTTCTCCCTGGTGGAGTGACCTAGTCAGCTCACAGAGGAAGAGGATCCAGGCAGTCCTGATGGGACCTTATAGGCTAGAGTCAGACAGCAGGGGATGAGGACTTCCCCCATCTGTGGCCTAGAGAAGAAGGATAGGGCAGGAAGAGGGATGGAGGGTGGCACTGGGAGGAAATGAGGGAGGGAAATACAACTGGGATACATAGTGAACTAATAATAATAATAATTATAACAATAACCATAAAAAAAGAAAAGCATGCATGAGTGAAGTTCTCCAATATCTTAGTTAATGAAAAAGATTCAGATTCAAAAAGCATCTTGTAATACAATTTTAAATTATGTGACTATTAAACATACATTAAATTTTGAGGGTTTTTTTTTCTTTTCCAAATTTTCTATCACAAACAAATGGTATCTTTTAACAGAAAAGTCAGTAACTTCTCTGTTCTTAAAGGATCTTTATTGGCTTGTTGAATTAGTTTATGGGTCCAGGTAAAGGATACAATTGGGCTCAGCCATTCTGGAATTCTGGGAGCCTCCACTTCGCTGTCTATCAAATACATTCTTCTGTAGATGATCTCACAGAAAGTTATTTCAACTTCCTAACATAATTCTGAAGTGAGGTTTGATGCCTACACAACATCACAGTCTTCCAGTTAGGATGGTGGGATCGTTCTCCTTCAGTATTTTTATTTACTGTGTTATGTAGTAATTAACCTTCATTGTCAACTTTACTAGACTTTCAATCACCTAGGAGACACTCATCTGGAAATTATCCTTAAGGCACTCTCCAGAGAAGTCTGACAGAGGATTCAGAATAAATATGAATGGCACCATTCCATGGACCAGGGTCCCAAGATGAATAAGAGGGGCTGAGAGGGAGGGAGAGAGCAGGCTGGTACCAGCATTCATCTGCTTTCTGACTGTGAGCCACACTTCTGCAGTCACATCTGGAGTCCCTGCCACCACCACATCTTCCTCATCATGAACTTAAGGATGCGTAAGCAACTGCAGTAAGAAAGCAGGGAGGTGTGTCATGAAATGTTGGAAATATATAGCCTTTTGATATAACCCAGTTCTCTGCTAAGACTTTCTATACAACTTATAAGAGAGTTTTTGTACTTTTGCATATTATTGTAACTGGAAGACAGTGAGGACTCTTGGAAACAATAATTTTCAGGAAGGAAACATCTTTGTTGTACTAGTGAGATTGCTCAGCTGTTAAAGATGCCTGTTGCAAAGACTGAAACCAGATTTTGACTCCTGGAACACATATACTGGAAAGAGATAACTGACTTCCACCAATTATCCTCTGATCTTTACACAGCAACACCCATATGTACCCCCTCTATAAATTTAAAATATCTTTGGCAGTCAAGGAAAGTTGTATTTGACTATCTTAAAATATGTAAATTAATTGATGCAGAACACTTAGGCCAGGATCCTCGTGTTGTGGTTACTCTCAAAAGGGCTTTTTAACGTGGACATGAACTTGGATGGTTACAAACTGTGACCATACAAGTAGTGGTTACAAGTGTAGTCTTCATGTAAAGTAGACTGATTTCACCCAATCGCAAGGTCTATTTTTCATAGTATCTTAGACTAGGATTATAGGTGGCCATTCTGATATTTCACTCAAGCAAGATGTGCTGGCTAGTTTTTTGTAAACTTAACGCAAACTATAGTCATCTGAGAAAAGGAGGACACCTTGGTTGAGAAAATATCTCTATGAGACTGAGTTACAATTATGCCTGTTATAGTATTTTCTTAGTTAGCAATCAATACGGGATGACGGAGCCCATGGTAGATGGTGCCACCATTGGGGCTGGTGGTTTAGCTTCTAGAAGAAAGCAGTCTGAGTAAGCCGTAAGGAGCAAGCCAGTAAGCAGCATCCCTCCATGGCTTGTCCCTCAGCTCTAGCCTCCATGCCCCTGCCTGTTTGACTTCCTGTCCTTGCTTCCTTCAGTGATGAACAGTGAAGCGGAAGTGTAAGCTAAATAAGCCCTTTCCTCCTCAATTTGCTTTTGGTCATGGTGTTTCATCACAGCCATAGTGACCCGGACTATGACACCAAAAGGGGAACTTCATTGGTGGCATTTGAAGTAAAATAAAAGAAGACTGAAACGGATAAATCTATGTGGTTTGATACCAGCTATTTTTCAGGATAAAAACAGATTTTTTTTGCAACCTGAATTTAAATTCTAAAGGCAACACAAAGCTCACCTACTCATAAAATTTTTGTTGCCCTGAGTAGATAATTATTCAAACAACCCAGCAGCTGTCTCTATTCTGATTTCATGGGCCCTTCCTGCACTGATGCTCTTCTCTCTGGCTCAAGGGTGGCCTCTCTGTGTTTATTCACTCTTCCATGCAGTCAGTTGCTTGCCCCATCTAGACTTCTTGACAGTATATTTTATAGCTCTAACATTTGGCTACACACAATATAAATATACTGGTCTTCTCCAGAGATGAACTCCACTCAAGACTTGCCACACTCAAAATTCCTCCTAAATATGACTCCAAAACATTTATGCAGCATTGGTTGTTTGGCCCCATGATGGATGTTTAGAAAGACTTAGAAAAAGCAGAACATGTAATCCCTATTCCCAGTGATAGTGGGAAGCCTCAATAACATGTGTAAAATCATTAGAGGACAAGCATGACATTATGTAATTAGGGATTTAATTATGTAGGCAAAACTGTATCGGATTTAAATGGAAGGAGATTGATGACTGTGAAAAGATGAAGGATCACTTCATGGAAGAGATGTGGAGAGATAGAAACGAATTAAGTTGACTGGGAAATGCTCCTTAACTAAGGCAGCTTTTCTGACATGCCCATGAAATGTGTTCCTCTGTGTGAACCCAGGACTGAGTGATCCTAGAACAAACATGTCAGAGACAAGCACTAAGGCATTGAGTTTGTAGAGCAAAAAGCCATCCCTAGGTGCAAGTGTTTTTATCTGAGTTTAAGGGGAAAGTTCATCCGACTTTTTCATTCTCCATTTCATGACACACAAAATAGTTCATAAACCAGAATGACGTTGATTTTCTTATAATTACTAAAAGGCCTTGTTTGGAAGTATTTTCCAATGGAAAATTCAGAATAGCCGTGTGTTAAGAGGAAAATAAGACTCTCAGGAGAGGAAATGTATGTGGTAATTCTAATATTAATTGAGAAACAGTTTTTAAAGTTTTATTTCTTTTCAGTTTGCCATTCTGTAGGCAAGTGCAGTACATGTTTATAGAGTATGAAACTGGCCGCAAAGTAGGTGTGTCCAGAACTGTGCTGTGATGAGTTCCATTTCTGTACTGTTGTTTCATCTTAAGTATAATGAACAAGATGCTGCCATTAACAGAAAATACTGCAGCAATGCGTTTTTTTTCCATAACTGTTTTCACTCCACAAATGGAGTTAACTTTGTGCTATTTCACAACCTATATATCTGAATAGTAATACATGCATTTGATTAAACATAAGGTGAATAAGTAAAATGTGAAGGCAGAAAGTAAATATATTTATTTCCTAACAAATGTTGCCTTATGTATTTTATAAATACTATAATAAAAACATAAGTACATGCATATTTTATGTAAGCAGAGGGAGACATATAGTATTTATAGTGTCTATACACATGCATTTTATATAACAGGGAATTTTCACCTGTATAGAAACAAAACCTGATTTCCCGGTAAGTGTAGGGGAATGGGCACCACTTTTTTTTTTTTTTTTTTTTTTTTTATCTCTTAGATAAAGGTATCTTAGTACGAATGAAATACTTGGATTGTCAATATCAATAGAAAAGGATAAATCAACCTTTACTATCTTTGACCACTAGGTGGCAATCTGTAGATATGTGTAAATTCAAGGCTTTTTTTTTTTTTTCTTTTTTTCTTTTTTTTTTTTTTAATAATGATGCTTCAAAATAAACTCCTTCCCTGACCAACCTCCTTGGTTAACAGCTCTCCTAAGAAGCCATGTGAGCTTATAGATGCTTCTTGGAAATTTGGTCAATTTGTCACACAGATCACTAACGAGGCGTCACTGTTTGTATTCTAAATGCGTAAAGTTCTTGATTCTGGTTCAGTCAATTTAAGTCTAATTGTGCTCCCAGGTATGTGCGGGAGAGCAGATTGTTCACAGAAAGTCCAATTAGTCTCCAAGTGCAGTTCCTCTGTTCAGGATTGTTTCATAGGAATCCCATGCCATGTCCTGGAGGGTGTTTGTGCACAAGGAAAAGTTACGTGCAACGGGACTTCTGCAACCAAGTCTCTCAAACTCGTTTTTAATAACTATAAATAAGCTACTTACAAACTATCTGCATATCCCTCAAGATTCTGTTGCAATCTGGGGGAAGAAAGTTGCATTTGAAGACAATCGCTGTTTATCTCACACCCACGCGTGTGCCGCATTTGCCACACAGTACAGCGTTCCATCTTCAAGGTCAGTTTTGATCCTGGCAACTTCCTACCCATTTCATGGGTGAGAGGATGAGACGGAGTTACGTCTCTGGCAGCTGGATCTTAGAAGCACGTCACCTAACATCTCTCCGTGCTGCCTTTTTTGTTCTCTAGGGAAAATGATGGCCATTTGGGCAAGACATTTCCACTGAAATCTCAAAACTACAGTCCCGTAAGTATTTGGGTTCTTCCAGAAGGAACTTAATAAATTCTCTTTTCGTGGAGGGTAGTGGTTCTTAGCCTACGGGTCACAACCCCTTTGGGAATTGCACATCATGTCTCCTGTATATCAGATATTTGTATTACAATTCATAACAACAGCAAAATCATAGCTATGTAGTAGCAACAAAATAACTTTATGGTTGGAGGCTATCACAACATAAGGAAACCTACTAAAGGAACACAAAATTAGGAAGGTTGAGAACCACTGGTCAAGAGACCTAAACAACAGTGTTTCCTAATGAAACACACACACACGCACACGCACACGCACACACACACACACGCACACGCACACACACACACACACATATGCATACATGCATACGCATACACACGTGCACATCAAAATGCAACTGGCAGAGTGGATGCTAGTGTTTGAGTAACTGTCTACAAATAGGCTTGCTGGAATGTTTAGCTCTCTCTCAACTGCTATGTTCATACTAGAGAGATAACGGATGGTCACTGTGGCAGGCAAGTATAAGGTAGAGTCGATGAGTGCATGCTTTGCCTTTTATTTAAGTACAGATAAAGCTGCAATAAAGTCTTGTATTAATATGGATGACACAGCTTGCTCGTATTTTAAAACATTCTCTCAGCATGTGGAGCCACTGATTAAAATGTCCATACAGAGCCCACGTGTAAAACAAATGAGCTGAACCTAGAAGAAGAGGAGCCTATAGACATTCCAGATGCAGAAGAGTGTGGGAATGAGTGTTGATGGCAAAGCCTAGCAAAAAATATCAAATAAAATGTAACAATTAACTTAAAATATAGTAGACAGAGAAGAAGGCTGTAAAATTATCAGGCAACCATTTGCTCCCCTTGATGTTAGTATAGAATGATGGCTGGGAGGGATTATGGGCTTGCAAAGTTGAAGAGATGCCATAAAAGGGGAAGAATTTCTCAGTGGGAAGCATCTTTAGTACATGTGGTATTGTGAAAAGCATTACAGCCCTAGCATAAATAATCTAAGTACAGGTACACTGATAGACATTTGCAGGCAGTAATGTAAGTGGAAAGCAAACAGAGGGACTTGATTTGATTTAAAATGAAGAGCGAATTTGATAAAAATAAAACAGACACTATAATGGAAAGGTCAAATTGGAGAAGAGGGTTTACAGAGCACAAGGAAATGAGAATGAAGAGATAGGTAGAGAGAAGATTAAAAAAATAAATAAATAAAAAAACCACCTAGATACTAATGCATTCCCAGCCTGGCTCCTGCTGTGCATCAGGAATGTGTGCTACATGATCTCAGGGGACAAGGAACAGCATAAAACACAGCTGTCCTTTACCAAGGATCTTACACTCTTCCCAGGGAGAAAGAGCAGATGCATATCAAACAGTTAGATTTACTAGAAATACTAACAGGGAAAGATAACACAACAAAACGATCAAGATAGATCTGATTGTGGTAACTAAGAATCCACCCAGACATTAAAAAGAAACGAATAATCTACCTAAATTTCTTGGACAAATGTTTATATTTATATAACTCTTTGACTTATGATAATGAGACATGAATTAACACAATTTAAAATAAAATGACATGGACCTTGGTCCCTACACTTATGGAGTTGAAGGAGAGTTCCATCTTCATGGGGTCCTTAGCAACTGGAGTGGGAGCTGTCCCTGGCATGGACTCTCTAGCCTGCTGTGGAATCACTTTACCCTAGCTGAACTGCCTTGTCTGGCCTCACTGGAAGAGAATGTGCTTAGTTCTGATATGACACGAAGTGTTGAGATGGGGTGGGGAGGTGGGGCTCCCTTCCCTGAGAAAGGGAAGGGAGGGACAATGAAGGAAGAGGGTGGGCTGGGAGAAGAGGAGGGAAGGGACTAAGATAGGGCTGTAAAGTGAGTAAATAATTTAATTAAAGAGAAGAATCAACTAACTTATGGTAAAATAAAATAAAATGACATGGACATAGAAGTGACTTAGTCTTAGGAACTGTAGTTTTCCAAGAGTTAAGCTTCGGTCTTTGAGCTCAGAGATTCAAAGTACAGTAGTTGTGTTTAATGGGCTCAGCCAATTAAGCTTTCTCAGTCCTTTACTTGTAAATGTTTTCTTGCTGATTAGCAAAGAAGAAAGCCATTACAGGACAAAACCAGCCTTTACCCATTAATGAATTTGCTTTAAATAGCGAAGTATTTTAAATTGATCTTTGTATTACATATAAAAATCATTCATTAGGTTAAAAAAATCTGTCTCCAGTTGTCATTAGATATGTAAAATAATTTGTAACATATAAAATATTTTTTAAAAATCTCTTCACAAATTATCCCTTCAATCTATGTATTAATTTAGGCTGTGGAGATATTCTTTTTCAAAGATACAATTTCTTAAAGCCCATTTATTAAAGAATTCTAACATCTTGTAAAGTAGTTATGAGGACTTATGAGGACGATGAAGAGAAAGATGATGATGATAGTAATTATTTTATTTGAGCACCAAGGGCATATATTTTATTTGATTAATTTACCATTTAAAGTCATTCAAACTATGACATCTTTCAAGTTCTGAAACCACCTGTTAAATGATTGGAGCACCCCCCAAATCTCCATAATTCCAAAACCATTGCTCTTTCTTCTAGGTTATGTAACATCTTTAGAGAATCATGTAGTAATATTTTCATATTATTGATGCTTGTGTTTGTGTGTACACATATGTGCAATATATGTTCACAAGCCTTCCTAAAAATGTTTCCTTACTGGAAAACCAGAATCTGTTTCAAGATTTTATGAAAAACTTAAATAAAAATTAGAATTTGATTTATTTTTCTTTCCTAACTAATCTCATCTCATTAAAAAAATAGTTTGGTGCTTTGTGACTTATTGTTCTCTATACAGGGGTGCCTTCATTTTCTTGTTTTAACAGTTACAGCATTTGATCTAGAGCCAATAGTAAAAAACAATATATAAAAAATGCATTGTAAAAATTCTCAGTGGGTTCCTGAATGAGGGAAGTAGGGGCTTCCTCTGGCATGAACTCAGTGACAGGCTTTCTGACCACCTCCCCCTGGGGGGTGCAGCCTTGCCAGGCCACAGAGGAAGACAAGGAACCAGTCCTGAGACCTGATAGGATAGTGTCAAATATAAGGGGATGAAGACCTCACATATCAGTGGATTAGGGGAGAGTTTTAGGGGGAGAAGATGGAGGGAGGGTAGGATTGGGAGGAAATGAGGGAGGGGGCCACAGCCAGGATACACACTGAATAAATTGTAATCAATGATAGTAATATTTTTTAAATTTTCAAATAGCTAATAAAAATGAGAAAAAGATATTTGAGAAACTTAATACTGTAAATATATATGTAATATGTAATATATATGTAATATATATACACATAGATAATTATTCACACCTGTTTTCTCCCATGTACTGCAGTGTTTTGCCCCAGATGCTATAGAGTTTCATTAAAGATGTCCCCTTTATCAAATTGTTTTATATACCAGTAACATTAAACCACATTTACCACATTTAAAGTGATTGTGACAGTAAAAGGATTTAATTGACTCAGACAAAGAAAATTTCTGAAAGTCAGATTCAGTGGTAGAGAAATCTTGCTTCCCAGGTTGTTGCTGTATCCCACAGATCTGAATTCTCTCCATTAGATTGTCTGGTTTTCCAAATGTATCAGTTTCATTTCAGGGGTGATTTCCCTCATTCCCTAAAGATAACTCCTGGAAACTTACTGGTATTTGTATGTGCTATGAGAGAAGCAACACGGTCACTCAAGATTGTTTTTGAAAAATTAAGCATCACCCGGATTTGATCAGCTATGTTCCATGTCCATGTCTGTAACAATCATGGTGACATGATAAATTAAAAATACTGATGGGATTAGATTTGGTTGTGAAAGTTTGCCCTAAACCCGTTAATGGAATTATATTCTGTGCATATCGATATTTTCTTCGCCAAAAAGTTAAAGCTATTTGGAAGGAGAAACATATAAGACAGCAACTAAAACTACTGCTTTAGCACATATAACTGCCAACATACTGGGACAACCTCCCCCTTCCTCTCCCTCACCTTTTTCCTCCCTCCCTCTTCCTCCCCTTATCCCTCTTCTCCTTCTTGTCTCCTCTCTCTCCCTCTCTCTCTCCCTGTTCCTTCTTCTCTCTTCTCCCCTCTTCCCTCCCTTCTTCCTTCTCCCTCTCCACACAGTGCCAATGTAGGTTTATTACTTTTTTTTCTTTGAGAAGAGCATCTCATGAGGTTCCTCCTCTTAGTATTGAACCAAGAAAAAGATCCCCTGTGCAAAAATAGCCCCAAAAGCAAGTTTTCTTTCCCTTGGTGCCCAGTTTTGGTCATGCCTTTGTGCTCTGCGCAGATGGGTATGGGTATGGAAGCTAAGAGAGACTTCTATATATGAATACATAGGATGAACAGTTCAAGAGTTCTTCTGTTTGAAATTTGATGTTCACTGAAATAGCTGTGGTTTCTCAGCCACTGCACATAATGTTAAAGGAAAGATAATTTTCTTTTAATCAGTATAAGTATAGTCTCAATCAAATTTTAGTTTAGAAAAAAACAAAACAAAAACAAAAATTCCACCACCACCACCACATCCCAGATGGGAACTTCTACAATCTTTGAGAGTTATCAGTTATGTTCTACACAAAAGAACACTGGATTCCATAGAAAAACACGGAAAACGGTATAGTCTAAGCTAAACACAGTGTGCATTCTGCTACTATTAGTCAGTGCACAGCCCTGACCATCAGCGATAGTGTTTTTAAGACCTTGGTTTTCGCAGCCACCAATTTTCTAAGATTAAAGGAGAAACAGACTTTAAAAAGAGAAAACATATCTTATAGGTCTATATAAGTGAATATATACCATCTGTGTATTTCTCCTTCTGGGATACCTCACTCAAAATGATCTTTTCTAGATCCCAACATTTGCCTGCAAATTTCATGATTTCCTCATTGATTGCTGAGTAGTATTCAGCAATTGTGTAAAAATACCACAATTTCTGTATCCATTCCTCCATTGATGGACATCTAGGATGTTTTCAGGTTCTGGCTATTACAAATAAAGCTGCTACAAACATGGTTGAGTAAATGTCCTTGCTGTGTATTTGAGCATCTTTAGGGTATTTGCCTAGTAGTAGTATAGCTGAGTCTTGAGGAAGCACTACTCCTGATTGAGAAAGCGCCAGATTGATTTCCAAAGTGGTTGTACCAGTTTACATTTCCACCAGCAATGGAGGAGGGTTCCCCTTTCTCCACAACCTCTCCAGCATGTGTTGTCATTTGAAGTTTTTTTATTTTATTTTATTTTATTAATTACACTTTACTCACTTTGTATCCCCCCCGTGGTTCCCTCCCTCCTCCCGTCCCAATCCCTCCCTTCCTCCACCCTCTGCATGCATGCCCCTCCCCAAGTCCACTGATAGGGGAGGACTTCTTTTCCTTCCTTCTGATCCCAGTCAATTAGATCTCATCAGGAGTAGCTGCATTGTCTTCTTCTGTGGCCTGGTAATGCTGCTTCCTCCTCAGGGGGAGGTAATTAAAGAGCAGGCCAATCAGTTCATGTCAGAGACAATCCCTGTTCCTATCACAATGGAACCCACTTGGATACTGAACTGCCTTGGGCTACATCTGTGCAGGGGTCTTAGGTTATCTCCATGCATAGTCCTTGGTTGGAAAAGCAGTCTCAGGAAAGACCCCTGTGCTCAGATTTTTCGGTTCAGTTGCTCTCCTTATGGAGTTCCTGTCCTCTCCAGATCTTACTGTTTCCCACTTCTTTCCTAAGATTCCCTGAACTCTGCCCAGAGGTTGCCCATTTTAGCCATTTTGATGGGTGTAAGGTAAAATCTCAGGGTCATTTTGATTTGCATCTCCCTGATGGCTAAGGATGTTGAGCATCTCTTTAAGTGTTTCTCTGCCATAGATATTCCTCCATCTAAAGAAGATAAACAAGAAAGAAGACCCAGGATAAGATGAGCAATCCTCACTTAGAAAAATAAATGGGATGGGTATAGGACATAGGAGGAAACAAGTAATAGGACAGGAGCCTACCACAGAGGGCCTTGAAAGACTCTACCTAGCAGTGTATCAAAACAGATACTAAGACTCATAACCAAAACTTTGGCAGAGTGCCAGGAATCATATGAAAGAAAGGGGAGTTAGTATCACATGGAGATGATAGGAGCTCCACAAAAACCAAATATATCTGGGTATATGGGTCTTATATGAGACTGTTTATCCAACCACGTACCATGTATGGATATAACCTATAACCTCTGCTCAGACATAGTGTAGTCTGTGGTAGCTCAGTAACTAAGTTGGTTTCCTTAGTAAGGGGAACAGGGACTATTTCTGACAGGAACCCAATGGCAGTCTCTTTGACCTCCCCCCCACCCCCAAGGGACAAGCAGCCCTGCTAGGCCACAGAGGAGGACTTTGCAGCCAGACCTGAGGATACCTGATAAAACAGGGTCAGATGAAAGGGGAGGAGGTCCTCCCCTATCAGTGGACTTGGAAAGGGGCAGGGAGGAGATGAGGGAAGGAGGGTGGGATTGGGAGGGAATGAGGGAGCAGGATACAGCTGGAATACAGAGTTAATAAAATGTAAATAGTAATAAAAAAATAAAAGGAATGCAAAAAAGTAGAAAACAGTATTTGAACAAAGTTATCACAAAAGTTTCAGAAAGTGTCTTTACAAATAATACTGCAGACTTCAGATGTAGAAAAGTTAAGGCAAGAAGCAAAAGTAGAATCCATGAAATGGAAGCATTTAAGAAAATGCTGTATGGTAACCAACCAATATCTGATTTGGAACCCATACTCCACACTGTTTGAGTAAACAAGAACCAGAGAATAGATAGCCCAGGGCTGTAGGGTAAAACCTGCTACTGTGTTGTTGTTTGTTTGTTTGTTTGTTTTTATGCAGTAAAAAGCACTTCTAGTAACATTCCACAATATCCATAGATCAGTACCTTGTTGGCCACCAACAGAGAAGCTTCCACTTCCAGCAGGTGGGGACAGATAAGGAAATCCACAGCCAGACATGAGGAGAATGATAGGCCATGGATCACTCAGCTCTAAATGGAATGTCTCCATCAAATCATCCCCTTCAGGGCTCAGGGAACCCTGGAGGAAGCAGAAAGAGTGTGAGAGCCAGAAGGGGTAGTTACACCAAGAAAACAAGGCCCTCGAAATCAACCTGCTCATATGTATGAACTCACAGAGACTGAGGCAGCATGCTCTGCTCCTGCTCAAGTCTGCACTAAGACCTTTGTGTGTATCAGGGCTTTCCGTTTAGTTTTTTTTTTTTTTTAATTTTTAATTTCTATGGGATTCCTGAGTGTGCCAACCAGTGGGTCTCTGTTTCCTGTGCCTTTGCTTGGACTACTTTTCTTCTATTCATTTGAGCTGTCCATTTCCAATTTATTTAAATTCATCTTATTTTATTATTTTATCTTAGAAGTCTGTTTTCTAATGAGAAAGAGAAAAATGAAGTAGATACTGATGGAAGGGGAGGTGGTGAGGAATTGAGAGGAGTAGAGAGACATGAATCTGTAAACGTATTATGTGAAAAAAAATATTTCCAATAAAAGGGAAAGATACAAAATACAGTGGAGTTTTCCAATGTATGCCACCCCACCCTGCAATAACAGAATATAAAGTTTGTGTTCTGAAGTGAAAATAGGAAGGAAAATGTACAAATCTAGGAAATCTAGGTAGGTCAGTATTAATTCCATCCTTGCTTTATAGCAGTGAATGTGTTTTTTTTTTAATGACTAATTTAATACACAACAAAAGACATTCCTGGAAATAACTAGCAGATGGAAACATATCACTGATGTGCAGAAACCAAGGCTCATGCTCATTGTGACTTAATGCTGAGCACAGAGGCCAACCAGCAGCCAGTAGAGTAAGACATGGCTGTCACCTGAGCCACTGGGAAAGGCTGGGAAAGGTTTCATTCTCCAAACACTGGAATCAGAGCTTTGAGAAGTTAATACATTAAAAACAAACAAACAAACAAACAAGAAATCCTGTATAATGGATAGTGGCTTGAATGACATGTCATGATTGTATCAAGTTATAGTAGCTAATTAAATGGAAACAGGAAAGATAATGTAAGAAAGCATTTGAGCTGGTGGTATGTATTGGTGGTATATTTGTATACATAAACCTGCAGTCTTTCTTTGTTACTTGATTTGTAGCCTATCACAGGTATGGTGTAGTGGCATCCTCAGTGAGTTAGTGAATGGAACATTTCAGAGAAAGATTTAAGAACACCACAACATTAAAGATGTGGAGTTATATGCAATGTTGAGATATAGAACTATTACTAAAATATTTCAAATCATGAGACAACAGATTATTCTTTAGAACCCCAAGGACATATTTGAAACTATATGTGAACAGGAAGCAGGGAAATAAATGCAGCCCACTGTAAAGAAAAACATTTTACCAATGGAAACGGTCCAGACAGGAAGGTCTCATCAAAAACTATATGACTATGGTCACGCTGACCCCATCCGTCCAAAGAGATCCTTAACCATCTAATTCACAGTTGAACTAAATAACTCAGTGAGAAAGCAAAGTTTTGGATGGAATGGGTTTCTTTTTAACCTATTGCAATTATTTCTTTGGAGATTTGGAAATGAGGAAGTAATTTTGGAAACATTTTGAGAAATATGTATCATATGGAAAATCTGAAACAAGGGTATCCTTGTATTTACCAGTATTATTTAATTATGCGATTGTTTGCTTTGATATATTTGGAAATACATTTTCTCCAAAATGAGGTGTTGGGGGAGGGGGCAGGAGTGCATACCTCTGAATATGTATATGGTATGTCATGTGTGCCTGTGATATGTCTGTGTGTGTGTGCACACTTGTGCATGCCAGGGGTTTGTCTGTGTTTTTTGTGTAGGTAAAACTGAGAAGCAAAAGGAATAATATGCTAGTAGGAGAAGGTTGAATCAAAAGTTGGTATTGCAGACCTGCTCTAAGGCTGATGAGATTGCATACATTAAAAGTATAGCCTAAAACATTGGTTATTCTTCTCTTTATGGAAAACTTCATGTGGACTTCTCATGTACAGGTAATGGGAAGTATAAGTTCTAAAACCCTCTAACTTTAACTAATATTGCAGAATTCTGAAAACCATTAACCATTTGTCCCAAGGTAACAGTCCTTTGTTTTATTGTTGTTGTTGTTGCTTGTTTTTTGTTTTTTGTTTGTTTGTTTGTTTTTACTCAGGGGCCCATATTATTTATGAGCCTCTACTAACCAGTGGCCAGAGAAGTACAGAAATGTGGCACATTTGAGGCTCCCAGCCAGAAAATGCGAACTTTCTGAAATATATGCTGGAGACAAATCTGACTGTTAAATGACTTGAGCTAAAGAAGAAAATGTGTCTGCTATCAGGGTAACCGCCTCTAGGGTTAGGCTGGTAGTAAATGGCCGAGTCTGTATTCTTTCTGGGTCTATTAAATCTAGGGTTGTCAGAAATCCTTCAGGTTTCCTCGGGTGATTAAAAAGTTTCAGCATCTTTCTCTTGCTCAGTCTCCAGGCCCACAGTTTCCAATTCTCAGCTGTTGCACAGCCATTGATGTAAGAAAAGCTACTACTGAGTAACTCGGCTCTTTCCTCTCTTTCATTCCTACCAATACTACATCTCATATTACACAGCCAATATATATTATGCCCAGCATTATATTAAAATAATTATTATTTAAAATATTTTATGAATATTAAGCCATACAAAAGAAAAAAGTATGAATTTATAGTTTGCCATGTAATCATTAAAACTTTCTCATTTTTTAAAATTTTTCATTGTTTATATGGATTCAAATTGTACATATTTCATTTTCACTTCAGTACAATTTCTCCATCACCTCCCAGCTTTGTGCTGCTATTGTGAAAATAATTAATATCAAGTTTCTGAATCTCATACATTGACGGTAAATAATGCAATTTTATACATATTGTATTATATAATTACTTTTTAATCAAGAGAGAAAATGGGATAAATGTGCATTAATATTATCTTATAATTACCTAATTACCTTTACTAGTGCTTACAATTTTTCATATAAATTGAAGCTAATGTCTGGATCCCTTGATTTCAACCCAAAGAAATTACTTTAGTATTTCTCACAAGATGGGTCTAGTAGCAATAAACTCTCATTATTTGTCATGTGAGACTGCATTCATTTCACTTTTAGCTTGCAAAGAGAATCTGCTATGTACAAAATTCTTGGTTGGCATTATCTCTATTTTCAAATTTTCTGATTCTATCATATATCAATTTAAATAAGGGCACCAGTTTATGATTTTATGACTTGCAGTCCTTAGATATCAACACACATTGTGCAGTCACCATATTTTGAACTTGCAGTTTTGAGATTTTTCTGTATAGCTATTATGTATCGTGATTGTCTTTGGTAGAGAGCAGTGGTAGTGAGCCCCAGCACACTGCCATATGGCTATCAGAGTAAACAGCCAAAATACGCATGGACTTGTTGCTAAGCTACAATGATTGCCAGGTGACGTGAATTAAGTGCATTTTAAATGTAGAGTATTTTCCATTTACTCTGAGTTCATCAGAACTCCATTTAATCATAAATCAAGGAATATCTACAGATTATTGAGTTTCCTTGATTAATTTTATAAATCAGTGGTTGAACTTTTCACTCCTAAATTTCCATGTGGGTCTAATTGAGTTTAATCTCTATCTCTTTACAATTTTTTCCTGTTTGATGAAATATTGTCACCATAGCTTCTTTTTTATACATTTAAATCTGGTTCCCTTTAGCTAGTTGAATGTCTCTATAATGAATGCTTTGAACTTTTATTCACTCCTAAATCTGACATGTGATGTCTCTCAGGCAGATTTTTTTTTCTATTATTCTTGTATGTAAGTGACACATTTCTGATTTTTCTTTTGCATTCCTTCTAAGTTTTCATCAAACTGAGAACTGTAGGTAAAGAGTTGTAGAAACTCATCCATTTTGCCCTTTGGAACTTGTGATTTTCATGTTGGTTTGATGACATGTCTGGGGTAATTCAGGAAACCTGTTCCCCCTAGAGTGAGTCTGCTGAGGACATTTCTTGAGATGTGCAGCTCAAGCATTAGGGTTTGTCTTCCTCTGTTGTTATACCCAGCTGATAATGTCCACTAATTGCAGCATTCTTATTTTATTTTCTTTAAATAGAACCCTGAAGAATAGATTCTTCAATGTTGGGATTAAATTAAATTAAGGGTCATGTTTCTTCAACTTTGGCAGATGCTCTGATCCTAGGAAAATGCTTCTTTGTGGTGTCCTCAGTTCTCTACTTTTAGACTTCTATGCCATATATGGGTTTCTTTTCTTCTTTTCATTTTTTATTTAAAGTCATATCGTCAATTCTCCTCTTAGATATGTTTTGGTAATTGCCATTGTGCTCAACAATATCCTTAGACATGAAATTTCCTGCCTAGTAAGCAGTAGGAGAGATATCAATTTTTTATTCATATGGATTGTGTTTCCCTTAGGCAGAACCTCTATGCCACAGCATCTGGGATAGATTATGGAAGAAGTACGTTCATTTTCTTAGAGTAACATTCCTGCTACTCAGTAAGGCAATGGAAGGGGTGGCTTTTGACCTTATGAAGTTTCCCATTTTGAACTGAACATCTATTGGACACAAGACACACATGTTTGAGTTTGGGATTTCGTGGTCCATTTTACTTAGGATATCTTCTTTGTGTGAATGGCTAGACGATGGAAGGAAGACCATTCTTCTTGCCTGTGGCTTCTTTTTTTTAATTTTATTTTTCTTTTTAGTTACATTTTGTTAACTCTGTGTCCCAGCTGTATCCTGCTCCCTCATTCCCTCCCCAACCCCACACTCCCTCCCTGGTCTCCTCCCTTCCCCTTTCCAAGTCCACTGATGGGAGGGACCTCCTCCCCTTTCATTTGACCCTGTTTTATCAGGTATCTTCAGGGCTGGCTGCAAAGTCCTCCTCTGTGGCCTAACAGGACTGCTCCTCCCCTGGGGGGGGGGAAGGTAAAAGAGCCAGTCATTGAGTTCCTGTTAGAAATAGTCCTTGTTCCCCTTACTTTGGGAAACTACTTGGTTACTGAGCTACCACGGGCCACATCTGAGCAGAAGTTCTAGGTTATATCCATAGATGGTCCTTGGTTGAGTGTCAGTCTCAGAAAAGACCCGGTGCCCGGATATATTTGGTCCTTGTAGAGCTCCTATCCTTTCCATATCATACTAACTCCCCTTTCTTTCATATGATTCCCTGCACTCTGCCAAGGGTTTGGTTATGAGTCTTAGTGTCTGCTTTGAAACACTGCTAGGTAGAGTCTTTCAGATGCCTTTTGCGGTAGACTCCTGTCATACGTTCAATGCACATCCCATTTGTCTTTCTAAATGAGGATTGATCATCTTCGCCCTTGTCCATTTTCTTGATTATCTTCTTTAGGTGTGTAGATTTTATTATGTTTATCATATCTTGTAGGTCTATATAAGCAAGTATATACCATGTTTTTCTTTCTCCTTCTGGGATACTTCACTCAGAATGATCTTTTCTAGATCCCACCATTTGCCTGCAAATTTCATGATTTCCTCATTTTTTATTGTTGAGTAGTATTCCATTGTGTAAAAGTACCACAATTTCTGTATCTGCCTGTGGCTTCTGAGAACAGAGTTTCTGTGATACCCAGCTCAGAAGGTATGGTAAATATTGGCACCTGTCCTGGAATTAATCTGTAGCCCTAGCCTGAGACAAAAAGGTATAAAAGAAGATCATCTGTTAGGTTTGAAGTGCAACTATAGTAATTCTTTGTAATACTGATCTCGAGATAAAGATAGCATGTCATGATTTAAATGCCATTTTTTTTTTCATACCTAGATTAAATTTTTTCTTAAAGAGATAGCTGCACATTTTGTGTAGCTATTTTGGGACAATTTATAAAGTCTTTTTAAAAGATGATTAATTTTTGAAATGTATTCATTAGTAAAACAGATTTGGGTTTTTATTGAAGAGAGACAATGCCATTTCAATAGTTGAACTAACTGGTTGTCTTTTATATAATATATCATGTTTAAGAAATGTAGTTTTGTCTCTGACATGAACTCAGTTGCATGCTCCTCCTTCAGTTCTCCCTGGTGGGGAGACCTAGCCAGCCCACAGAGGAATTGGATCCAGGCAGTCCTGATGACACCTGATAGGCTAGGGTCAGACAGCAGGGGAGGAGAACTTCCCTATCAGTGGAGTAGGGAAGAGGGGTAGGGGGAGAAGACAGAGGGAAGGTGGGACCAGGAGATTAAGGAGGAGGCTACAACCAGGATATAAAGTGAATTCATTGTAAAAAGTAATAATAATAATTTTAAAAAATGCAGTTTCACAGAGCACAGTGGTGCATACTTATAATCCCAGCACTTGGGGAGGCAGGCAGATCTCTTTGAGTTCGAGACCAGCGTGATCTACAAAGTGAGTTGAGGACAGCCAAGGCTACACAAAGAAACCCTGTCTTGAAAAACAAACAAACAAACAAAAGAAACACAGTTTCATCATAAAATGTATAATTGCCCTTGTTTTTATGTATCTGAAGAGTGTAAATTTTCTTCTTAACATGAAAGTTCTCTTTTGTTTTTAATTTGCTGTTCCTAGTCAGTATTGCTGACAATATTGTTTGATCTAAATAATTGCTATTTATTTCCTCTTGAATTCTTGAAACATGTTATTCAACTCATGTGTCTACCTTTCTCTCAGTGTATTTTTCCTGTCCATGAGTTGCCCTCTTTTCACATTTATTAGATGTGATGATTTGAGTGAAAAGTGTCCCCCATAGGTTCATGTCTTTGACTTCTTTGTCTTGGGTTGTTGCTGCTTGGAGAGAGGTGGCTTGAATGAAAAAAATCTCCTGTAGTATCACATATGTGTTTCAGCACTTCATCCTCACTTATTGACACTTCTGAGGGATGTGGTAGAACCTTAGGAGATGGAACTTTGCTGGAGACAATTCTGTTCCAAGTTTACTCTCTGCTTTGAGCTGGTGGTTGAAGATGTGATAACTCTGCTTTTGCTCCAGAATCCTGCTGCCATGCTTCCTCTGCCATCAGGGATGCTCCGCTTGACCTATTAGCCAAAATGTCACTTTTGCTCATACAAGAGTAACCACTAAATAATGCTAAACTGCATTACCAGAGCGCTAGTTTTTTGGCTTCCGAATCATTCACAGAATTCTTCTGTTTTGTTGCCTTGACATTTTCTTGATTTTTTTTCTTTTAAATATGGAGTAAAATAATACGAAGTTAGATTTATTGGTTTTTATGTATGAAATATTAGAAGTATGTATAATCTCAGTGTACTAACTCTTGAAAGTAAAATCACAAAATGGTTAAAAACAGCATTGATATTTATAATGTAAACTTACAGTATGTTGGTGTAATACATATTATATTTGCAAGTATAACATATGATATAAACATATATAATATGCTTACATGTGAATAATATATATGCACATATGTAGTATGTATTTAAGTAGATGTACAGTTACTATTTCCAAAGGTGAACACCCTGTATTTGAACTCTTCTATTTATATTAACTTCTTCTATTCCTTACATTTGTATTATTGGAAAAATAACCAATTCCAAACTTTTCTGTTTCCTGAAGGCCAGACAAGAGTTAAATTCTCTGTTAATTCTAAAGCACAGAATTGACATACAATTATCTGACAAGTTAGGGATCTGGTTTCAATAGGATGGACAGTTTCCCATTTCTACAGAAAAAAATTAGTGCAGTAGAAACCCTTGTTATCTTATTTAGTAATATATTTTGGCATAAGGTAGGTGTTCAGCAAATGATTGTTGTACAATAAAATGATACTGTTTAACTACTCCTTAAACCGAGGACTTGGCTATAGTTTCTGGAATCAGCATCTAACATTACATATATCTGCCTGTAGAACAATTCTCAACCCTTGACTCTTTCCTCCTGAATGAAGCCCAAATGGTAATTTCTTCTCCCTCTGAGAATTAGAGGGAATGGAAAGGATGAAGAAATTCTGTAGGACTGTGGTTATCTGTAAAATTTACCACCGCTAAAACCTTTTATACTGAGATTTATGTCCTTTATAGTTCAGCAAATGCCTTGCACATTAAAATTAATAAATATCCCATTGTTTAAGTGTCAAGTAGTTAGATAATTGTTTTAACGAACCCATAAAAAAGGTAAATTTTATGCACAGAGATTGATTAATTTGCTAATTACTGAGCTCATGACCAATGCTGATAACAGGATAAGAGCCAGTACTGTAAAATATCTACTCAGAGCCACAGGCATCCCTACTTCCCTTGTATTTGCCTCATAGGGAAATGAACAAAGACCTGCCTCCAGGAAAATTAGCTCTATTGCAGTGTTATCTGCATATTTTGTTATAAGGCCATATGTAGACTTTGATCAAGGAAAATTTTCTGTCATATTTTAGAAGTTTTTAATGAGTATGCCTGGAACGTAATCATTTCTACTACTTTCACACGTTGTTCAATGGACGATGAGGCAGGGCTAGATCAGACACTGTCAGTTATCTACTAACTTAAAATCAAAGCTTTCAGATCTTCAGTATTCTTTAATTGAAAGGGTTTTCCTTCCTACTCTGTCCGTCAAGCATATCAGTACCTCAGGGATAACATCTCCTTTATCCCTTGTGAAATTTAAACAGCATTTCTTGGAATAATGTACGCTCTAAAATACACTAACTACATTGCAGGGCTGTGAGTTACTGTAATAATTAACAACTAAGTTTTCTGCATCTAGAGTGTATGCTGCTGGAGAAAAGGGTCTAAAAATATTTTCAGATCCTCAGTAATTGTTAGGATGCTGTCACAAATCTTACTCCGTATATGTTTGTTAAACGAATGTTTGATGCCTCTCTCCAGACTGCTGGTCATCACAATAGCATCTGAGGAGCCATCCAGTGATACCATCAAACATTTTTCTCTTGAGATCTTCCAAGCCCATTCTATGGGAAGCCCATTCTACGGAAAGCACATCTCTATGTGTAAGCTAGATGAATTCAAATTTAAAAAGACTAGAATGAAAATATAGCATAGTTATTAAAAGCCAAAGTTTAAATACCAAAAGGAAACTAACTTCCCACTGAAACAATCACCTTCATTTTGTTATTTAAAATACTAAAGTGCTCTGCTAGAGACTCAGTGTGGAATTTTCTACTAATCATGTTTTTCTTTCTTCAGAAAGAGAGAAAAGTAAATACACTGTGTTAAAATTTGTCCCTTTTAGTCAGTTAATGATCTTGACTCAACCCCCTTTATCCCAAGGGCTCCAGGTTAGTCATATCTTCCCTCCTACTTTCTGGTTGTCCTGACTAAAAGTTGTAGGGAGTTGAGAAAGGCTAGGTTGTGTGTGTGTGAGGTGCACAGAAACAGAAACCATGAACCTTGAAAGTCTTTGCTCTGGTCAGGCACATATCCCAATTTCACTGACTTTCAGTAATCAATAAGAATCTTAGTCTGGGCACAGGGGTCTTCTATGAGACTGTTTCTCCAATCAATGACCAGGTATGGAGATAACCTAGAACCCCTGCTCGAATGTAGCCCATGGTAGCTCAGTATCCAAGTGGGTTCCCTAGTAAGAGGAACAAGGACTATTTCTAACATTAACCCAAAGTTTGGCTCCTTGACCTCCCTGCCCCTGAGGGAGGAACAGCCTTGCTAGGCCACAGAGGAGGACATTACAGCCAGTCCTGAAGATACCTGATAAGCTAGGTTCAGATGGAAAGGGAGGAGGACCTCCCCTATCAGTGGACTTGGAGAAGGGGCAGGGAGGAGATGAGGGAGGGAGGGTGGGATTGGGAGGGAATGATGGAGGGGCTACAGCTATGGCTGAGAAACAAAGTGAATAACCTGTGATTAATATAAAAATTATATTAAAAAAGAATCTTAGTCAGGAATGTCGATTCAGTGTTGTATATTCTCTTTGAATGGTGACACAGTTCTTCCCATTTTCACATCACTATCATTAAAAATGATTACAGGAATTCTGACTATGTACACTCACTGTGCCTAGGGTTCTGGAGGTTCAGAGACAGACATATCTGCCCTATATCTTGTTTTGTTGGGATCTTTCCTTCCTTCCTTTCTTTAAGCTCTTGGTTTTTTTTGTTTGTTTGTTTGTTTTTTCTTTATATAAATTTTAGGAATTCTACAGGTGAGAACAAAAAATTTTGTGATTTGTGTGTGTGTGTTTCACTTTTTGTAAATTTTTATTATCATATATTATAATGTATTCAGTTTGTATCCCTGCTGTGGCACTCTACCTCTTCTCTACCCAAACCTACCCTCCATCCCTTTTTTTATGCATTAAACTCCTGTTCCCTACAGATCTTTCTATCTCCCCCTTTTTTTATATGATTCCCTGCACTGTGCCCAAAGTTTGGCTATAAGTCTTAGCATCTGCTTCCAACAGTAGAGCCTTTCAGAGGCCGTCTAAAGAGCCATAAAAACTGAGCTCTGGGGGCCCTGCAGAGAATGATACCCCAAATGTGGACAATGCATGGAGAGGACCTAAAAATTTCTGCTCAACGTATCCCATAGACTCAGTCTCCAAGTGGGATGCCTAGAAGGGGGAACAGGGACTTTCATTGGCATGAACTTAGCGGCAGGCTCTCTAATCACCTCCCCCTGGGGAGTGCAGCCTTGCCAGGCCACAGAGTAAGACAGTGCAGCTAGTCCTGATGGGACCTGATACACTAGCATCAGATAGAAGTGGAGGAGGACCTCCCCTATCAGGAGACTGGCGGAAGGGCTTAGGGGGAGAAAAGGGAGGGAGGGTGAAATTTGCAGGCAAATTGTGGGAACTAGAAAAGATTATTCTGAGTGAGGTATCCCAGAAGCAGAAAGACACACAAGGCATATACTCACTTATAAGTGGATATTAGACATATAATATAGGATAAACATACTAAAATCTGTATACCTAAAGAAGCTAAGCAAGAAGGAGGAGCCAGGATAACATGATCAATCCTCATTCAGAAAGGCAAACTGGATGAACATCGGAAGAGGGAGAACACAGGGAACAGGACGGGAGCCTACCACAAAGGGCCTCTGAAATACTCTACCCAGCAGTGTATCCAAGCAGATGCTAAGACTCATAATCAAACTTTGGTCAGAGTTCAGAGACTCTCATGAAAGAAGGGGAAGATAGAAAGACCTGGAGGGGACAGGAGCTCCACAAGGAGAGTAACAGAACCAAAAAAAAATTGAGGCAAAGGGGCTTTTCTGAGACTGATACTGCAACCAAGGACCATGCATGGAGATAATAGAACCCCTTGCACAGATATAGCCCATGGAAGCTTAGTGTTCAAATGGAAATACCTAGTAAGGGTACAGGGGCTGTCTCTGACATAAACTCAGTTGCTGTCTCTTTAATCACCTCCCCCTGAGGAGGGAACAGCCTTACCAGGCCACAGAGGAAGACAATGCAGCCAGTCCTGATGAGACCGGATAGGCTAGTGTCAGATGGAAAGGAAGGAAAACCTCCCTACAGTGGACTCAGGGAAGGGCAAGGGAGGAGAAGAGGGAGGGAAGGTGGGTTTGAGAGGGGATGAGGAAGGGGGCTACAACAGGGATGTAAAATGAATATATTGTAATTAATAAAAATAATAAATTAATTAAAAGATATGTACTTCTTTTCTTTTTTCGGAAAATAGTTTATTTTTTCACACAGTATATCCTGATTATAGTTTCCCCTTCCTCCATTCTTCCTAGAAGATCCCCACCTCTCCTCCTTTTCACATTCACTCCCTTTCTCTCATTAGAAAAGGACAGGCTACCAAGAGACAACAACCAAACATGACATAATGAAATATAATATGAGGAAGCACAAACTATCAAAGTTGGACACAGCAATGGGACAGGAGAAAAAGAGTTCCTAAGCAGGTCCAAGAGTCATAGACACATGTGTTCTCACATAATACTAGGCTAACAGTTATAATCCATACACAGAGGACATGGTGCAGGCCCATGAGCACTGTGATTGCTGCTTCAGTTTCTGTGAGCTCATATGCATCATGCTTAGTTGATCCAGAGGGTTTTGTTTTTCTAGTGTTCTCCCCTTTCTCTGGCTCTTACAATCTTTCTGCTTCTTCTTTCATGGGATTCTTTGAGCTCTGAGAGGAAGGATTTGATGGAGACCTCCTATTTTGATTCTCTCTCTACTATGGGCTGTGAGTATCTGAATCTGTGCCCATCAGAGCCCTTGCCTATGGAAGCCTCTCTGACGATGATATGATAAAGCACTGGAGATCCCATTTTTGTGTGATTTAAGAGAATTTGGGACTTTTAATACCAGCATTTTTTGTAGTATGATTGTTCAAAATGGAAATTGCTATGACATGGGAACAGAGAAGTCAATGTGTGGAATTCTGTGTGATAATGCTACGTGTAGTACTTAATGATAACTATAATTAATGATGAGTAAGTGACCAAGAGTGATATAAGCTTCTACCTCAAAATATAACTTTTAAGTTAAATTTATTCATTGAGTAATTATTTTTATCCATTGTAAATGTGAAAATATTGGAACAGGAGAAGGTCATCAAGTTGCCAATATAAACATATTTCAGGTGATATGGGTAGCAGCTTAGTCTGATTTGAGGGCCCACATTTATAATCACTGACTTCACTACATGTAGAGTTTCTAGCTTTGTCAATTTAAGGACAAATGAGCAAGTACCAGTATGAGGTTGTCTGAAACATTCTCACATTTTTGTTTTCTTTTTCTTTTTAAAATTTCATCTTGAGAACAAGTCTTATTCTATAGCCCTGATTGACCTAGAATTTATCCTGTATACCAGGTCTTGTCTTCCCCTGGACTCAGAGAAAGGGAGTTCTGCCTGCAGCAGCCTCTTGAATGTTTGAATTGAAGGCATGTGCTACCTATATTTTACTGATGTGAACAGAAATACTGAGTTTGAGAGGATCCTTTAATTCCACGTCACTTGCTGTATTATCTCTACCTCAAAGGAGTCCTAGATGCTGTATCTTTGCTCATTATTTGGTAGCTTTTGGCATTTTGACAGTGAGAATTACAACAAATATGAGCTGATCTTCTTGTGGCTCTGATTTGAGTTTTTCTGATAGGGATATGAAACTTTTTTTTTTATGTACCTACTGGTAACTTACATATCTTCTTTAAAAAATACTGACTAAGGTTATTTGCCAATTTTTGTTAAGGTATGTGTTAATTGTTGAGTTAGTTAAGTTCTTATATAACAGATATTAAAATATTGGATATTAAAATTTGTAGCTTACAAACATTGCTTTCCATTTATAATGTCCCTTTAAATATACTGATCACTTCTTTTGTTATGCCCCTTTCTTTTTGACATATTCTACTTACTGTTTCTTTACTGCTGGTGCTTTTGATGTCCCATCCAAAAATATCAATTTTAAGACCAGTATCAAGTAGATGATAGATGGAACTTAAGAATTGCTTTAGGGATTCTATATTTTCAACCTTGTGTGTATGTGTGTGCATGTGTGTGTGTGTGTGTGTGTGTTTGTGTGTGTGTGTGTGCAGTGTCCACATAGGTTCACAGAAGGTGCTGGATCTACTGGATGTGAAGTTACATTTGAGATCAGGTTGATTCAAAACCATCTTCAGAGAAACAAATTCAAATATTCTGGAAGAACAGCAAGTGCTTTTAACCACTAAATCATCTCTCTTTCCCCATGCTATACCCCAAGCTATCCTCAAACTGGTAATCCCCTTTAGTATCCTGTTGTTGTATTCTAACAAAACTGACCAATTTAAACTTTTATATTTAAGATTTCATATATTTTAAGTTAATTTTACATATGATATTTAAAAGGTCAAAAGTCATTTGTATGCATGTGAACAGTATTTATTGAAGATTATTATTTTCCCATTGTCTAACCCATAATAAGCAAAAGGCTAGTTCTACTCATTTTTATTGATCTATGTATCTTCTTTCCTGCCAGTGTCATTTTGCTTTTATTACTATAGCTTTGTAATAAATTGTGAAATGAGAGAGAACGATATATCTAGTTTTGTTTTTGCTCAAGTATGAATTTGGCGTTGTTTATGGATCTAAAAGGAAAGGTCTATGCAAGACACCTGATTCCAAGAAATTCAATATATCATGTCCATCCATTCATCATAAGCAAGCTAATATATGTGAAGATGAAAAGCTAAGAAAGGATTTCAAGTAATATGTCTGTTAGGAAAAGGGAAAGTAAGTGTGCCAGCCACCCACAGGGTACTGACAGAAACTGTAGTTCTAAGCAGAAGACAGAGGTCAGTAACCAAGCTCAGCATATGACCAAGGTATTTATTAATTTAGTTCTTGTTCTGCAAGAGGACACAGAGACGGACTTATCTTTTCAGGGAACCACCAGTCCCCATGTGATGAGATGTCTAATGGTTTCCTCTTTACTTAATCTCATTGCTGAATCACCTGTCTATGGAACTTCAGAATCTCTGGACTCCAAGGAAATTACAGGTTTAAGACAATGACTGAAGACTTTCTTTTTGTATTTTTTATTTTTTTATATTAATTATAGTTTCTTTACTTTGTATCCCAGCAGTAGCCCCCTCCCTCATTCCCTTCTAACCCACCCTCCCTTCCTCACCTCCTTCCTGCCCATCTCTAAGTCCACTGATGCAGGAGGTCCTCCTCCCCTTTCATCGATCCTAGCTTATCAGGTCTCTTGACTGTCAAGAACCTTCTTAGGAGTCTGGAGCAGAGCATTTAAAATGCTGTTAGACAGTTCAGTCAGTCTCCTCTTGTGCCTTCATCTTTGAAAGGAGTGAGAGATCACATGCCTTTGAATAGATACTTCTTAAGTGATTAACGTGTCTGTGTCTACTTAGAGTAAAGCAAGAGGCCAATCTGAAGTAAATGAGTTATATCCAAAATGAAGACAGGCATATCAACGTATGTGCCTTGTGCATATTTGTCTATGTGTGTGCAATCATGAGATAATATATGTGAGTACAGGGGTGCTCATCTGTAGAGGCCATTTTTCAACACTGGGTGTCTTCCTGTATCTCTCCACCAAGACGAAGTATCACATGGAATCAGGAGCTCATCATTTAGTCCAGACTTGCTGGCCAACATTCTCCCCAACTCCTCCCGCCCTAAGTTCCGTGGTCTCAGAAGTGCACCACAGTCCCAGCTTTATATGGGTGCTGAGTAATCAAACTCGGTTTTCATGACTGTGCAGTAAGCTTCTTACCCTGGGAGCACTCTCCTTACTGTCGATACTATTGACTCAGAATGTAGCACCACAATCAGCCAGAGTGGATCATGCTTGCAATCCCAATACATAGGAGCCCGAAGCCGATGGATCTCCAGTCTTAAGCCAGTCTGGTATATATAGCAACTTCCAAGCTAGCATGGGCTCCAGAGAAAATAGCATTGCATGTCATGAGAATTCATATCAACCTGGAGATAACAAGCTTGGAAATAAAGTGATGAAGTAGGGTCTCGACCTCTGAAAGGTTGCCTATGCCCCATTGAATGCCTCACACACATGTGCTTGTGGCCAGATCTAACTGGACTCAGAGGTATATTAATAGAAAAAGGAGACGTAGTTCAAAGGGACAAAGAGTGCAAGAGGAGTTGGAAAGAGGTAGTAGCAATGGATATGATCAAAACACCTTATATAAACTGGTCATGGTGGCACACACCTCTAATCCCAGTACTTAGGAAAAAAAGACAAACAAAAAAGTGCATTTTATAAATGCATAAATTTTTTCAAAAACTAAACTACAGTTATCACTTAAATAAAAATAAAGGAATTTGGTTTTTTTTTTTGAGCTGCCAAAACAAAGTGCCAAAAAGTGTACCATTTAATGCAATAGAAATTTACTCTCAAAATCTTCAAGATTTGTAGCTTAGAGTAATGACATCGCCCCATCCATGCTTACATGAGCATGTCTCTTGCGTGTTGAAGTGGTCTTTGGAATCCCATGGGAATCTTTGAATGTCATCTGCAACTCTCTAACATGTATTCCGTTGTCACTTTCTTTGTGTTTCTGTCTGTTTCTATTACCTTCTAGTGAATCTACCAGTCACTGACTGCAAGGTTCCCTTCCGTAAGTAGAACTGTATACCATTGCATGGAAGCATTGCACCTCCATGTGTAGTCACATTCATAGGGAACAGAAGTGTGGATTTTAGCTTCTTTTTAAGACGCAACTCATAACACTGATTTCCCAATTTCCTGTTTATCCTTGATTCTTGCAAGTTATGTTTAGATTAGTTCTCCAGACAGATTGTTCTCTTTTACCATCATTATAAAATTGGCTAACATAAATCTCCTACCACCTAATCCAAGGATTTTAAATAAATTACTTGATAGAATAAAATCTTCCATTGCTACATACTTCCCCAAGGCAATTCTTTGAGCAAATATAAGATCTATTCATTAAACAAGTACTGACAGCTGGGAGAGGTTCATTATGTATAAAACTACTCTGGTGAATAAAGAAAGTAAATGTGACCACCTTAAAGTATACAGAATTTTGAAGGGATGAGGTTCTGTCATGCTTCCTAAGATAAAATGTACTGGAAATTCTTAATGATTGTTAGATAAGCAAGTACCAGCCTGTCTTCCTAAAGTCTCAGCATGATTTGAAGGGACCCAAGAAATATCTCTCATTTACTATTTATATCAGTATTAATTTATTTTTAGTTTTCTTTCTAAGACAATGATATAAGTGAGATAAAGTTCAGACACTAAGCTATAAATAAATGTAAACAAGGAACAAAAGCCAAGTCATGTCAACAATAATAGTTGGCAGAAAGATTTTTCAGAACAAACACTGTACACAATAATTCTCATGTCTTATCAGGAAGTTGAAATTTTCATGCTTTAAATATACAGTGCTTTGACTTGACTATCTTTTAGGTATTTGGATTCAGGTGCAAGTATTTATCAATTAAGGTATGTGAATAAATTGCGAAATGTCGATGGATTATTTTACACTAGATTATTTAACTTTATGCCTTAAGTATGTGTGGCCTGAAATAATACCTGGTCCTCGTAAAAGAAAGGAGTCCTGCTCATCTTCCTGAGGCAACAGCTTACGCGAACAGCCATTCATCTGCTGGAAGCTGCCATCAGAAATACTGTTCATCTTGTGATTTCACAAGTTAGGACCCATTTTACTCATTGACCAGGAACAGAAATACTGCCAGCTTTCTCTCTGTGTGGTCACTATTGCCCACACCTGTTCCAGGATGGTAAACAGCTGCTGGTTGAAGATTCTTTAAAAGTGACCAGTTACTGTAAAAAAAATGAAGGAGTACATTGGAATTTGGCCATTCTTTCTCCTCTGTTTGTTTATAAACAGAAATTTTAAATTGCTTAGGTTATCTCCCTTTATAGTGTCCAAAGAAGCATTGCCAGTCATCATTCTGAGATCACAGGTACAACACTAACTTGCTCTTGACAGGTCAGAGCAACTGGACACACTGTATGAAGCTTAAGCTCACAACATCATCAGACTCCATGAACTCAGTGCTATGATGAACAGATGAATCTTAGAAGTTTGTTTTTCTGTATGCTTGGAGAGGCAGATTTCAAGGAGTTCGTTGGCTTAAGAAACACTGCAGCCTTCCCAGGGTCCTCCATCCGTATCTTCTCTCTGCCTCAATTTGAATGATGAACCTCTAAATGAGAGTACATATCTTGAAAACATTTTGGATGGATTGAGGCTTCAAACACACAATTAAAAGAAGCACCTTATTTTTAATAATCACATATTGCAATTTAAAAGTTAACATTGAAAAGAAAGAAAAAATAAAATCTGCAGACACTGACACTGGGATAGAACACAGTTTTTTGTTTGTTTGTTTGTTTTTGTTTTTTTTTTAACTTTTTTAAATTTTTACTAATTACACTTTATTCATTTTGTATCCCCCCATAAGCCCCTCCCTCCTCCCATCCTGATCCCACCCTCCCTCACCTTTCTGCATGCATGCCCCTCCCCAAGTCCACTGATAGGGGAGGTTCTCCTTTCCTTTCTGATCTTAGTCTATCAGTTCTCATCAAAAGTGGCTGCATTGTCCTCTACTGTGGCCTGGTAAGACTGCTCCCCCCTCAGGAGGAGGTGATCAAAGAGCAGGCCAATCAGATTATGTCAGAGGCAGTCCCTCTTCCCATTACTATGTAACCCACTTGGACACTGAACTGCCATGGGCTACATCTGTGCAGGGGTTCTAGGTTATCTCCATGAATAGTCCTTGGTTGGAGTATGAGTCTCTGGGAAGTTCCCTGTGTTCAAATTTTCTTGTTCTGTTGCTCTCCTTGTGGAGACCCTGTCCTCTCCAGCTCTTACTATTTCCCACTTCTTACATAAAATTCCATTCACTTGCCTGACAGTTGGCCATCCGGCTCAGCATCTGCTTTGATAGTCTGCAGGGCAGAGGCTTTCAGAGGCCCTCTGTGGCAGGTTCCTAGTTTGTTTCCTGTTTTCTTCTTCTGGCTTTCAGAAGTCCTCTGTGGAAGGTTCCTAGAACACAGTTTTATAAACTCTCATGTGAAGCATGTTTGATCTTGTTAGTTTCGCTTTTGTTATTGTTGTTGTTCTTGTACCAAAGTGATATTTTTATTAATTATTTGGGATATTCATACAATATACTCCACTCCTCTCTACCCTCAAACCCTGTACCCTTCCCCAAAAAGGAAAAAAGAAAAAAAGTTCAATTTGTGTTGCTCATATAATCATTAGAGCATGGTCAAATTGCCAATGGCCAATCTCTTAAAGATAACTGAGTCTGTCCCCACACCTACGCCTGAAGCCATCAACTGTGAAGAACTATACCTCAGCATTTTTATCACAATTTTAAAGGACTGTCTCCAGTTGCTTCCTTCCTGGGCTCAGGGTTGTCTCATCTTGTTTTAAATAATTGAATGCCCTTGGTTTCTTGGGGGTTGTTTTTCCGTTAAGTGTTCAGTCAGTGCCTTTGCCAATGAGTAATCTGTCTGGGAAGAATGGTATGCATTCCATAAGGCATGCTAGAGAATTGCTAGAATTATAATCAAAATGTCCCTGGCAGCTGAGACTCTTAATGATCGCTGAAAATTTATCTGCTGGAGTTCCTACACTTTTTGCTGCCATTGGCTGCCTCTGCTGTGATTTTCAAAGACTGGTGATAATATTAGAATCCATTTCAGTTATAATGTCATCAGTTTTCTGTGAGTTCATCAAGTTCACAACTTCTTCATTTTTCAAAATAAAGAAGTTACAAAAATTGGAGTGCTGAAGTCATGAGCTTTTATTAGTAAAGCCTGAAATAGAATCTAAACATCTTGGTTTCTTCTTTATCTTCAGCTTCTATGAATTTGAGGGTCTCCTCTAAAATTTTTTAAAGCAATGTATGTATCTTTCTCATTTCAGTATCTTTTTATGAGTTGCTGTCTTTTGTTGGAAAAAAAAAACTTTGATATCCATCCAAATGTATCAGTTTAGGCAAGTTCAAATGAGTTTTTTTTTTCTTTTTTTTTAATTAACAGGAATTATCCAAATAGGTCTGATTTCACCTGAGATACTATAGCACTCAAATTTTAGAATGCATCAAGGTATGAAAAATAGCACAGATAAATAGAACGCTGCCTCGTAGTTTATTTACATGACGACAAATCTAGGCTGTTCTTTGCTTTTTACTAATGAGTGAGGGGAGGCTGTAGTCGGGATGTAATTTATGAGAGAAAAATAAATAAAAAGAAGTTGTACTGATTTGTTGCTATCTCCATATGTCAGGGTAGAGTTACATAGATTTAAAAGAGAATAATTGGCCTTCACAGCTTGCAGTATTTATAATCTGACCCATTAGGGAAAGAGTTCACCAAGTCTTGCTGTAGAGACTATAAAATGTACTTCTTAAAATAAAGATTCAGTAAGTTGTAGCCTATTCCTTTGTTAATGTTCACAAGGAAAGGTAATTTAAGATTCATGCTAAGATTTTTAAATAGACAGCTTATTCAATACCTTCCAGAACAATCAATGATGTTTTTCTTGTTGTTTTGGTTGTATGGATGATTCTTCCTATGTCTTTGAATATTCATCTTTCCTGAAAGCTGACAAGTAATTATAAATCAAAATGACTCATCCCACATAAGCATGGATGCACTTCTCCTTTTAAATGTGGGAACCTGAAGATACAAATGTGCCTTTGATTTGCAAATTGACATTTGCAAGCCTTTAATGAATTATCTATGAGAAAAACAAGAAAGGAATCAACATCTGCTCTGAAATTACTCTTGAGTTTTGTGCTGACTCTTCTGACTGAAGATGCCAAGGCAATAAATTTCCTTCCTTTTTGTGAGTATGCTCTTAGAATTACTTTTGTCATGAATTGTTAAATTCTAAGAGTATTTTGAGACATTTTCAAAAAATAATAAACAAGTAATAAATGTCTGTGGATTATAATTTGCCCATTTCTTACCAATTCCAAGAACTCTGATTAGTATTTCATTGACTTTGTTCATGCAATTTTATTTGTCAGTAATCATCTGTTTATGAATTATCCAGTGTCTAATAACCGTCATGATGAAACAATCCTTCCTCTGTCTCATTAGAATGTCTACACATTATAATCACTTCTTTAAAAAGCTATCTCTTCCGCTTGACTATACATTCCATAAAACTGGCTTTACGGTGATATATTTTTTACAGCCGCTCCTCTTTGTGCTAACATTTACGCTTATTTCTTTAGCCTTCCTATAGTTTGGGACTTCACAGTGATGGTTTTCTAATCCCAAAAGGGAGTAGTGTGAAGCATGTATCGCAACTCTTCCTAGAGTTCACAGTATAGCTAGTGTAGACATAGACACGTAGGAATCATTTTCAATAAATCACTGAGTAAAGGAGTAACCGGAGGATATTAGCACTAAATCATCTGTAATTACAGTTAATATTTTCTAATTCCATAGGAAAAAAAAAGACTTGACATTGAAAGGAATTAAATGAGACAGAGTACATCGTTCAACACTCTGTTGTTATTCACAAAATATGTTACAAATATAGAAAGTACTAAAGAAACACTGACAATTAATCTCCTTTCATATTATGATGTTCAAAAGTAAAAATAAATAAATGTATTGAGTCTACATGATAAGATCTTTCCAGTGGTTTATTAAAGCCTATGCAACCTTTCTGCTCTGGAATAAGGACCCACACACTGTGTTTCCTGTCTTCATTCACAGACAGGTATTTTAGCCAGTGGAATGGTACGTCTTTTCTTTGCCAAAGAGAAAAATGTGACTTTCTCTGGGAACCATATGCCTCTTCTCCATAGAGAACTTCCTTCCCATGGTACTATTTCAGAGACATTTTCTCTTACTACCAACACCCAAACACTGTGTTTGTTTTCTGTATGCTTTATTTATAAATTCATCAATGTATTTATTTTATTTTTATTAATTCACCTGCACACTAATTTGTTACTTAACATGTACGCTATTTTCTATCTTCTTTAGCAAGTGATTTAAGAAGAGATATTCTCATGTTATATGAGAAGCTGTAATCTTTCAAATAAGAAAAAACAGTGGAGAATGCTTTAAAATGCTAATTTAATGCTACTAATATTTGAAAACTATGAATATCACAGAATGTTTCCATGAGATCAAACAGGTAATCTTTGTTTTTTGTTGAAGATCTACTTTTAAGGGAAGCTGTTTTAAATGTCCATACAATCATTACTAAAAAAAAATTCTATGAACTATTTTTTTTTTGTCAAATTGAAAGATACAATGAAAACTGATTCATTCTTAGGATTCACAAAGCCCTAAGGAATTACTTTTTCTCATAATCCAAGAAGTTAAAGTGACCATGCTCAGTTCAATCCCATGTAAGTATTGTTAAAAACAAAAATAACTAATGAGTTCCTAATTGCAGAAGAAACTCCAGACATAAAAAAAAAAAAAAAAATTACTAATCCAAGTACCAAGCTTCTCACTTTACCCCCTTGAGTGCTGCCTGGTTTCATGTTAAGGCAAAACAAGCTGGAGTTGACTGAAAAGAAGGAACATCAAATAAGAAAATACTTCCATAAGATTCTGCTGTAGGACACTTTCTTAATTAGCGATTGATGGGGGAGGACCTAGCCTGTTTTGAGTGGTACCATCCTTGGGCTGATAGTCCTTGGTTCTATAAAAAAGGAGATTGAGCAAGCCAGAATGAACAAGCCAGTAAGCAGCACCTCTCCATGGCCTCTGCATCAGCTGTTCCAAATTGTTGCCATGTGTGAGTTCCTGTCCTGGCTTCTTTCAGTGGTGAACTACATTGTGGAAGTGTAAGCCAAATAAGCCCTCACTCCTCAAATAGCTTTTGGTCATGATGCTTCATCACAGCATGAGCAATCCTCGGACACATTGGAAAAAACTCTGGCGCAATTAACCCAAAGTACCATCTTTGTGGAACATGAAACTATCGAGTCAGTCATGGAAGTATAAGACAGTGTCAAGGATGCTATTCACATAGGGATTTACAGGAGATAAGCACACTCTTTTACGTAAAGCTCAGCTCTGTGGAATAGGGTGCATTATGTTGTGTCTAAAAGGCCTCAGGCTCAAACCTGAAGCTCACTACTTTAACAATGGAAGGAACTGAATCAGATGAGCCAAGCTGACACTCATCAAGAACTGTCTGAAATCTGCAAACCAGAGCAGCAGCGTGGCTTTCAGTAGATAAGAATACATGACAGTCAGCTACAGAAGGGAAATTGGACTCTATTGTTAGAAATTAACCATTTGGAAAATAGTACTGATAGCACTCATTTTACAAGGCCAAAGTATTTGTCCAGAACCATATTGTAAATAAAACAAAAATTAATTATGTTCGTAACTGAAATAGTCAAAATCACTGAAAAGTTTATGGGAGAGCTTCCCTAGAGGAGAGAATATTTTTTCTTTTTTTTTCATCCTTTCTTTTTTCTTTAAAAAGTTTATTTATTGAGTGCTCTATCTGCATGTACACCTGTGTGCCAGAAGAGGGTGTCAGGTCCCAGTATAGATAGTTGTGAACCAACATGTGATTGCTGAAAATTGAACTTTAGGACCCTGGAAGAGCAGACGGTGCTCTTAACCACTGAGTCATCTCTCCAGGCTCTGGAGGAGAGAATGAAACTACCACTTTCTTTGAATGTAATCTTATCTTTGAGGATCTGAGTTTTTTTTTTTGTATGCAGACACAAGTTTCATTTATAGTGTGTACACAAATTTATAGCAAATCCATAATCACTTAACATTGTTTATTTTCATTGTTTGCCATACCATATATTTCTGAAAATGCTATCAAAATATTTTCTTGTTCAACCCCATTGATAACATTTACACTTTCCATTTCAGAAGTGTCTTTGTCCTCAGTTTGCTGTTGGAGCCTCAGGTTGATGCTGAAGTCCTCACTTATGAGAAGATTCATGGTATGTTTCATTCCAAGGACTACTGTTTGCAAGCAAACTTATTGGCATTCTTCATAAACTTCTTGTACAGTTCCATTGGAGGCAAGAATTCATGAACAGAATTCATAAAGCTTCCTGTGACTTTTAGATCCCAGCCCTGGTTCTGAAAATAAACTAGAGAACACACAGGGTATCTACATGCTCTTCATAAGGTAGTATTTTGCCACAGCCATGAGCTTGGCACAAATAGTTTAAGGATTTGTTTTTCCATCATTACCATTTTCCCTCTTTGAAAAATCAACTAAATACTTTGTTTTTTAACTTGAGTCTAGAGCTCTCCTGTCAACTAAATATGATGATTTGATAAAAGCTTTGAACTGTAATGTGTCATGGATTCTAGAACTAGAAATTGGGAAGACTTTTTTAAAATTTTTATTTTTAAAATATTAGTTACAGTTTATTAACTTTGTATCCCAGCTGTAGCCTGCTCCCTCATTCCCTCCCAATCCCACCCTCCCTCCCTCATTTCTTCCTGCCCCTTTCCAAGTCCACTGATAGTTGAGGTCCTCCTCCCCTTAGATCTGACCCTAGCTTATCAGGTATCTTCAGGACTGGCTACAAAGTCCTCCTCTGTGGCCTAGCAAGGCTGCTCCTCCCTTTGGTGGGGAGGGGGAAGTCAAAGAGCCAGCCATTGAGTTCATGGCAGAAATAGTCCCTGTTCCCCTTACTAGGAAACACACTTGGACACTGAGCTACCTTGGGGAGACTGTTTTTAAAAGGGTACTACAGCTGTTTTGTAACTCCTTTTCCTACCAGCTTCTGATTAAAATGAGACTTTGGATCCATTTATGTCAATGGCTTTATTATCTTTTAAAAAGTAAGGTCAGGAGGGTGAGATTGGGAGGGAATGAGGGAGGAGGCTACAGCTGGGATACAAAGTAAATAAACTGTAATTAATATAAAAAATTAAAATTAAAACAAAAAAAGAAAAACCAACCCCCACCCCCAAAAAAGTAAGGTCCGTTCTCATCTTTAAACTGAAGCTAGGTGTCAGCCCACTGCCTTTGTTTCATAGAAGTCATTGAGATTTTACCTAACATAGTGTAAAACTATTTCCTGTCATTCATGAAAGTCTATTTTGCTTTTTATAAGGGGACACAGATATTCCTCACTCTATATTATTTTTACAGATTTAAATATGAAAGTATGTAATTATGGGTGGAAAACACAGCATCCACTTTTGAATAAAATTATTAACAGGAACTTAAAATCTTGGAATTAGTCTTTAAAATTTTACGTGAAGATTGACGCTGAACCTTCTTTAACTGAGTGACCTTCCTAAAAGTTCATCTGCACTTCTGCCTAAAGAAGTCAGAGATAGGCTAGACAACAGTCCAAATTCCTGTGACTATAACCAACAGCAGAAACACAAAACTGCAGACTAATAGTAATGAGTAAATACAAGGAGTCATACATTTGTGTTCTTGTATCTGTTGAGTCTGAATGATGATATGTGATATAATAAATAAACAACTAGAATTACGTTTGTCAAAAGTAGTGTGAAGGAAAAAGAACAGGGTCAGGACAACCATGGTTAAAGCAAAGTGATGTGTTATATTTCAATGTAGAATGTCATTAATTTCTAAAAAAAAATTAATGGGGAATTAAAAAAAAGCAACCTTACTTCTCATCCAAGAAAGGGTATATCATACTCTTAATTGATCTGAATAGAAATGAGCAACTATAAAATATTAAAGTATGGCAATCAGTATGTTAGACACTCAGGGTTTCCATGTCATCCAGAAGCATGACATAGGTCTGGAAGAAATAGATGTAGGACACAGAGTAAATGTCAATAAGTGTCCAATAAGTTTTCTAAGCTCTTTAAGAAGATGGTTCTGACATAATCTGATTGGCCTGCTCTTTGATCACCTCCCCCTGGGGGGGAGCAGCATTACCAGGCCATAGTAGAGGAGAATGCAGCCACTTTTGATGTGAACTGATAGGCTAAGATCAGAAAGGAGAGGAGAACCTCCCCTATCAGTGGACTTGGGGAGTGGCATGCATGCAGAGGGAGCAGGGACGTGGGATCGGGAGGGAAGGAGGGAGAGGCTTATGAGGGGATGCAGAATGAATAAAGTGTAATTGGTGAACAATTAAAAAAAACTTATTTTACAGAAAATAATAAAAAAAGAAGATGGTTCTTTAGCTCAGGATATATGGTATTTTTGCTCTTCTATGTACATCATACTAAAAACTATAAATTTAAACTCATCCATGTAGGTATTAACTTGTATGGTTTATAGTAAATAACTGATTGTTTTAGGTTTGTTGTCTTTGGTGCAGAGGCAGATAGAGTGCATTATTGTTGGTGTGTGAAGGCAGAAGATGATATTAGCTAGACTGAATTTTCCTCTCTCTCCATCCCCAGCGCTGAGACTACAGGCATATAAAGCAGTACCTGGTTTTACTTTTGTGATATGTGGGTGTGAGGGTTCCTGGCTCAGATTCTCCTGCATTCAGATCTTGTGACATCAGTGTGACTTGAAGACACATGTGCAAACTTCCCGTTTATCGTGGGAAGATATTCAAGCCATCTCATAGGTTCACAGATTTAGTGCTCACTTCACTTAATTTGAAGTAACTTACATGTCATCAGTGGAAGGAGAAGTATGAAAACAGAGTTCCCAAGGCTTCCCTACTCCCTTCTGAAGAAGGGTTTTTGATGGTTTTAAATTGACTGGTAGCCAGTGGCAGGTCGGACACAGCAGGCAGGGAGTAGATCCATACTGCTCAGGTTTTTGTCTCATGCTATTAGAAAATGAATGAATCCTGCCCTCTGTCATTTTCATCACTTCCTCTTCTTACTTTTTTAATATTTTTTTATTCTTAAATGATTTTATACATTCACTTGTATCCCAGCTGTAGCCCTTTCCCTCTTTCCCTCCCAATCCTCCCCTCCCTCCCTCATCTCCTCCCTGCCCCCTTCCCAGTCCACTGAGAGGGGGTGTCCTCCTCTCCTTCCATCTGGCCCTCCCTTATCAGGCATCTCCAGGATGGTTGCAATGTCCTTATCTGTGGCCTCTCAAGGCTGCTCCTCTCTCAGGGGGGAGGGGAAGCTCATGATTTCATGTCAGAAACAATTCCTGTCTCCCTTACTAGGGAACCCACTTGGATACTGAGCTACCATGGGCTATGTCTGAGCAGGGGTTGTAGGTTATATACATGCATGGTCCTTGGTTAGATAAACATCTCATAGAAGACTCCTGTGCTCAGATATATTTGGACCTTGTGGGGCTCCCTGTCCCCTCTAGGATATACTAATTCCTCCTTCCTTCATATGATTCCCTACACTCTGCCGAAGGTTTGGTTATGGGTCTCAGCACTGCTTTGATACACTGATAGGTAATCTTTCAGGTGCCTTCTGTGGTAGACTACTGTCCTGTTACTTGTTTTCTCCTATTTCCAATGTCTATCCCCCTTTGTCTTTCTAGGTGAGGATTGATCATCTTACCCCTGGACCTCTTTCTTGTTTATCTTCTCTAGTTGTACATATTTCAGTATGTTTATCCTATCTTATAGGTCTATATAAGTGAGGATATAAGATGTGTGTCCTTCAGCTTTTGGGATACATCACTCAAGATGATTTTTTTCTAGATCCCACCATTTTCCTGCAAAATTCATGATTTCCTTGTTTTTAATTGCTGAGGAGTATTCCACTGTGTAAAAGTACCACAATTTTTTTATCCATTCCTCCGTTGATGGACATCTGTGTTGTTTCCAAGTTCTAGCTATTACAAATAAGGCTGCTATAAACATGGTTGAGCAAATGTTCTTGTTGTGTATTTGAACATCTTTTGGATATATGCCTAGGAGTGGTATAGCTGGATCTTGAGGAAGCACTAATTCTAATTGTCTGAGAAAGCACCAGATTGATTTCCATAGTGGTTATATAAGTTTACATTCCCCCCAGTAGTGGAGGAGGTTTCCACTTTTCCATAGCCTCTCCAGAATGTGTTATCTCTTGAGTTTTTGATCTTAGCCATTCTGATGGGTGTAAGGTGAAATCTCAGGGTTGTTTTGATTTGCATCTCTCTGATGGCTACAGATGTTGAACATCTCCTTATGTGTTTCTCTGCAATTCTATATTCTTCTACAGAGAATTCTCTGTTTAGCTCCATACCCCATTTTTTAATTGGGTTACTTGAATTATTGCCTTTTAACTTTAGTTCTTTATATATTCCAGATATCAGCCCTCTGTTAGATGTTGGGTTGGTGAAGATGCTTTCCTAAGCTATAGGCTGTCGTTTTGTTCTAATGACAGTGTCTTTTGATTTACAGAAGCTTTTCATTTTCATGAGGTCCCATTTATTGATTGTTGCTCTTAGAGCCTGTACTGATGGTGTTCTGTTCAAGAAGTTGTCTCCTGTGCCAATGAGTTCTAGGGTCTTCCCCACTTTTTCTTCTAGCCAATTTAGAGTATCTGGTTTTATGTTGAGGTCTTTTATCCACTTGGACTTTAGTTTTGTGCAGGGTGATAAATACAGATCTATTTTCATTTTTCTGCATGTGGACATCCAGTTGGACCAGCACCATTTGTTGAAGATGCTGTCTTTTTTCCATTGAATGATTTCGGCTTCTTTGTCAAAAATCAAGTGTTCATAGGTGTGTGGGTTAATTTCTGGGTCTTCTCTTTGGCTTTCTTGCCTCTCACTTCAGTTAGGAGGGAATGGTAAGTAAAACAGCTTTCCTTTCTGGGGGACTGAACCCATGGCCTTTCTTTCATTTTCTTCCAAATCTGCCCATGTATCCAGGTGGGCAGCTGGGTAGGCAGCCTCCATGGACATCTGTAGACACTTTTCCTGTGCAGTTCCCCAGGGCTTTGCCTTTGTTCTAAAGCAACTCTGTGTGAGTCAGACATTCTGTCTTATCGTCTGCAGTGTGGAATTCTTGTCTTTCATTAATCCCATACAAAAGCAGAATTTCGGTCCTTCTGTCTTTATTTCACTTCATCCTTCTCACCAGGCAACCTTAAAAAGAAAAAAATGTTTACTACATGGTTTAATATTTAGGAAACATATTATGTGCGAAACACTGTCCTTTGGCATTTGAAACCAAAGCCAGAATTTTCAATTAAATTCCTTCCTGGGATTTGCATTGTGTACATGTGTGTTCATAGAGACGTGATGCAGGTCTCTTCATTCATATGTGTGTTTACAGAGACGTGATGCAGGTCTCTTCATTCACATGTGTGTTTATAGAGACGTGATGCAGGTCTCTTCATTTACATGTGTGTTTATAGAGACGTGATGCAGGTCTCTTCATTTAAAATCTAGTTCCTTACTAGTAGATGCACTCATGATTTGTAAAGATTGCTTAGAGAAACTTCATTTTTATACACCGAGCCAGCACAGAAGCAGCATCACATAGAACATCAGTTGTCTGTAGTTGTGACTAGGAAGCTTACCAGCAGTGGCCGCCCATGCCGCTGTCCAGCGTCACAAGTGAATACCAGCAGCAAGTATATCATGGGTCAGGAAAGTCAAAAGTCAAAATTCTAAGTACTAGAAAGAAAAATGTTGTTAGCCAAACCAGCTAACCATCCAACCATCGGATGCTGTCATTATTTTCATAGATTAGTGTTAGTTAGCATGCCTGAGGGGGGAGAAAATAACAAGTTCTGCAGAATAAAGCAAATCCAATTAAAATGTTATTTATGTAGTTTACAAAGTTGCCAGTCACTTTCTAAAATCTCCGCCGTTCACTACAAACCGTTCACATTTAAAAGGCTGTGAAATGGTCAACCACAAAACAACTATGATTAACTTTTTACTGTAAAGAGCTACAAGAAGATGAGTGCATAGATTTAAAGGAAACAAATGCATTAGGAAAATCAATATATAGTTTTAAGAGCATTTCAGTGAGTTTTCCATCAAACGCTGAAACGTTTTCTATAAGTATTCTATCAATATGTGGAAAATAATGTCTTGAGATTTATGCACAGATTTTTTTTTTCTTAAATCATTATTCTGTTGTTTGAAATTATGCTTTAAATAGGTAAGTGCTAGGTATAATATCTATTGTGTTTCCCATGTTTTAATTTTCAAAATGTCGGACGTCACTGGTGAAGAGAAGATGGAAAAAGACTGAATGCTTGCCTCCCAAGAATGAGGACCTGTGTCTGGATCCACAGACCCTGAGTGAAAAGAAAAACATGGTGATGCTTGCTACCGTAAATCCATCAGTGGGGAGAGGACGGAGAAGGATGCCTGTAGCTCGCAGTACAGCTGGTCTTGCTAAAGAGTGGCCTACAGGCTCAGTGAGAGACTGTCTCGAAAATCGAGATGGATGATCTGTGAGGTACCACATCAGGTAGTGACACTTGCCGCCAAGTCTGGCAGTCTGGATTCGATTGCCAACACCCACACAGTAAAAGCTGAGAACTGATTCCTGAAGCTTGTCTTCTGACCTCTAGACATGCGTTAGAGCAAACAGCCCTCCACACAAACGACACAATAAGTAGGTGTGATAAAAGTAAAATAGTGTGAAATTACAGAATAAGTCATCAGAAAAGGAGCCCTATGCTCCACACATGCATACTGTAACACAGACACACAACATGCACACACATATGCAAGATGCAGACAAATACACTAAGCTATTGGAGAGCACATGGATAGGGATGAAAGGAACTCTTAGCTGAGGAAAGAGAACACAAAATTTATATTTTAATTAATATTATTTATTTTGATACCGACTATCTTACATAGTTGTACAAGCACTTCAGTGAGTTTTCAGCAAATATTCTATAGGTATTCTATCAATACGTAGAAAATAATAATGATGTTTATGTAAAAGTTTTTCTTGAATTAGTCTGTGCTTTGAAATTATGTTTTGAAGAAAAAAAATCCTTTTAGGTATAACATCTATTATATTTTCCATGTTATTTTCTGTATATGTTACACACACACACACATACACACACAATTTTTGATCCATTCTTTGCTTTCTGTCATTATAAAATTTCTTGAATATTTCCTGTTCCATGCTGAGAAGCAGGCTCTTTCTCACAAAGACAAATTTCCTCACCTTAGATAATAACGTTAGAAATCAAGACTGATCACTAATATTCTCTTGCTGTGGTAGAAAGTAAAGCAATCACTGGAACCCAACAGAAACCAAACTCACAGAGACCCCGGAACAGTGCACGACTCTGCACCTTGAGCTTTGACCAAACTTGGCCATGGTGAGGATAGATAAGAAATGAGGAAGGGGGAGAGAAGGTGGGATCGGGAGGGGAGGAGGGAAGGGCTTATGGGAGGATACAAAGTGAATAAAGTGTAATTAATAAAAAAAAAAAAAAATGAGAGCAGAGTTTCTGCTCCCAGTCTATGGTCCTGAAGTGTCTTTCTCAAGGACCAAACACGGATCTTGTGTTTCTGGCTGCTGCTTTGATTTTCCCCAAGTGTTGATACTTCCATTTTTACAGAAGATGAAGTCAGCAAAAAATTCAGAGAATTTTACAAGTATTGTGGCTATAAATTGAACAATTGTAATGAAGTCACTATTTCAATTGCAAATAAAATATAATGAAAGTGATAGGAAAAAAGTTTAGAAAATTGATGTACAGCTGCTAAAAATTAAACTCATAATATGGCATCAAAATAAAATGTATACTCACAAACATACACATATACATGCCTATATACACTCATTCACATGCTTGCATACACATACACAGGGACACACATGCACATACACACACATGCACATAGAATAATATTGAAGATCTAATGGTTTGTTGGTAAATTTTACCAAACATTTTAACCACAAAAGAGTTTTTCAAACAATAGAGAAAAATAAAATCATTTTCACTATATAAATCTACTGTAATTGAGCAGAAAATAATCTTAAAAAGACAGAAAAATATTATCACTAGTGAGCATAAACACAAAGTCACAAAGATAAGCTGAATTCTGTAGCACACTATATAATCAAGTAGAGTTTATCCCTGCAGGAGAACTTAGTTTAATATTCAAAATATATTAAAGTGATTTTTTTTCTTGATGGATAGAGAAAAAGGCATAAAATGGGATTTCTACAACGAAGGTAACAATCATTCCTAAACTTCTTGATAAAATCATAGATTACGGAACAAATGATTTGAGAAAAACCTGACAAATATCAAAAGAATGGGTAAGTACAGTTTTCTTAACACTCTTCCCTACTTCCCAGGAAGTTTCTCTTAGCATTTGTTTACTTTCTGTCACTTTTTGAATACTGTCTCAATGTGGTAGAATTTCAGCAAAAAGGCATTTGATATCATGAGTCTTTGTGGTCAAATACATACTGAACTGTCCCTAATTAGGAAGGATACATAACCCTTTCTTTTGTTTTTGTGAGGAGTCTGGCTTTTTTTTTTTTTAATTTGTGTAACACTCTGAGATTCATCCATACTGCTTCACATGTTGGCAATCCATTACTTGTATTGTGTGGACATAACTAGCTTAGACATTGCCAGTTGGTAGGCATTTATAGTTTGTAGCTCCTACATGCATTTATAGCTGTTTTCATATGGACGTTTTTCATTTCTATGGGGTAAATACTTAGGAATGGAACTGAGCAATGAGATGCAATGTTCCTCTAACTATGTAGGAAACTGTGAACTCTTCCAAGATGTGTCTTCCATTTTTAATGTAGAGCTTTCTTGTTCTTTTATAATGAAATGTCTACTCCTGTGCATTTTCCACTACAGATTTCCTTAATGACATTCCAGAAAATCTGACTGTATCTTCATTTTATTCCTGTCTTATGATTGTATCTTCATTTTATCCCTGGTAGAAACATCTTCTATTTTCTCTTGAACCTTTCCCCTTCTAGTCTCATAAAGTACTCAAAAGTTTCCATGGCCTATTTAAAAGAGTATTGTTTAATTTGCCAGGATTGGAAGATTTACCTTTTGTCTCTCTGCTGTTGATTTATAGTTAATTAAATTATGGTTAGACAACATGCTTTTGTATGCTGACGATTTCTTTTTTATTGCTAAGGCTTCTTTTATGAAACTAGCTCTTGATGACACTGTATATGCACATAAGAATAATGAGCACATTTCTGTCTGGTGTGAAGAATCCTATAAATACCAGGAACAACTCATTGTTTGATGATGTGTTTACTTCTTTCATGTCTTTGCTGATTTCCTGTTTGTTAGTTCTAACTGGCTGATCAGGAAACTCACCACTTTTGTAATCATAGGATTTTATTTCCATTCTCCACTTTCTTCAATTTTTCCCAGTGTTCTGACATTTCCTTTTTCACGTTCATATGTAATTACCATCATTATGGCTTCTGGGGAGCTCACAATTCTCTTGATGACAATGTAAGTTATTCTTATAAATTTTTGACTGAAATGATATCAACAAAAGCCAGCTTTTGTGCTTTTGTGCATTCACGAAGGAGTTTGTTTACAGCATGTGATGAGAAATAGGATGAAATGCTGGTCATTTGTCAACTTTGGTTAGGTGCATATTTGTTTGTTAGTGTCCTTACTGGATGGACAAATCCACAGACATGCAATTTTAAGGGAAAAGTAGATTACATTTATTAAAATAAAACGTATAAAACAATAAATAGATCTCTATAATTTAAAATCTATCAAAAATATTTTGTTTGTTAATTTTCATTATAAATCTCCAAGAGAGATGTGAAATGTTAAAATTTCAAGTCATTACCCATACATCTCATTAAAATTAGTAGATTTATGTATGTAACAACAAGTAATGAACAAAGACATGAATTTGAAAAAGAGAAAGGAAAGATATTTGAGAAGCTTCAAAGAGAGGAAAGGGAAGAAAAAAAGGAGGTAATTGTATTATAATCTGAAGAGATAAAATAAATTTGAAGAAATTAATAGCTGTAATCTAAATATTTCTTTGGGCAAAAGTTTCATACAGTGCTTGATTCGGTTTTGTTCTATGTAATGCTTTGGGCAGACAAATAACTTTCTATTTGACGGTGTCAAGTCTGGCCCTTTCAGAACATTTTCACTTATAAGGAAATGCAGCCTGAAATGCTAACCTTTCAAAGAGCATTGACCCTGTTAATTTGTTTTTCTTTTGTCTTGTTTTTTAAATATTTATGTCATGTTTAGTGAAGTCCATTTTATACCAAATAAAATTCACTCATCTGAGCTATAGGAGTCGGTGAATTTTGACAGATTTACATACTCAATAAGAACTGCCATGCTCAAGATTCAAAGTATTTTCCTTACTCTAAAAAGTTCCTACATAACCTTGAAGCCAAATACCCTCACCCTCAGTGTCTAGCATTCCGTGACATATTTTCTATCCCTATGGCTTTGTTATTCCTTAACTGTCACATAAAGACAATTATAGGGTAAAGGTTTGGGTTCAGATGTTACTAGTTCATTCGAACTCCTTTTCAGATTTTCTCACACATAGTAATATTTCAACCTTTGATTTGAAGGTGCTTCTATACACCAAAGTTAAAATATTTATAACTTTTGGTTTCCATTTTAAAATATTTTTGTAATTAAAATATTATTCTCTTACTTCATTTAACCCCTTCTGTGTCCTCTCCCTTCACCTCCTCCCATGAGTCCCCTTAATATATATACATACACACAGATATTCACATATTAACATATAACATATAAACACAACCTGCTGAGTCTGGTTAGCATGGTTTGTGTAAAGCTAATTCCAGGGCTAACCATTTGGATAATCAATTAAGCAGGCTACCCTAAGGTTAATTGTTTCTTTTTGAAAGGTCCTTGATTACCTGTAGCTTTTTATCTGAGGTAGAGGGAGGGCCATGAGAGATTTTCTTTTTTCCCTTCCATATTAACAAAGTCACATCCTAGCTCAGGTCTCCTTAAGGCAGCAATATTGTTGCAACTGCACAGGGGGCTCCCTTGTCATTTCTAGACACAGCAGGTTTCTGATTCTTCTGGCTCTTACAGTCTTCCCTCCTCCTCTTCCTGTATGTTCCCTAAGCCTGAGGTGCAATGTTAATATTTAAGGATCATTGAGTTAAAGAAAGTTTTTTTTTAAGAAGGCATGAGCTGTATTTTCATATGGTTTCATGGTCAAGAAAATTGGCTAATTTAGGTCAAGACTGTGTTGTGAATGGAGACTTTTTTGTCTTTCATTTTTTTCTTTTGTAGAGTTCCAGTGTGTGTGTACTTCCAGATTTATTCAGGGAATGATCCAGAGTCAAGTCATGTGCTTTGTATGTGACAAGTACAATCTAATCTGAAATCGTTCAGCCGTAATCACAAAAGAGCTACTAAAAACACACAATTACACCATTACATTTGGGGAAGTCATCTGTCCCCTGAGAATAATTTTTACACCACAGAAGGAAGAACCATTAAAAACTTTACAATTAATATTATTATTGTTCTTCCAAAATGTGAAGGCATCTGCTTTTTTTTAGTGTCTGAGCCCATTTCCACATTATGCATCAGCTTTGCTGCTGTGGTTAGCACCACAGATAGCAGAGCTGCTCTTAAATATTAGTAAATGAAAGGGATGCTTCTGAGTATATCCCATGTGTTATCTCATGATTATTAATCATAATCATTACAGTTCTGAGGTTAGGAGGAATGTTTCTTCTGTAATTCACCACTGAAAGTAAGATAACCGACATGACAGGGAAATTAGCTATTATGTTTCAGGTCACCAAGGTAAGAGAAGTTCAAGATGGAATTAGAAATCTTTGTTCGGAACCTTAGAGTTCCCCTATGCTGTAGGTCAATATACTGCGCAATTTTAAAATATAAGCTCTGAACTAAAAGGTTCCCCAGGTTCTAAGCTGTGTTTGGTGTTAGTTGTGTGCCTTAGACAAATTACTGAATCTAGTTGTGCCTTAGTGTGCTAAGCTGAAAGTTAAGATGAGAAAGGCACACAATGCTTAAGTGTTTGTGAAGATTAAAGATGTTTATTCGTGGGCATAGAGGAAAGGGATAAATGATCTGTAATTGTAACCTGTTACCATGACACCCACCACTATTATTCTGAGTATGTGATAAATGTTTCTACAAATAAACTCATTGAGTTGCCTTGAGAAGTTCTGCCAAAGTCTTATCTGAAGCAAAAAGCACACTTAGTTAACTGTAAAAGTTGAGTGAAGTTCAAGCCAAAGACAAGAGTTTCTGTAAGAAAACATGGTTTTAAATCAGTTCAGACATACTATCTTTTTTTTTTTTTTTACCATCAACATAATACATGTGTGGTCAATAAAAGACAGCAAAAGGACAGCACCCTGCCCCTTACACCCTGCCACTGACCCCACACACAACCCCAGGACTGCACTCTTCAGAGATCCACGTTTGTCCCAATCATATTCATTATCTGTATTACAAAATTGAGGGATTTACTTACACACAGGATGTTAGAATTATATTTTAGAAGAGAATGTATGGATTTCCTTAATCTCAGGAACAACTGAAAGCAGTTTTAACCTCTGTGGGAGATTCAAGAAACAATCCAGCTTTAAGGAACATGGGGATCTGAGAAAGACTTCCCCTAGTGAATGCGGGTTGTTTGACCTAGACCCCTAGAAACAGCATACTCTTCCCTGGATGGGTGATGCTTTGAGGAATGACAGAGCCTTCCTGTGTTTGTTGTATAAATGCTGGCAGCTTCTGCAAGTCTGAGTCTCTAGGGACAACTGATCTGTGTATGTAAAAATCAACCATTGCATCTTCCTCCTCCCAGATGTTTACTGCCTGAAGCTGCTGACAACACACAACGCCTCCGTCAGTGCTGTGCAGAATAAAAGGTCCAAGGCTCTGGATTGTTGCTTCCTTGCTGCAGCTCCATCAGAGTCATCATAACCCATCTGTCTCCAGCTTTTCTGTACAGGTGTCCCCATGTCTGCGTTTTCCTCATGTCCTCTCTCCCATAGACAGGTTTCTAGGACTACACAAAGAAGGGCTTGATAAAGAAATATTCCCCTAACTGTGAAATCTTTTTTTTAACTTCTCTTATTTTTGAGATTATAACATAATTCCATCATTCCCCATTCCCGTACCGAAGCCTCCCTTTATGATATTCTTCTAAATTCGCGGTCTCTTTTTTCATTCATTGTTTTATGGAGTTACTTTACTAAAAACGCCCTCCCATTTCTAAAATGTTCACAAATACAACTTGTTTCTCGTCATTTTGTAATTTTTAAGTAAATTAATTTCTTCTTTTAAAAATTATTTTTGTGGTTACTCTACTCAAATCGTTATCATAAATCACATTGTTTGTGGTCATTGTTAGTTTCACATTTGAGTCGCAGGGCAGAATCCAGTAGAGAATATGATATTGTAGTCATAGCATGGTGCCTTTTCTCCTCCAGCACTTTTTGTAGTTCTTGAGTCTCTTAATTTGCATCTTGTTGGATTCACTTTCTTTGACCATTAGGGTCTATGGCGCTGCTTTAAGTATATCATTGCATATCAACAAGTGGATTATATTTTTTAATGATATCCTTTGTTTTTTTTTCTATTTCTATTTTTATTAATTCATTGAGAATTTTGTACTGCAATTTCATTAAATTCACCCTCCATTGGTTTTCATATCGATTCCACTTTCCAACCCACCCAACCTTGTGTCCTCTTTTATACTTACTATTATTATGAAATATATCAAGTTCAGCTTATAGTGCCTGTATACTTACCCTTGGAGGTGTAGCCTTTCACTGAGGCCTGGTTAACCCGCTACTCACTGCACTTATTAAAAACAACAACAGTGACTCAGCAAAGCAGATGCTGAGACTCATAACCAAACTTTGGGCAGAGCACAGGGAATTTTATGAAAGGAGGGAGTGATAGTAAGACCTGGAGGAGACAGGAACTCCACAAGGAGAGCAACAGAACCAAAAAAATCTGGGCACAGGGATCTTTTCTGAGACTGTTACTCCAACCAAGGAACATGCATGGAGATAACCTAGAATCCCTGCACAGATGTTGCCCATGGCAGCCCAGTATTCAAGTTGGTTCCCTAGTAAGAAGAACAGGACTGTCTCTGACATGAACTCAGTGGCTGGCTCTTTGATCACCTCCCCCTGAGAGGGGAGCAGCCATGCTAGGCCACAGAGGAGGACAATGCATCCAGTCCTGATGAGACCTAATAAGCTAGGATCAGGTGGAAAGGGATTAGGACCTCTCCTATCAGAGGACTTGGAAAGGCATGGAAGGAGATGAGGGAGGGAAGCTGGGGTTGGGAAGGGGTAAGGGAGGGGGCTACAGCTGGGATACAAAATGAATGAACTGTAATTAATATAAAAATTAAAAAAAAAAAAAACAGTGACTCTCCCTCTCCAGAAAGCTGTCAGTTATGAAAAGCTCCTTAGCTAGGGGTGAGCTAGAGGGAAGGTTGGTGCCCACCTTCCCTCTCCACACTAGGGTTCTGTCTAGCTTGATCTTGGACAAGTATTATTCACACTATCATAACTGCTCTGAATTCATATGTGCAATTTCCTTGCTGTGTTGGCAGAACTTGTTTCCTTCTAGTGCAAGCTCTAGGTTTTCAGCATAGAAGCTTTGAATCTGGAGCCTTACTGCTTTAAACTTCAAAGCAAGAAATTAATAACTACAATCATGTTTTTTTTTTTTTTTTTTTTTTCTGATTCATCACCTAGCAGCTACTATCAGTAGCTGCTTTGGGCATTGGGATCCTTGGCTCTCTGTGATTTTAAGTTATCTGGAATTCCACCAGCAAGAAACAGAGGATTGTAGGTTTTGCTATCCCAGCTCTTTGCAATTTCTTGGTTCTACAATGCTAGCATCCCTATCTTTCTTTTACTGGCCACTTTCTGGACTTCTTCAAAGACCTTACTGTGAATGCTATTGTCATGGATGTTTCTGTCCCTGCTGCAGGAACCGTAATTTCAGGGTTTGCTTGCTCTCCATAAAGTAGCCTAGCACATTCAACTAGTGGTAAAGACAAAGAGGCAAACATATGTTCACCCAGGAGATACTTTTATCAAGGCTGAATATTTCCTTACCAGGAACATGCTACACAGGAAGGAAGCCATCAGACTATGGAAAAGACTAAGAAATAGGCTGCTTCTATAGCCAGGAAAATGATGTGACTTTCTTGAACATAACCTCTTGTTCCACCTGACACAAATCTTGAGTGTACACCAATCATGATCATTTTGCTGAATTAAAGGAACTTTTCTGCTTGGAGTAAATGAAGACAAAAGACAGGAGTCACCCCAAGGACACTGATAGCTATCCTCACTGACGTGATGTCTCCTAAGCAGGTGTCAGCTGCCTCGGACAGTCAATAACCAAGCAAGTCCTCCAGAAGCACAAGCATGGGTCTCCTCAGAAGCTTAGCTTTTCGTGTTTCTTAGATGAGAGTTTCCTTGAGCAGTGTTCAACAAGACTGCTATGATGATGGTTTGGCCAGCTGTCAAAGACTAGTCTGACTGACAGCTCTCCATTTAAGTCAACCAGGCACAAAAGGGAGGTCTGACAGCTGTCTATCAAGTGGCTAAGCAGCTCAACCATGGAAGCTTCAATCATTTATATGGTAGAAAGAACAAGAGCAAAGACTTCTTCCCATGGTATTAACATTCTCAAACATACTTCAAAATGCTTAGCCATAAACATCTTAAGACTGTGTAGCTCTCCTTTGGGTACTATATTTTTCTTCTTATTATTGTTCTTTTTACTATTTTTTTTCTTGAGACTCTGGACTCAAGATGTTCTGTAGACTGTGTTGACCTTAAATTAAACCCATGACAAGCCTCTGACTCAGACTCTAAAAGGCTATGCCACACTCCCAGCTTCTTACTATCTATCTTTATTTATTGGGAAAATTTTTAACATAATCATCTTTATTTGTTGTGTTTTTGTCTTCATGACTTCCTTCTATTTGCAAACCTCCCTTGGATGATAGAAGATCAAGCTCCTTTCTTGTGGAAGCATGTTTTCCTTTTCTTCTTCTGTTTTCTATCACAAGCATTCTATCTCTAGCATCCCTGTGGATCCTGGAATGTTGGGTCTTCCTATGTAGAAATATCTAAATCTTGATCAACTCATATGACTTCTGTGTTATGATGATTCTTAGACTTTTATACAGAGCAGTGATGGATCTTTTAGCACTGATTTTTGCAAAATAAAAACTAAAGGACTAAGTAAGATTCACATCAAATCCCACCGATTGTATGCCTCCTAACCTTGATTAGTACTGCATGCCTCTACTACAGCTTAAAACAGGAGATAGTTATAATTTATTGCTTTCTACTTTTTATTATTTATGACCTCCCCCCACCCAGAGCCCAGGGTGTTTTATTATTCAAACACGTCTTTAATTTGTTCATGTTTCTTGAGACTGCTACGCGACATCATTAATTTCCTTCTGGTTTACAGCAGTGGCTTATGAGCTGATAATCAGTTCTCTTAACTTTTCCAGGTCAGAATTCTATATAGTTACTGAAGAGTATTTTGAAAAAGAAAATCTTACTGTGCCATGTCCCTGTGTCAACCATTTACCTGAATTCTGTTACTCGCCTAAACAATAGAGTATGATCAGGTCCTTGCCTAAGGTCTGACCTCACCTCTTAGAGTGGCTTCCTGTCTCTAAGATATATCCTACATTTCCAGTAGCACTGCCTTGTTGTTTTCATTGTTTGTTTTTTTTTTTACCATCTAGTCGTATCACAAATATCATTTCCTAAAAGGTCAAACACTTTTCTATTTTAGATCTACTTTCTAACATTCTTTCCAATCATTTCTCTAACCCATAGTTGTTTTTAATCTCTATACTGTGTCTTATTATTGTAGAATGTTTACTTATTGACTCTAGTTTCCTTTCAGCTTGAAGTGTGGACTCCTCAGAAACAAAAACCTCCTTTTGTCTTGTTCAATTCTTTAGTAGCCATCCAAGGACATGGTAAGTGACATAGTGTTTCATTTGTTTTGTATTTCTATAGTAAAATATCTGAAACTGAACATTGCATATTGAAAAAGGATGCCAGGTTTGTAGAGATTCAATGCTAGTGTAAACTTGCTTATAAAATGCTCTTCACATCATACTAATCCAGTTCTGTGAAAACTAAAGGGCTGAGGGAAAGCACTGATTTAATCAAGAAGGAGCTGTTATCAGGAGTACATTGCACAACAACACACTGAAAACTGTAGGCTTAGAGTGTTCAAACACCTACTTCATTTAAAGTTCTTAAACTCGTTTACCTCCCTTCCAATCTTCTACCTTAGATAGGAATTAGTATGGAAAGGGGGTATAGACCTCTTTTTATCTACTTCATGGTGATAAAGGTGGATGGGTTCTTTGGGATTTACCAAACTCAATCGTCAGGATATCAGCAGTCTAGTGAAACAATAAAGCAGCAACAGCAGCACTCATTATCATCAGCAGAATGATTCAGTAGAAGGGGCAGGAGTCCACCAAAGCCATGAAGACCAGTGAAGGACATGAACCTTAACAATGCAAAAGTGTAGAGATCCGGAAAGTCTTGCCTTACTGTCTGAGGGCTTCTACTTTACCCTCTTCAAAGTCCACAGGAGGATGTTTTGCAGCTCCCAAAAAAACATGCCCTGTACAGGAGGTAGCTTTCAGCTCACAAACATCACACACCCTCTCAAGAGGCCTGTTTTCTGTAGGGGGAAAACATTCCCAAATCCCACACTTGGGACCAAAACAGAAAACATAGTCATATGACACAACTGAATTTCCAAAGAAGTGAAAAACTTCCACTTCAGGGATTGAAGCTTCAGCAAGTCAAACTTCAGGAGCATGACAACATTCAAGCCATATCCTTTATCACTAAAGACTGAAAAAGAAAAAAGAATTTGATTTTATTCTTCACTCTTACTGAGTCTTGACTATGTATCTTGGTAAAAAAATTAAACTATCTCATTTTTTCAGTCATTATTTTAGCTCCTTGCTAAACTGAAACTCTTGAGTCTACAGCTGTCACAGTGGATTTTCAAATCTGATGAAGAGACATTTTCCTCAGGATAAGGAAGTGCTTACTCAGAGACCAAAGTTTAGGTTGCTTTGGAATACAGTAATCTACAGACTCTGCCTTTCATATATATGCCTGAATGTAGGCTATATAAACTATAGGAACCACTGAGACTGTGCCAGTTCCTAAGAACAATCATTCTGATCACTAGGGCGGGGTGATGGGGATCATTGGTCTCTGTCTCTCCAGTCCCTACAAGGTTCATCTCTCCTCTTTTGTCCTTAGGAAGCACAGCTGAGGAAATAAGCAGGACATAAGCTGTGACTTCTGATAGTGCTTTCCTGATGCTCTTAGGTGACATTCCATCAGAGAGAAGAAACCTGAATGGATGCATAACTACATTGGTATCAATTCATTCAACTTGCATCCTGGCCAAGATTTTTTACGACAGATAGGAAAATCTTAATCTTTTTCTAAATGATGAAATATATCGATGCTAAAACAGGAGGAAAAAGCATGGTGGGGTGGGGTGGGGGTAGTGAAATAGAAGAGAGAGACACAGAGAGAAAAGTATCAAGTGAATGAATAGGGATGAATAAGACGATGCTGGTTGCTCAATTAAGATTTCAACAAACTGGACTGAGATACATACAGATATTTCATACAGCTATAATTAGTGATACATGTTCTGATTCCCATGTACAATGAATGGGAACCTTTAGGATCTAGAATCGCGGTAAATAAAGACACTTTGCCCATGTCTTGTTTATCGACAAAGATGGTTTGGTAGCAAGTTCCTTTTAAGTGAAAGTTGAGATATGAGTGAAATGTTCAAAAGACCAAGAGTGAGTTACCATGGAGAAATCTCAGGTTTGTAAACACATCTCTTTACTGCTTAACATTTTTCTCATTTTAAAATTAATATACTACTGTATTTGTTAGCTTTTATGTCAATTTGACAAAAGCTAAAGTAATCTGAGAGGAGGGACACTCAATAGAAAAAAATGCCTCTATAAAATCAGGCTGTGGATGAGTGTGTTTATGGTTTTTGTTTGTTTGTTTGTTTTTGTTTCTTGTTTTGTTAGCAATTAATGGAGGAAGTCTGGTCTTTTGTAGGTGAGGACATTCCTCGGATGGATGGTGGTCCTACGCTCTGTAACAATGCAGGCTGAGCAAGCCATGAAGAACATGGCCTCTGGATAAGCTCCTGCCTCCAGATTCCTACCCTGTGTGAGTACCAGCCCTGACTTCCTTCAAGGACAACTGTGATATGGAAGAGCAAATGTAATTAACCCTTTCCTCTACAACTTTCTTTTGACAGTGGTGTTTTGTCACAACAGTAAAAACCATAACGAAGACACCTACAGAGGATTCTGGATTCTTGTAACTACATTTTTTGTTGTTGTTGTTGAATGGATGATGATGGGACCATTAATGGAAGAGGATGATATAGCAATGATATTCTAAAAACGTGATTCATATGTAATATTGGTGGGAATTAAAATATGAATCTTAATACTCTTAAGTATTTTGATACAGTATCCCTTCCTTTTTTCTATGCATGCTTTTCCTCTTAAGAACACGCTAATGGTTATAATTTACTTATGGACAGTTGACACCATGGACATAGTATTAATACTAACGATGACCTCAAAGAGGGAAAGGTCAAGAGTAACGTTAATGTTTTAGTGTGTACATGGGCTCAGAGGGAAAGTATCTTTTTCACAAGCTCTTATATCTTTGGTACTTTTTTAAAATATAAAATGGATTCATTCTCCTGTAAGAACAGAAAGTGGTGGTGCAGAATTTCAACTGTGCTTGTAAATGAAATAAGGTATTTTCAGTAGTGAAAATTCATGAATATGAATGAGCGATTAATCTCTAGCTCAAAAAATTTCACACTAAGCATAAATTTGGAACAGAAGTGGGTAAGGAGAAGGAATGCAATGTTTGAAAAGTAGAAATTTTATGAAATTAAAATTTTAGAAAAACATACATGAACTCATATATTTTTGAATGACAAGTATTCTACCTTGGGCAATGTATGTTTCAAACAGTCGCATATGCAAAGAAGAAATCAGGGAAAGGTGCTAGACAAAGATCACATGACTCAGGGAGAACTTGTGAGGTAAGGAGTAAATCATAGTACTAAATATTATCTAAGTAACTGAGCTCACATAACAAGTGAGGGAAACTGATTTCTGTCACTGCGTAAAGAACTGTCTGGAACACTGTAAACCCCACTTTGTTAAAAAGAGAAGTACTACATGAAGCTTCCAGTACCAGAACTGGGATACATCTAATTAAGTTGTTGGCTAAGGGTTCCCTTAGGAGTTTTCTGACACTACAAGCTGTTGCCAAGGCTGTAAGTTGCTCTCCACAAACTGAAAGCAAGGCCCCACGGCTAAAGACAATATCCACACAACTCACTGAACATGAAGAAGCTGAGCTGGTGCCTATGTACAGCCCTCTCCCCTATGTGCTAGCATCTTTGCTACTGTACTCTGCCAAAGAAGAAATGTAAACACCAGCCCAACCACAAAACCTGCAATGTGCAATGGTGCCTTATCTGCAAGACATAATAGTGTGTGATAGAACAAGGCTTGTGGGAGTAACCAATCAATATCGGATTTGACTAACCTCCACTCTAAGGGAGGGAGATGGATCCCATACCTGACACAGCTTGGGCGACTGAAAACCTGAGACTAGATGGCCTAAGGAACCATAATAAAATGAAAATAATTATAGATGTTCTAAAAAACAAATATGAACAAACACACACACACAAAAAACCACATAGTAATAAAGTGACTCCTAATGGTATTGTGCTATACTCATAGATTAGAGCCTTGCTAATCATCATCAGAGAATCTTCCTCCTGCAGAAGATGGGAACAAATGCAGAGATGCATAGGCAGACATTATACAGAGGATGAGAGACCTTGCAGCATTCGGCCCTACATTAAATGTCTTTGGCAAATCTTTCTCCCCTCAGGACTCAGAGAGCTGTGCAGGAGAGAAGGGAAAAGATTATAAAAGTCATAGCAGATGGAGGGTACCAAGGAACAAGGCCCTCTAAATGAACAAGATCAATGCCTTTACGAACTCACGGAGACAGAGGCAGCATGCACAGGCTCTACTGCATCGGTCTGTACCAGATGCTGTCTTAGAGATGAAAAGGAGAGGGGACGCATCCGCCATCTCTAACCCAGAAGCAATTTCCAAATGATAACCATTTGTAAATGAATATTTAGTTTCTTCCAAGGGAGACTAATGGAGGAAAGGACTCCTGTGAGAAGTAGGCTGATGCCCACAGTAGATGGCCGGCTGATGCCCACAGTAGATGGCCAACAGAAAGAAAAGCTCAAGGACATGTTTGGAAAACTTTACCTCATAATGCCATGTCAGGGCTTTTCCTTTAAAAATATTATATATCCTTCTTATTATATATCTTATATATATTTCTCCTTTTTTACTTTACAATCCTTTGCATATATATACATGTGGCATCAAATTTAGCATTTTAATGAGATTCCTGAGTGTGTGAAAGAGTGTGTCTCTGTTTCTTGTGACTTCTCTTAGGCGCTTTGAATTATGTTTGTTCGTTTTGTCCCATTCTGGTCTGTTATTTTGTTGTATCTTATTCTATTGGTATCCCCTAGAAGCCTGTTCGTTTTCTAGTGAGAGACAAAAGAAATGTAGCTTGCCATTGCACTGGAGGTTGGGAGGAACTGGGAGGAGTATAGGGAGGGAAAAACTGCAATCATGTTAGATTCTGTGAGAAGAAAAATCTATTTTCAATAAAAGAAAAAAATTAAAAACAAAAGAGGCAAGTCTGTGTGTGAGGCAACAGAGGACAATTACTTCCCTCTCCTCCTCTTTTCTGGTAGAATCCCTTTGCTTTTTCTCTGCATCGACAATAACAAGATGTTCCTGAGAGGAAGCTCTCATTTCCTTTAAATAGTTCACCTGATCTGATGATGTTGAAGTCATTTATTAGAAAGGAAAGGACAGTTTGACGACAAGCATTCTTACTTGGGAGTTACAGGAACTGGCACACAGTTTCTGCTTGAGCCTGGTAGGAAACATTTTCGGTTGCTGGGGCATCTGGCTTTTCTGCAGTTATATGACTTTGCTTTTCCAGGAAGAACGAACAGGGGACATTAATGGGAGCAAATGGGCAACCTTGAATTCCAGTAAGCTTTTGTCTTCCACCAAGGCACATAGAGAGCCAGATACAGACTCTAGGCTCTTGTTTGCTACTTTGGAAGAACATTGACCCAAAGAACCTTCATTTGTAAAAATTAAGTAAACACAGAAAATAAAAGAAACATCTTCAGTGCAAAGTGTATTAAACACATTTTTAAAAATGAGATTCGGTGCAATTTATTCACTTAAAAATATCCACAAATAAAATGCACAATGCACACAGTATACATATACACATGCAGAAAACATCCAAATATTTCAAATAAAAATAAATACATATTTAAAATTTGATGTATAAGAAATCTTATTTCCAAGTTTTTATATGCAGGTTAACGTACTTACTAAAACATAAACAAATTAAATACTGCGTTACAGGATTTGAAAGACTAGTAAACAGCTATCTACAGTCTGAACTAAAACTTTTACAACTGTAATGAAATGAGTTACAAAGAACTTAATATCTCAGTTCATTACCTTCTTTTTGGAAGACACTGACAATGTGACAGTTATTCAGTCATTCTACTATCAAGACAATAGAGGTTTGTCTCTAACTTTATTGATAGTTCTCAGCTTAGGTCTAATAACTTAAAACTGTGACTACAAGATTTATTTTTAAAAGGAGTGAAATAGGAGCAGCTGCAATTTTTGTTGGTCTGGATGTGGTGTGTGTGTGTGTGTGTGTGTGTGTGTGTGTGTGTGAGTGAGTGCACATGCATAGGCCCCAGTGCTTGAATGTGACCCCAGGTCTAAGTGTGTCTTGGATAGGATTTCCATTTCTATGAAGAGACACTGTGGCTATGATAACTACTGTAAAGAAAATCATTTGTTTGGGCAGAGGTTTAGTCCATTATCATCATGCAGAAAGCGTGGTAGCACACAGCAGACATGGTGCTGGAAAAGGAGCAGAGAGTTCCACATTCAGATCTGCAGGCAGCAGGAAGAGAAAGATACTGGGCCTGGCTTGAGCATTCGAAATCCCAAAGCCCAACCCCAGTCACACACTTTCTCCAACAAGGCCACACCTACTTCAACAAGGGCCTATTTCTTAATCCCTGTCAAGTAGCCTAACACCCTGATGACCAAGCATTCAAGTCTATGACCATATGGGGCCATTGCTATTTAAACCACCACAATAAGGGATGAGGACTTCAAAGCGCAGTCCAATCCCAGCTAACCTTCTATTCCATTTGAGATGGCCTCTCTTGTTCATAGTACGCAGTCTAGCTAGCTCAGGAGTTTTGAGTGATTCTCTCATTCTTCGTATTCCCTCTGCAACAGGCGCTCTGTGATTAGAGACATACACTTTCACATCTGGCTCCTTACATGAGTCCTGAGAATTCCAACTCTTGTTCTCCTGCTTGCCTGGTATAATGCTGTTGTAAGTATTTCTGTCAAAACCAACTTGGGGAAGAAAATGTTTATTTCATCTTACAGTTTACAGTGCGTCACTGAGGGGACTCAAGGAAGGAACTGTTAAAGAAAGAGCCCGGAAGCAGAGAAGCAGACATTTACTTACAGACTCCCGTACAATGGGTTCTTCGGCTTTTTATACAACCCAGGAGCACCTGCCTAGGGTGAGGCCGCCCACAGTGGACTGGATCCTCCCACATCAGTTGTTTATTTTTTTTATTAAATTTTTTTTCATTAATTACATTTTATTCACTTTATATCCCAGCTGTAGCCTCCTTCCTCATTCCTTTCCAATCCCACCCTCCCTCCCCCTTCTTCACACATGCCCCTCCCCAAGTCCACTGATAGGGGAGGTCCTCCTCCCCTTCCTTCTGACCCTAGCCTATTAGATCTCATCAGGACTGGCTGCAATGTCCTCCTCTGTGGCCTGGCAAGGCTGCTCCCTGCTCAGGGGGGGTGGTCATCAGCTGTTAATTAAGAAAGTACCCCAAGGACTTGTGTACAGTCTAACCTTATGAGGGCATACTCTCAATTTATGCTCCATCATTCCAACGACTCTAGTTTGTGACTAGTTGACAAACCCTAATCAGCACATCTGGCCAGGTCTTTACCATCTCCCCAGCCCCCTTAACCCTTTCAAACAAGATAATTATATTTAATTGATGCTATCTTAAATATCTTTTACTGATGGATCAATTTGTGATTATTGTGAGTTGTAAAGGGGAAGATTTGTGAAGCAAGTTATTGTTAGCAATAATAAGAGCTACAATACTCTAATGCAAGTATTGAAGAAAAATTATAAAAGAAGCTATGTCTTAGGGGTGACAACCATTCTGTTTCAGAGGAATTGAAAAAAAGAATTGTGTAAGTGAGTCACATTTTATGAGCTGCTTAGATTTTGATTTAAATATGATTTATAAGATAAACAGTGGAGAAGTAACTGTCTTCTTAGATTCTAGTGACAAGGAATAAACTGCAAAGCAAGTGGGTTAGGCCAGCCATAACAACACTATCATGCACTTATGAAGAGCTTACAGAAGAAGGTTGTTTGGGTTTTTGTTTGTTTGTTTGTTGTTTTGTTTGTTTTAGCTAAAAGATGAAGGATACTTTCTTCCGAGGACTGAGGGGAGGAAAACTCTAAAGCGCCCATTAAGCCGTACATTTACAATGATGACTTACAAAGATATACTAGAAAACAGTTTTGTTTTGCTCTTTTAAGGTTTATTTTTCACTGTAGAAATAGGAACATGGGTGGTCTTCTAAGTAAAAAATAATCTCACGATTATAAAAACTAGTTACCTTCTCCTTAGGGTTTGAAGAAAGAAAAGAAACACAGCAGAGTTTATTTTTTCAGCTATAGTAAGGAGTAAGGCAGCTTTCATGTTCAACTGGAGCCTATAGAATTGCTTCAATTAGTCACAGAATGCTAGCACCAAGCCTCTTGCCAACTATCTAACGCACACACAGGCCTGGAGCAGCTGTGCATACTTCTGAATTATGCACTGAGGCTTTAAAATCTTTGGCATCTTTCTTTCCATAGCAACCTTGGTGAGGATAAAAAAAAAATACACTTATTTAACCCACAACCTGTTGTGAATGCTTTCTCTCTATTTCTTCCACCATAACGAGTGGATTTTATAAGACATAGAGCATGCAATGTAAATTAACAGTGAGGTAACACATTAAAAAGCTTTTACAGAAAGCCCTAATCACTATTTATGGTTCCCTCTGGTATTATCTAAACTTGCTACTGCAAAAATAATTGCAAGTTCCTTTATGAGCATGTGGGAGCACAGGATATGTGGAGTGGTGTGTTGCATTCTAAAGTCGGAACCACCAGGGTACCCTTGCCCTTTCACTCTGCCAGACAAGTCCTGAGGAAGGAGGGAGGGGATTTTCTCAACATTTGTCTGGCATCTGTTCTTGGAGATATACCTTCCCCACCCTGCGAGTGTATTAGTGTATAATACAGATATCATTTTAAACATGGACAGTGATGCCTATCCAGATGTTATACAGCAACTTAATTTGATAGGGACTAGTGACTTTCAGCCTGACAGGACCTACAATCAATGAAGAGATTAACAAACCCTGCACATGTTTGTAAGGGGCATTTTTTAATTAGATTAATGAGGTAGGATGACTTACCATAATGTGGGTGGCGCCTTTCCTTTGATTGGTGTCCCAAACTGGATTTAAGAACAGGAGAAGCAGGCTGAGCACCGGCATTCATCACCCTGTTCTTGACTGTGAACACAAGGTAACCTGCTATCATTACCTCCTGCTTCCATGACTTCTCCACATTAACATATGTTGTCAAGAGTCATTCTGTTCTTGGCTGGGGTATCAATCTCTGCAGGACCCCCAAGGCTCAGATTTTTTGGCCTGTTGGTCTGCTTTTGGAGCTCCTGTCCACTTCAAGTCACAGAGGAAGACAATGCAACCAGTCCTGATGAGACCTGATAGGCAAGGGTGAAATAGATGAGAAGGAGCACCTCCCTATCAGTAAACTAGGGGAGGGGCATAAGGGGAGAAGAGGGAGGGAGGGTGTGATTTGGAAGACACGAAGAAGGGGGCCACAGCCAGGATACAAATTGAATACATTGTAATAAATGATAAGAATAAAACATTTTAATGAAAATTTTAAAAGAGCCATTCTGCTAAAGGCGCTCAATAGGCAGGTGGGCTTTCTGGAGAGATCTGGTATTTTGTAAAGTCTGCTCCATGATATACCACCAGAATTGCTTCAGCCTCTAACACCATGTCAAGAGCCATTGATTTGGGAAAATTCAACAGGCACGAAAGCTCTCTGGAAGGAATCTGGCATTTTGTAAGATCTGTACTATGATACACCCAGAATTGCTTCCAACCTCTGACAACCCCATCATTTGTGCACTGCTGCATCTTTCTAAAATCTGTCATGGTGGGAATGGTCACTTCCTGAGTATTTGTTTGCCCCGACTGAACAAACTTTCTACAGGATCTTATTGAAGATGTACCGCTGTTCAGATGAATTAATTCCTGATTGTGAATTTTTTTATTTTATTTAAACAATTTTAAAATTAACTTGCTTTAGAGCTTCTAAAACAATTTTAGAAAGTTTATGACTACAAAAAATACCTTTGTGGACCTCTAGATACTTCACTAGGAGACAGGCTTGAAGCAGATCTGTGACCTCAGATAGGCTCTCACTATAGATGATACCATGAATCCTGATATATGTCATAAATATAGGCAACTTGGTTTTAACTTTTCATGGGCCCAAAATAAAACGGAGTTACATAGAAATGTTTAAATTAAGTAAAAAATCTAGAGGACATTAAATATAAACCATTTTGTTGTAATTCCTTATACCTTGTCACCTTATGCCATTATAGACTGTCATTTTTAATTTACTTTGCTTCTTGGAATGAGAGACATAAAATTATTGTCTTGTACTCACTATAAAACTAAGAGATAGCTGGAAAATGTGTAGTCAGGTCAGTCCTAGTTGAAAAGAGATATATTCGTGTAACTTTTAGACCCTATTAACCCTTTAGGCCTTGTCAACCTTTACCACTCTGAATTCACTATGAACTTACATACAGGGTACACAGATAAGAATTGTTTAGTTTTAAAACGTGTGTTTTAGAATTCGTTTATTTTTGTGACTGGTTGCCTTTTTGAGGTAACTCCTTTGTTCCAGAAATATAAAAGCTGTGACCAGACAATGAATGGTGGTGGAATCCTGTTGGAGTCAAATCCCACTGTGGTGGAAGCCCTTGTGTTAGAAGCCTGTAGGGTTGAAGCCCATGAAGGCTGAATTTCCTTTATCCAAGAGTTGTAAATATGTATATATAGATATGTGCTCACATGTAACTATGTCCATCTGTCTAGTTTTTGTACGTATGTTATATGATTGTATGTCAATATTCTTTATGTATGTAAGGAGCCCATTTTATATCATCATTGAATGTGTGTATGAATATAGACAGATCTATATACCTAATTGTTTGTCTATATGTAGGTATGGGCTGATACTATGGCAGCAGCCTGAACTTTTTGCAGTTTCTGCAGGGGAAATGCTAGCAAAATTCAACATCATTGTCATAGGCAAGCGTGTGGGAATTTGTTAAAGTTGAAGTTAAAGGTTTTAACTTCATCCACCTTTTATCCTTGAGTGTGGCTGCATAGATAGTCTTTCCTTACTTTCTTTCTTCTGTCCTTTTTATTATCAATGCACAAATAAGTTAGTAGATTCATGACCTAACTATCAGCTTTATAAAATAATCAGGCTGAAGTTCACTTTAGCCTGAGGAGGCCTCCCCAGCAGCCTGCTCCTGAACAGGATCTCATCTCAGATCAAAGAGTCTCCTTTTACTACCCTCTGCAGTTTTGGCTAGGATCTTCTACAACCCTGGCTGCAGAGAAAAAAAGGTGGTCAGTTTAAATTTTCCTATTTAGCATTAGTGTAGCCAGTTCCTAGTCCTAGAGAAGAATCCTGGGCTCCCTCCCCTTTTTCTTCTTTCAATCCTGATTAGTTGCCTGAGCCATCAGCTCAGAGACCAAGAGATAAAGCAAACATGAATTCTGCATACTCTCCCACATCCTATCCTGAACCCTGGAACCCTGCCAAAGCCGAGAAAGACAAAAACAGAGAGACGTTTGCAGCAGAATTTGGCAATGGATGTTTGGAACTATAGGGCAAAATAAAAGTTTTTTTTGGTTTTGTTTTTGTTTTTTCCTTTTTCTGCTTTTCTCGAGTTTTTTTTTAACAAAATTTAAAAAAAAAAGTAACTAACACTAGGCTCAGAAGAGATTGAAATATGTCTGTTATTACATACTTAATAATTTTAAAAATAAAACTACGTATAGGTAAATCACTTGTTTTTGCTAGAACCATGCAGAAGTCTTTTTTAACATAAAAAGAATCCTTACATGAATTCTTTCTTTAGTATATGACAGTATTTGAAAACTGACCAGTTAGGAAGAATTTGCTTTACTATTTATTGAGCATATAATATCTTTGCCGGTTAGGTTGTTTTGTTTTGACAATTTAACACAAGCTAGGGTCCTTTTGGAAGGAGAAACCTAAAACTGTTTTCATCAGATTATCCTGAATGTTAGTCTATGTGACATTCTTGATTAAAGACTGATGTGAGAGGGCGCATCTAACCGTTGGTTGGCAATACCAATTATACTGAGGCAGCAGGTTTGGTGTTTAATTAAAACAAACAAACAAACAAAAAACAAGCTCAGGAGGAATGAGCCAGTAAGCAGCGCTCCACAGCCTCGCCTTTGGTTCCCCGACCCAGGTTTCTTCCTTGAGTTCCTGTCCTGACTTTCCTTCATGAAGGAATAAAGCAACAAGAGGAAGTAAGCCTTTCCTCCCTAGTTTGCTTTTTTTAATTTTTAATTGTTTTATTTAACTTTACTTTATGTGTATTAGTGTCACATTTATGTGAAGGTGTCAAATCCCTTGGAATGGGCATTACAGACAGTTGTGAGCTGCCATGTGGGTGCAGGGAATTGAAACCGTGTCCTTTGGAAGAGCAGACAGTGCTCTCAACTACTGAGCTAACTCCCCAGCACCCCTCCCCTCCCAGTTTGCTTTTGGTCAGGGTGTTAACTACAGCAACAGAAAAGCGAGGTATGCCCTGGATACTCTCATGCCTCACTGGGTGCCTGTGCCCATTGATGCCCCTCACGCTATGACTCTCTTCAGACAGAAAAGGGATCTTGGAACTACAGCCACCATTGTTACTACCATCTCATTGGCGGCTGTTGGAGCTACCACCAGGGCATTAGCCATGAGTCATACTGGGCAGACTGCTCAGACCCTGAATAATCATTTAGCCAATGTAGCTCATGCCTTAGTTGTACATAAAGGAATTAATGCTCAACTAAAAGGAAGCTTGATGGTGTTCAATCAGAGGATTGACCTTGTGCAGGAGCAAATTGATACCCTATGGCAAATCGCTCAACTTGGTTGTCAATGAAAATATGCTGGACTTTGAGTCACTAGCATACAACATGAGAATTTTCCCTGTGCTGCAAATCTGTCTAAACAATTGTCTAGCTATATTTTAGGTAATTGGACTGGAGAATTCGATACTACGATGGAGCAGCTGAGAATGGCCATTGTCATGGTAAATTCTACCAGAGTGGACGCAGGACTAGCCACAGGATTATCATCATGGATTGCTGCAGCCATGAATCATCTGAAGGAATGGGCGGGCATGGGAGCGTTAGCAGGCCTTCTGGTGTTGGTCTCCTTGGTTTGCCTGTGGTATATATGCAAGATTAGAGTCTCACAACAGTGTGATGCAGCCATGATCATTCAGGCCTTTACAGCCATTGAAGCAGGACATTCTCCCCAAGCATGGTTGGCTACCATAAAAAGCTAAAATGTTACGCTCAGGATGTGAGGCTAAGCACTGCACTCAGGGACAGCCGCTTTGGACCCAGAGAAGAGCATGTCTGATTGCATGTGGGTTGATACCCCAGGTCCCACCTCTGAGAAAAAGGTATCAGACGGGTCTGATGCTCTTTGGGTGGATGACACCTAAATGAACATCGGTACAAAGTCCCAATTTATTTCTAATATCAGAGATCAGACCTCTACTCTTGCCTGATGCATCTAAAACAAAAAGGGGGAACTGTAGAGAGCTGCGGAATGCTGTGCCTCAAAGATAGAGCTGGTTTCTGCCTTCCACCTTCCCGATGGTGAGTGCTCTCTGTCACGAACAATTCCACATTTGGCTAAGGCTGAGGATCTGGCTTGCTTCCATGTATGTGGACCTATCTGCATTGCCCACGTGGCACGCCTGGGTTGGCTACCCAGAGGCTATTTAAGCTGTGGGCTGGCTTTCCCCAGGGTCAGATGATTGTTCAAGGTTCCTGAATAAACTGCAATGAAAAAAAAAAAAAAAAAACGAAAAGCGAACTAGAGCATTTTATTTTAGCTATTGGCTACACTGTTAAAATAAAAATTGAAAGGACTAGTGTCTATATGTTTGTTTTTCTTGTAAAGACCAGAGAAAGTGGTGTATATAGCTCTACTGAATGAGAGGAGGTTAAATAGCCCAGATCCTGTCAGTGCCCTGTTAAATAGGAAAATAGGATCCTGAGTATATCTGAGGACTTCAGAAACAATGTAGAAAATAGACTTAAAAAATTTAAGATTTAGATATTATGCCAGGGGCTCTTCAGGAAAAATAGTGACTAATTTGAAAAAAAAAAATCAAGATGATAACACTGGTGAAAAATACAGGTTACACCTGACTGGAAATCATCCAGCATTGTTATTTTTGATGGGACGATATCAACAAAAACTTAGAAAAAAATGATAATTATTGTTTTCATGATCCCTACAGTTTAGCTGAAGAGGGAAAGCATCCATTTTGCAGGATGCTTTACAGGATATATTTATACACAGATATTTTTGTAGTGACAAGACATGGATTTCTGCCATGTCTAACTCCTTAGTAATCTAAAAAGCATACCTATGAATTCTTGAAATGTAAAAAATATCATCCTGGTATGACTTTCATTCGAACAGTGGTGATTAGTTTTGAACTGTCAACAGTAGAATCACCAAGAAAATAGTCTCACTGAGGCATTATCTGGAGCAGATTAGCCCTAGGGAGAATCTGTTGTGGGATTATCTTAATTCATTCCGTTACTTGAAGCGAGAAGGCAAATTCTAAAAGGGAGTGTCTCCATTCCCTAATCAGAGGATCTCGGACTGTTTAAGGGTGGGTAAAGTAAGCTGACCACTATCACGCATGCATTAAAGTGTTGCTATCTGCTGTTGACTCTTGATGTGAAATGACCGAGTGATTCAAGTCCTTGGCTTCCTAAAGTGATGGGCACTAATCTACAAATGTGGGCCAAATAAAGCTTTTCTCACTTAAATTGCTCTGTCAGGGTTGCATTTATTTATTTATTTAATCAGTTCAGCAATAAACAAAAGTAGGCTACATATGATGCACCAATTGTCCTCAATCGTCCATGATTCACTTCCCAACTACCCAAAGAGAATACTGAACAATGTAAGTCATAAGGTCCATTTAGACTCACACTTCGTCTGTCATGTTTCCTGCCTCATTTGAAGCTATAATGACTCATACTTCATCTCACTGTGGACGCTGACAATTGGAAAACATAATCAGAAAGTTGTCGTTAATACAGAGTCAGTGTAGTAGCAATTGTCGCTTGAGTTGAGAGCATTGCTTTGCCTCTATCAGTAAGGAGGAGCAGATGGATAATTGACAGTGTTTACACCTTGCAAACCCTTTCTAATATTTAGGAAGAGTTAATATAAGTACATGCAGAAATTTCTAAGAATGGAATAGTTGCCAAAGTGATGATCTCTATAACTCATGTTCCTGACTTGTAATACAAGAAGCCCAGTGACTATTGTTTGAAGCTTTCAACCAAGTGCTTTTATGTGAATTCTAAGTGACTCAGAAATATTCATGAAGATGAAAAATTCAGATCCATCCATGTACAAAGTTGGAGTAATTGTGTTAGACTATTGTATTGGTTGAATACAGATTGTATATTCTTGGTGAGACTTGCTGGAAGGCTATCAGCATGTGGTGTGAAATAGAAAAGCAAAGTAGATGTTTATTTTATACAGCATAGTAGACCAATGAGCAAAAGACCACACATTTTAATAAATGAACAAATGAATTACACACTTCTTAAGTGAGCTGAGGGTGTTTGATACACATTCATGTCTTTGTATGGGCAAAACTTTGATGGATTTCTGCATTGTTTTGATTACTGGCATTAGTCTACTTGTTTAACTAGAACACACAGGATTCAATTCTCATAGTGAAGAACTATAGGAGACAATTTCTAATCTTCAATGTGCTTTCTTTGTCATGAGATCCTTAGAAAATATTTATTTCAATAAATGTACTAATATTTCAGTGTTTATTACTTTGAAATGCCACATATATTATTATTTCAAGGAGTCATGGAACAGGTTGGATGTCATAAAGTTAAAGTTAACATAGTTATTGTTAAAGAGTGTATAAAGATGCTTAAAGATATTCTGTATGTCTCACAAACAGTTTTCTTTGTTACTGAAAATATTTTGGTTTTGTAGTCATTTTCCTTGCTCATTCTTGTCATCTTGTTTCTGTTCATAAGTTACATTAGTTTTAGCATGAAATAAAAAGTCTATAATGAAATCTACTTCTTAATTTTTTTTAAGATACTTAGATCAAGAACCTAATAGGAGCCTTCATTTCTTGGTTATAAATTGGTCATTTATTTATATTTCTTTTTTTAACCTTTATTAATTACACTTTATTCACTTTGTATCCCCCTATTATCTCCTCCTTCTTCCCCTCCCGATCCTACCCTCCCTCCCCCTTCTTCACGCATGCCCCTCCCCAAGTCCACTGATAGGGGAGGTCCTCCTCTCCTTCCTTCTGATCTTAGTCTATCAGATCTCATCAGGAATGGCTGCATTGTCATCTTCTGTGGCCTGGTAAGGCTGCTCCCCCCTCAGGAGGAGGTGATCAAAGAGCAGGCCAATCAGATTATGTCAGAGGCAGTCCCTCTTCCCATTACTATGTAATCCACTTGGACACTAAACTGCCATGGGCTATATCTGTGCAGGGGTTCTAGGCTATCTCCATGCATGGTACTTGGTTGGAGTATGAGTCTCTGGGAAGACCCCTGTTTTCAAATTTTCTGGTTCTGTTGCTCTCCTTGTGGAGTTCCTGTTCTCTCCAGATCTTACTATTTCCCACTTCTTATATAAGATTCCATGCAAAAAAAAAATACTCAAGCAAATGCTTTCCAGAAAAAGAAACTCTTAATAGTTAGAAGACTCTCCGACTACACCAAAGAACTTTGCAAATCCTGCACAAATAAAATTTCATATAGATTTAAATGGCTGGCTTTTTATTCTGTTTTCAGTGACTTGAATCAAGTTCTGAGATGTTGATCCAAAAATAGCCACTTAAAAAAAAAATTCTGCATCCTCTGGTTGAAGCAGACCTGGCAAGAGAGATTCTATCACCATCAAGGTCTGGCCTATTGTGTCCTACCCTGGGTGACTTATCTCAGAAAGACAAATTACAGAGGGAAGGTTCTACCTGCTTCCTACCTCTCACAGTGAAGCTGTCTGTGAAGAGTTTTGACATCCATGGATGAAAAGAGATTTGTAAGTGAAAGGCAGCATTGCCATTATAAATGCAAAGACCACAGATGCCTGGAGGTGACGGCCGAATGCAAATAATTTTCTAAAACATTCTTGTACCCTTTGTCTCAAACCACCCAGGACAAAGGAAACTCTCCTTTTACCTACTGAAGTGAACACAGGAAAAGTATTTAACTTTTTTTTTTTGTTTTGTTTTTTTAATAAAGCCTTCAAATATTATGTTATCGCAAAATTCTTAAATGTTTCTAACTGGCTGCATATAAGTGATTTTTTTTTTCTTACTATTTGCTATGACATTTACTCCCACAGATATAAGGCAAAAAGACCACCAATACAAGTCATAGCCAAATTAATTAAAGCAAGCAATTATTTTTTATTTTTTATTAATTACACTTTATTCACTTTGTGTCCCCCCATTATCTCCTCCCTCCTCCCTTCCCGATCCTACCCTCTCTCCCCCTTCTTCATGCATGCTCCTCGATGTGGAGAGCTGAGATTCAGACGGCATCTAATGGCGCTGACATCTGCCCTCAGAACTGTAAAGAACCTCTAGAGCGTATGTGCGAGTTGCGAAAGCGCGCCAAGCCACTGCCCGAGCCCGGGCTGTCAGACGGGGTGATGAGTGAGCAGCCAATCAGGGTATGACATGTCACTTCACGTCACTTAGGTGCGACCAGGGCTTATATAAACAGCGCCACTTTGGGGCTCGGCGTCTTCCTCCTTTCATATAATAAAGCCTGCTGCAGAAGGATCCTGTTGTCCGTGTACGTTCTTGCTGGCAAGACGATCACGCAGCTCACAACACCTCCCCAAGTCCACTGATGGGGAGGTCCTCCTCTCCTTCCTTCTGATCCTAGTCTATCAGATCTCATCAGAAGTGGCTGCATTGTCATCTTCTGTGGCCTGGTAAGGCTGCTCAACCCTCAGGGGGAAGTGATCAAAGAGCAGGCCACTCAGATTATGTCAGAGGCAGTCCCTCTTCCCATTACTATGGAGGCCACTTGGACACTGAACTGTCATGTGCTACATCTGTGCGGGGGTTGTAGGTTATCTCCATGAATAGTCCTTGGTTGGAGTATGAGTCTCTGGGAAGTTCCCTGTGTTCAAATTTTCTGGTTTTGTTGCTCTCCTTGTGGGGTTTCCGTCCTCTCCAGATCTTTCTATTTCCCACTTCTTACATAAGATTCCATGCACTCTGCCCAACAGTTGGCCAAGTCTCAGTGTCTGCTTTGATAGTCTACAGGGCAGAGCCTTTCAGAGGCCCTCTGTGGCAGGTTCCTAGGTTGTTTCCTGTTTTCTTCTTCTTCTGATGTCCATCCTCTTTGCCTTTCAGGATGGGGATTGAGCGTTTTAGTCAAGGTCCTCTCTCTTCATTAGTTTATCTAGATGTGCAGATTTTAGTAGGTTTATCCTATGTTATATGTCTATATGAGTCTATAAATCAAAAGACACCATCATCAAAACAAAACGACTGACTACAGATTGGGAAAGAATCTTCACCAACACTTTATCTGACAGAGGACTAATATCCAGTATATATAAAGAACTAAAGAAGCTGAAAAGCAGCAAACCAAGTAATCCAATTAAAAAATGGGGAACAGAGCTAAACAGAGAACTCACTGTAGAGGAATATCAAATGGCAGAGAAACACTTAAAGAAATGCTCAACCTCATTAGCCATTAGGGAAATGCAAATCAAAACAACCCTGAGATTTCACCTTACACCCATAAGAATGGCCAAGATGAAAAACTCAAGTGACAAAACATGCTGAAGAGGTTGTGGAGAAAGGGGAACCCTCCTCCACTGCTGGTGGGAATGTAAAATTGTACAACCACTCTGGAAATCAATCTGGTACTTTCTCAGACAACTAGGAACAGTGCTTCCTCAACAACCAGCCATACCACTCCTAGGCATATACCCAAAAGAGGATCAAGCACACAGTAAGGACATTTGCTCAACCATGTTTGTAGCAGCTTTATTTGTAATAGCCAGAAGCTGGAAACAGCCCAAATGCCCCTCAACTGAAGAATGGATGCAGAAATTGTAGTACATCTACACAATGGAGTATTATTCAGCAATGAAAAATAAAGAAATCATGAAATTTGCAGGTAAATGGTGGGACCTAGAAAGGATCATCCTGGGTGAGCTGTCCCAGAAGCAAGCAACTATTTAAAGCAAGCAATTTTTTATTTGTATACATGGGTTGTTGCTCCCTAAAACTGGGTTTCAGGAGATCAGCATTGGACATGGAAAAAAATAAGGGCTTTTATAGTCATAACAGGTTGGTCATAACAACTTGAAATAAAGACATGGTTGCAAAATGGTAATAACATGTTAGTCCTAACAACAGGTCTTTATATTAACCTTTGAAACAAAGGCATGGTTGCCATTCCTGGAACAGGCAGTTATAGAAACATTTGCAGTTAAGGTTACATTTGGGGCAGAGCCCAATCCTTGAGAAACAGATTTTATCATAAACAGGAATGAACCTAACTTGTCTTTACTATAAGATGGCTTTCAAGCCTAAGATGGAAGCAGACTGGCTTATCAGTGTCTCATGCTGTCCAATCAGCATATAGTACAGAGTAAAATTTGAGAGCAGACTAATTTTGACAGCAAGAATATATAATTGCATTGTATTTACCAGGCACATGTTTAGGAACTTTGTTAAATTACTATACAACAAAAAAGCAGCTTAATTTTTATTTCTACCACTATTTCACCTAGCACAGGTAGCAGATTCCTATAAGATTTAAATGACTGATATTTTATAGAGTTATTAACAGCTCCGAAGAATAACCTCAAAATAAATGGATACAAGTCACTTTCATCTATCATACTTCAATTAATCCCTGTCTTATTACCATTTCATATTCCACAGAAAAGAAGACACTGCTCTTTCTGGTGGACAAATGCTTGGTGAGCATAACAAATCATTTATTATATTGACACATTTTCTTTTCACAAGTAGAGAGAATGCAGAACCTATTAAAATGCACATCTAGAAATGCAGTGCTGTTCATAGATACTAAATTCTGCCACATTCCAGAGTTTCCAGCTCAGTGTTTCAAAAAGAATGGCAATATTTTCATCTATTCTGCATTTGAAAAACAAGATATTAAGGGGAGAAATGGTAGATAGCTGTACAAGGGCACTGAGTGGTGGGATCTTGTCACAGTTTTCTATTTTCTTTCTGTATGGTTATTACATGCTATAGGACAGGATTAGCAAACACTTTTTTTTTTGAGACAGGGTTTCTCTGTGTAGCCTTGGCTGTCCTGGAGCTTACTCTGTAGGCCAGGTTGGCCTTGAGTTCATAGAGAGCTGCCTGTCTCTGCTTCCCTGAGTTCCTAGATCAAAGGTGTGACCCGATACTTCATCTGGAAAAGCCTCAGCCATCCAAATTTCAAATTATTGTAGAAAAATACAAGAGGAAAACAAATGGCTTTGCCCAACATTTACAATCAAATTGCAGCAAAATGTTTCAATTCAGAAGTAAAAATAAGAAAACAAACAAACCAGCAACAAAAGAGGCCATGTGTAGTGTGCATCTCTTCTGTCTCTAGAAAGTTTGAAGCTGGTGTCAATTGTCACCATTGCTTCTCTTGCAATCTGATCCAATTAATGTTTTAAAATATTTAAGTGTATTTGTAATTTCCTGGACTTCCATTATACTCTATTGCAACCTTGCTAAGGATACATTTGTAATGAAATATTTGTGTGTTAGCATCACTGGATATTGTTTGTTTTCATTTCCTTAGGAACTCATGATTGTCCCTACAGTTTAAGTGTACAGCAAGAGTCTCAGCTTTATGAAGTGTCTTCTTGAGGGTGTTTTCTCTTTCAGAGGTGCTTTAAGATTTGTGTTATTTCGATCAAAACATGCTAGAAGGGCCACTAGTAACGATGCTTCAATGTCCCAAGGCAGCTGCATCAGTGTTGAGCTCATCACTTGAAATACATGGAAGTGAACGGGAAGACAGTGGAAATCACCGAAGAGATTGACACTTAATAACTCCACAAAAGAGAACAAGTTATCTCAGAATTCTGCACATGAATGGGAATTTACTTTCTAAGCATCTTCCAGGATTCATCCTATGATGCAAAACTATGAGGAAAATCAGTTTTGCAGATGAAAACAACTTTGTCAGGGAGGAAAGTGGTGCTACACCAGAGATGAGCATGAGACCCCCACTCAATTCTTCTGTTCCATCATTGCAGTTATCACTTTGTACTACTGGAAACTTCATGCCTACTGGCTAAATCTCATAGTACCAGAGGTGCTAGGCATACTACTGGAAGAGAAGAGTAATCATCAGTCTTACTGAGCTGTGAACCCTGAGAGTCACATAACAGCTGGCCTGGTAAGGCATGCCCACAGGTGCAGCAGTGTCCTGGGGTAAACAACAACATTCTGGTTGGATTTAAGGCAGGCTCAATGCACTGAAAGCCAGACATGGTACCGCTATGAGGTCCAAAAGACTGTGGATAGATAAGTCAGAGGCTCTAGGGAAAAATCTACTCCTCTTCCTCTGGTAAATGACCATAGTGTTAAACAACTGCGTGTTAGACACATGGGTCAGTGCATCTCTCAACCCTCGCCAGAGAAAATCTTTTTCTGCAGTAGATGAAATTGAACAGGAGACTGGCCAAGTGGCCAACACACAGAGAATTAGAGACTACAGAATGCTCAGCCTCAAATGGAACATCTGTATCACACGTCCTTCTCTTAGAGTTGAGAAATCATTGAGGAGAGGAACTGGAAATATGAAAAGATCTAGAGGGGATTGATGAATGCAAAGAAACAGACACAACAGGACAGTAGCAAAGGTCAAGTCACAGCAGTTGTGACATCATCCCCAAGGTCTATGAAAGTTCTGGTGAAGCGAAATTCCAGCCTGGAGAGCAGGGGTTGTCACAAATCCTCACCCCTCCTTAAGGATCTATTGACAATTGTAGATCAGCCACAGTCCCAGGGGAAAGGCTACAGATTCTAGAGTGTATGGGCAGCACAAACTGTATTTCATGAGTTTACATAAGAAATGGTGGGTAGAAAGTTGAGTGGGTACAGAAGAAAGATCAATCAGGGTGCAGTTGGAGGAGGGGACAAAATTATAGAAAAAGTTCTCAAAGAACTAACAAAATGAGAAAATATAAAAAATATGTGTGTGAGAGAGAAAAACAATGCAAGGAAATTTGGTGAAGGACAGAAGAAGAGGGATGGACAGAAAAAAAAAGAATCACCCTTGTTTTTCAGGAGAGCTTTTCTGAAAAAGTTTCCAAGAAAACAGGGAGACAGGAACATAGAAACTTCAGGACATTCTGATGTCTCTGGTGTGAGCCTGTATCAATAAAGATAATACCAAATCGCATCTTTCCAGGCAAGCATCACAGAGAGTTCTGGATCATAAGGAGCCTGAAGAGCAGCATTACTGTGAAGCTCTGTCAATCTGCAGACCAGTGACTATGGTAATAAGAATTCTCATTTGTCAATGCCTTATCACAACGTCTCTCTCCTGCTCACCTCAAAGTCCATAAGTACTCTTCAAAGACCTTTCTCCAATTCCCCATCAATCTCTATTTACTCGATCCTAACAGTTAACAACATTTGAGATTTAAGTAAGTTTGCTCACGTGGTGCTCAGCAAAATGATCGCCTACTTAGGGGTACAAATTGCTGATTTCGAATTTGTTGAGCTCAGTTTCAAGTGATGCATTTTCTCAGATCAGTTCCTTATGAAAATGGAAGTCTGAGGCACTGACACATCTACAGACAGTTTATTTTAGAAGTTATCCTGAAAAGACAGAGTGAAAAAGAAGTGTAAGTGAGACAGAGATGGAAGGAAGAAAAAAAAATGCTGAAATATGTGTTAAAGAGGTCGCTGCAGTGTCAGGAGGGTCTGGGTCTCCTCAGATTCCAAGATGTGTGGTAAAAGCCTCCAATCCTTTTGTACCCCACTGGGTCCCTGAGCAGCTCAGAATGTCTCTAGAATCACCAGCTCTCCTGTGGACATTATGTCTTTCTTAGACTAACCAGTGATCTGTGAGTTTGTAAAGCTCTCTGAAGCAGAGAAACAGAGCAAGAACCTTTGTGTGTCTTTACTGGTTTACTTGTTTACTGTCAGAATTAAATGTTCGCCACTGTGCATCAGCAATCAGATTTAGGCCAAAGAGAGAGTATGAGGAATACAGAAAGCATCTAAAACAATCCCTGTTGATTATAGCTCTGAACTTCTTGAGCTCAGCACTATGCATTGTTCTTGAAAATTATACCAGATATGGGCTATAAGAAGGTGTTAAAAAAGTGCTATTGGCCCCACTATTACAGGTGGTGTGAGACCATGGGATTCCACAGTCTTCTCTTCTACCTTAAGCATATTTTGTTCGTTTTTAAAGACATAATAGCCAACAAAAATCACTAAGTTCTTCCAGTAAATTCCTTGAGTTTCAGAAATATGCTACCTTGCAGCACTCCCTCCCATTATGTAACTGTCAGTAGATATTGATCTTATAAAATTTAAGGGTATCACAGAAAATGCCAGCAGAGAAAAGGGCAAGTGAACACAAAGTTGCGCCACTAATCAAGAAGGTATTTACAAATGATACCTGTTCGAAAGAAAAAAAAAGTTAGTTTCTTCCAATGGAGTGTCACTCAGTGTGTATCAACCACCTCCAGGATAGGTCCCAGTACTGGCTGGTCAGTAAAAATGGACTCCCTGTTTGCTTGTTAGTTTGTTTGTTGTTGTGGGTATGATTTTTGCTTTTTTTAGTGTTTTTTTGTATTTTTGTATTTGTATTTTTATTAATTATAGTTTATTCACTTATATCCCCCTGTAGCTCCCTCCCTCCTCCCCTTCTAACCCCACCTTCCTTCCCCCTTCTCTATCTTTGCCCCTCCCCAAGTCCACTGATAGGGGAGGTCCTCTTCTCCTTCCATCTGACCCTAGCCTATCAGGTCTCATCAGGAATGACTGCATTGTCTTCCTCTGTGGCCTGGTAAGGCTGCTCCCTCCTCAGCGGGAAGTGATCAAAGAGCAGGCCAATCAGTTCATGTTAGAGACAGTCCCTACTTTTTTTAGTACTTTTTATTGTTTGTTTGTTTTTGTTTGTTTTGTTTTTTTCTTACCTTTATTAATGAGAGCAAGGGAGAGAGAGAAAGAGAATATAATTTCAGTGAGTGGGGAGATGGACAGTTGAGGAAGAAGAATAAATATGAATAAAATGTATTAACTAAAATTATTTTCTTGCTTTTGTTTTTTGTTTCTTGTTTGTTTTTTGTTTTGTTTTGCTTTGTTTTGTTCTTCAAGACAGGGTTTCTCTGTGTAACTCTATCTGTCCTGGAATACTATGTACATTAGGCTGGCCTTGAAATCACAAGAAACCAATGCCCTCTGCCTCCTAAGTGTTGGGATTAAAGGCTTGCCCCACCACCTCCTGGCCTAAAATATGTTTTGTTTTTTTTAAATTAAGGCAAAAATAATTTGAATAATACAAGCTGACTAGGCTTAAGGAGAATTTTTGTATAGCAATTACTGAAAGATCACCAATACAAAAGAGATTGAGATGCTTCTGCAAAGTAGTTTACTGTAAATTATGGAGAAAGAAAGTAGAGTGAAAGTTTTGGTTTCTTTTATGTGATTTTTGTTTTGATCCCCAATGTGGGATGTGGAAATGATTTTAGTTAATCCTCAGTTGAAAAAAACTTGCAAGAGGGCACATGATCTTGGCCAGTTGTAATAGACACATGAAAGTGAGAATGCACGTGATCTTTTTCTGGAAGCTGTCTCTTGCAAGGAGTGTGGTTTTACCACCTGGACAAACAGCATTGCGTAGTCAGAGAAGGGATAAATAGAAGCCCACGGACACAGGCAATTCTCTAGCATCTCTACGCCCTGTAATGTTCAGATTGAGTCACTGGTCTTCTTTTATCTACACTTCACTTCTCAGAGAAAACCACCCCAGAGAACTCCTGGCATTCCAACCGAGTCTTTCTGCCAATTCAGCAGTCTTGCTGTTTCTGCTGAATTGTGCCAGATTCCAGCTGCTGTTTGGTGTTTGTTATTTGACTGGAATGCTGGTATACAGACAATGAAGAGTAAACAATGAACAGTGGAAATGCTCCAAGGAACTAAGTCTAAAGAGGCCCACAACGCCCTGCCCTTTCCCTAATAATCTTCTTGCTCCCCTACCTCTGGTCAGTGAGTTGGAAGGGAGGTAAAAGAGTTTAAGAACCCTAAATAAAGTAGGTTTTGAAAAACTAAGCCTAAGAGGGAGAGACAGAGAAAGAGAGAGGGAGGTGCTTGAAAAACAGAAACCAAGTCTTAAGAATGCTCTTCTTTTTTTTTTTATTTTTATTTTTTTTTTCAATGCAGTTTATTCAGGAACCTTGAACAATCATCTGACCCTGGGGAAAGCCAGCCCACTTTAAATAGCCTCTGGGTAGCCAACCTCAGCATGCCACGTGGGCAATGCAGATAGGTCCACATACATGGAAGCAAGCCAGATCCTCGGTCTTAGCCAAATGTGGAGTTTTTCATGACAGAGAGCACTCACCATCGGGAAGGTGGAAGGCGGAAACCAGCTCCATTACTGGTTTCAGGCGCGGCATTACATAGCTCTCTACAATTCCCCCTTTTTGTTTTAGACGCATCAGGCAAGAGTAGAGGTCTGATCTCTGATATTAGAAATAAATTGGGACTTTGTACCGATGTTCATTTACATGGAGCACTTCTCGCCCCTGGGGGCAATGGTCTCCTGAACCTACTCAGACCTCGGACACCACCACTGCTAGTTCTAGAACTGATGCAGGATGTTCCAATGAGGGGGTTAAGGCTTCTCATAATATTTCCTATAAGCCCACACCTGTTTGTTTATATCCCGCATTTTTATTCATTATTAGCCAGATAGAGCCAAGTAATTGTGGTAATGATACTTGCTTTTTTGCCCAATGCTGCAATGCTAGTAAATTTACTAGCTGGTTACTCGCATGCCTCGCTGGGTGCCTGTGCTCGTTGATGCCCCTCACGCTATGACTCTCTTCAGACAGAAAAGGGATCTTGGAATTACAGCTGCCATTGTTACTGCCGTCTCATTGGCGGCTGTTGGAGCTACCACCGTGGCATTAGCCATGAGTCATACTGGGCAGACTGCTCAGACCCTGAATAACCTTTTAGCCAATGTAGCTCATGCCTTAGATGTACAAAAAGGAATTAATGCTCAACTAAAAGGAGGTTTGATGGTGTTCAATCAGAGGATTGACCTCGTGCAGGAGCAAATTGATACCCTATGGCAAATCGCTCAATTTGGCTGTCAATGAAAGTATGCTGGACTTTGAGTCACTAGCATACAACATGAGAATTTTCCCTGTGCTGCAAATCTGTCTAAACAATTGTCTAGCTATATTTTAGGTAATTGGACTGGAGAATTCGATACTACGATGGAGCAGCTGAGAATGGCCATTGTCATGGTAAATTCTACCAGAGTGGACGCAGGACTAGCCACAGGATTATCATCATGGATTGCTGCAGCCATGAATCATCTGAAGGAATGGGCGGGCATGGGAGCGTTAGCAGGCCTTCTGGTGTTGGTCACCTTGGTTTGCCTGTGGTATATATGCAAGATTAGAGTCTCACAACAGCGTAATGCAGCCATGACCATTCAGGTCTTTACAGCCATTGAAGCAGGACAGTCTCCCCAAGCATGGTTGGCTACCATAAAAAGCCAAAATGTTACGCTCAGGATGTGAGGCTAAGCACTGCACTCAGGGACAGCTGCTTTGGACCCAGAGAAGAGCATGTCTGATTGCATGTGGGTTGATGCCCCAGGTCCCGCCTCTGAGAAAAAGGTATTGGATGGGTCTGATGCTCTTTGGGTGGATGATACCTAAATGAACATCAGTACAAAGAATGCTCTTCTTAAATCTCAGGAGATCCTTTAGCAAGACATGCTACTCCTTTGTTAGAGCGATTAATTCCATGTAACTCAGTTCAGGGGAAGTGAAGTGAGTTGTGTCACAATGGAACAATTATTACTTTTCTTTTACTGTATAATACACCAGTGTTGTTGTTGTTGTTGTTTTAAACAAAGTAATGATGTATATTTATTTCAGGTTTAAAGAAGTAATTTTGATCAATTTTTTTTCTGATTTTTTCATCTGGTTCAAACTGATTTTTTTAATTATTTTTATTTTTACTAATTACAGTTTATTCACTTTGTATCCCCCCTGTACCTCCCTCCCTCCTTCCCTCCCAATACCACTCTCTCTCTTCTGCACCCATGTCCCTCTCCCAGTCCACTGAAAAGGGAGGTCCTCCTCCCCTTCCCTCTGGTCCTAGTCTATCAGGTCTCATCAGTAGTGGCTGCATTGTCTTCTTCTGTGGCCTGCTAAGGCTGCTCCCCTCTCAGGGGGAGGTGATCAAAGAGCAGACCATTCATTTCATGGTCTGAAACAAGAGACAGTCCCTGTCCCCATTACTATGGAGACCACTTGGATACTGAACTGCCATAGGCCACCTCTGTGCAGGGGTTCCAGGCCATCTCCATGAGTGGTCCTTGGCTGGAGTATCAGTCTCAGAAAAGACCCCTGTGCCCAGGCTTTTAGGATCTGCCGCTGTCCTTTTGGAGCTCCTGTCCTTTCCAGGTCTTACTATCTCCCACTTTTTTCATAAGATTCCCTGTCCTCTGCCCAAAGTTTGGCTATGAGTCTCAACATCTGCCTTGATACCCTGCAGGGTAGAGCCTTTCAGAGGCCCTCTGTGGTAGTCTCCTGTTCTATTCCCTGTTTTCTCCCTCCTCCGATGTCCATCCTCTTTGTCTTTCTGAATGGGGATTGAGCATCTTAGCCAGAGTCCTCCTTCCTGATTAGCCTCATGTGGTGTACATATTTTAGTGTGTTTATCTTCTATTATATGTCTAGTATCCACTTATGAGTGAGTATATATACTGTGTGTCTTTCTGCTTCTGGGATAGCTCACTCAGGATGATCTTTTCCAGTTCCCACCATTTACCTGCAAATTTCATGATTTCCTTGTTTTTAATTGCTGAGTAGTATTCCATTGTGTAAATGTACCATGATTTCTGTACATGATATTTTTAAAGGAACACCAATAGAACTGTTACTGTTTTTCAACAGGACTATGTAATTCAGATGCAAAAAAAAAACCTACATGCTTGGGTTTTTATTGTTGTTGTTGTTTGTTTTGTTTTGTTTTATTTTGTTCCATTTGTTTCTTTGGTTGGTTGTTGGTTGGTTCATTGGGTTGGTTTTTGGTTTTGATTTTGTTTTTTGAAACACCTAGAGAGAAAAGAGAATTTCCATCTTCAGCTCCATACCTAATGAAAGTATTCCTCAGCAGTGAAGGCAAAATACTTTTTAGTCAAACAAAAGCTAAGAGAAGTCATTACCAAAATCCATATCTTTGCCTGAAATTCATGCACTATGAAAGAAAGGCTTTTTCAGGATGAAAGAAAATGATTTCCAATTCAAACTGTAACCCACATGAAAGAATGAAGGGTGACAGAAAGGAGGAGGATGTGCGTGATCATAAAATTATACTAACTACACAGGGAAATGGTCTACATCTTATGTGCTATATGGAGACAGATACTACACTGTAGTAAAAACACAATGTTTACAAAGGTTAAAGAAGGAGATTTTTAAAAGTTTCATAATTCTGGAAATGATAAATATATAACTTGACTATGATATAGTCAGTGATTAAACAAATACGCATTTACAATGTATCCACTACAAAATAAATACAAACACTTAAAACATTCAATTGAAAATACTCATTTAAGTCTACGTTCGTAGCCAAGTGTGGGAGGGTGAGAGAGCTGTAACATGTACATAGTGGTCCCCTATGTCCTCTGAAATAAAAGACCCCTGTATTGCATGCATCACCTATCCTTCTCCTCCCTCTTGCCCTTAACTTAGAGGTCTTTTGGTACTCTGAGTACCCTGGCATCCAGTCCAGCTGGGACACTGTATTGAGTTTCTCTTAGAAGTTATTTGTAGAGCATCTTTTAGGTAGACTAAGACACTGAAAAATAAATATTTCATGAAGACAACCACATTTACAACAGTGATCAAAATGAAGCTTTTGAGAACTCTACAAATTAACTAAAAACAGCAGGAATTGTCCTAGAAGGAGCTCAAATACTGGACATAGTTTATAAAGATTTTAAATAGATGACCCATGGATATGCTAAAAGGCTTAAGAAATTATTGCCTAAAATATGAAAATAATTTTTAGAAATGACTATTGATTAAAGATTTATTTTCTGAAAATAGCTGAATAGAAATGATGGTAAATTAAGCTGAAGTATTTTAACGTCTAAGTATTGTCAAGGAAATAATAAAGGAACAAAGCTTAGGTTAACATGAGGACCTATGAAGTGATTTCAGTAATAGTTATGAAAGAAATACAACAGAAAAACATAAATATGGGGAAATAGTGACTATACCAGATTAGAAAGTATTTACTATTGTTTAATTTCAAGGAAAAATTAGGGTAAGTATTCAATAGAACAAATAAAGAACAGCATGATCATAGATATATAACCAGACTTATTAGTATTATATAACAATACATTTATTTATTTAATAAATAAGAGATTGTTAATATAAATGTTAACTTTAAAAATGAGCTTTATAAAGCTCCGAATAAATTAAATAAACAATGCAAAAGGTTTGAATCAAAATAAATAGAAAAAGAACAAACAAACCACACAAACATTACCCTAGAAGGAATGATAGACATGAAGTAATATTGTTGCTACAGGCATAGAAAAAAAATATGTCATGTGATAAAAGAACCTTTCACAATGATGCTGCAAAGGTGTACACACTTGTAGAAAATGGAAATCATGATTCTATCTTTTGCTCTATTCAAAAATCAATTCAAAATGGATGGAAAGCTTTACTGTAAGTTCTAAAACTGCTAGAGAAAAACACAAGGTAAAGAAAAGATATTGGCATATTCAAGCACTTCCTGAAAAATACTCCAATATGTCAGGTGATGTTTGAAAGAATTGACAATTAGCTCCTATCCTTTCCCCATCAGACTAACTCCCCTTCTTTCTTATGATTCCCTGTACTCTGCCAAAGGTTTGGTCATGAGTCTTTGCTTTGAAAACACTGCTAGTTAGAGTCTTTCAGATGCGCTCAGTAGACTCCTGTCATACGTTCAGGAGATGCTCACTTTTATCTGAGGATCAAATTCACCTCAGCTTAGGGTATTAAGCACTTCCCTTATTCCTGAGAAACATTTGTGTATTGTTAGCACACAGTTTTTCTAAACTCCAAGGAATGAGGTTCTGACTCTCTTTTTCAGAATATCTTTTTATTTTTTGTGAAAAAAATGTTTATTTTCTTGGAGTTTCTGTTACTATAATAGAACAGCATGACCAATAAATAAGTAAATAATAAAAAAAGAATTGACAATTAGAATTGCACACATTTCAAAGAACAGGAAATGAAATGATTAGCAGACTGAAGAAAATGGCTGCAACAAATTATTGCCAACTATATGTCTGACAGGGGATTTGTAACAAGAATCTATAAAGAACGCAGAAAAAATAGACACCAAAAATAAACCGTTTAGTCAATAAATGGGCAAATGAATTGAACAGAGTTCTGCAACAAAGAAATAGGAATGGCAATATGTCTATACAAACTTGATCAACGTCCTTAACCATCAGGGAAATTCAAATTGAAGCATTTAATATGTTTGTATTCCATTTCATCCCAGTCAGAGTAGCTATTATCACATCACATCACACACACACACACACACACACACACACACACACAGGAACAAGTGCTGGTGAGAATGAGCCGAAATGGAACTCTGACACACTGCTGGGGGAATGTAGACTAGTACAGTCAGTGTGTGATTTATAACGAAGGCCCTAAAATATTAAGAAAAAAATTACCAGATGATCCAGCTATGCCGCTGCTGGGAACACATGCAAAGGTACATAAGGCTGCAGAGACTCCTGTGCAGTCACACTTACTATTCTGTTGCTCGCAGTAGCAAGGCTATGGAGTCAGCCTAACTGACCCTGAAGAGAACAGATAAAGAGAACGTAGCTTTTATGTGCACAATGGAGTGTATTTGGCCATAAAAATGAACAAAATTATGCTGTTTGCAAGAAAATGGATAAAGTTTGCTGTAAGCCAGGCACAGATAAACAAATACTAGAGTTTCTCTTATAGGTTAAAAAATTAAAGATGAATATATATTCATATTCATATATTCATATTATGAATATATTCATATTATGTCTATATATCAGATGAGTGGATATCATATATATGTCACATGTATATGACAGAATTAGAAAGACAATGTGAGGAAAGGCAAAGATTTTAAAAAGGGAAGGGGAGGACTAGAGAGTGAAAAATGACAAAATATGTTTTCTGTGACACAGACTCTAGATCTAGCTACAAACATGTACCTATGTGTTAATGGCATACATAAAAGCAGAAGGCAGGCTTTTTGGGGAAAGGAAGCAAACCAGTGAGCTTGGGCAGGAGAGACAGGTATGGAGACTTCAATATGAGTAAAGCATAATATATATGTAAAACATATTGGAAAAAGGATCTACTAAGGATGGAGAGATGTCTCAGCCGTTAAGAGCATGTGTTCTTATAGAGAACCAGGGTCCAATTCCCATCATCCATATGGTGGTTCACAACTTTATTTGGGAAAAAGCAATTGGACCTTAGCATCATAATTAAAGACAGGAAGATAACAACAAATCACATGCTTTGAAAATGCTCCCCTTTTTTTTGAGTGTGGCTTAAGAATATTTTGCTTCAGGTGAAGGCCTGGAATTCGGAATTCAATGGACTGACAGATAAGACACTTGTCTGGTTGTAGCTATTGTGTCTGCAGACGTCAAGAGGCATTATCATGTTCTTATTGTTTCAAAATGAAAGCCTGAATATATACATGTGCCCTTCTGGAGTCTTGAGCCTTGATAAGCTGCTTATAAACATGAGTAGAATGGCTCAGAATGTTAACAGAGCTGCTGTGTTTGTATTTCTACCATTAATAATCTGAACACGGTGGCTGGCTCATGGAAATTTTCATTTTACTTTACTTCTCACAGTAACAATGAGAAATAATACCATTTCAGATAAAAAATAAAGTAAATGCCACATTATGGAGTTAGTGACCTGGATAGGATACCAGACTCTCGTTTTCTCTGGGTAGTTCTCCTTTAATCACTCCAAAGTCAAATGTTGTTCCCGTTTTGATGCTAGGAAAGGATCTCAGTTAACATGCATTGTCTGTCGTAGGGTAGAGTTCTCATGCTCACTCTGTATCTGACCTCATCGTGGGAATTTTATAAGCCACAGCCATTATTTTCCGCTTCATCTCTCAGTAGAACCTTTCTTCTGCCATTTATAAATCATGCTTATTATCAGCCATGTTCTACATCAAGTTTTCAGGTAAAGTTGCACAGATTTTGTTTTCAAATGAAAACTCACTTTTACATCATATTCTAAATTTGTTAAAGTCAAATTAATCAGAATATATATGAAAATATTTATGTAAGGGGAAAAAGGAACGAATTAGCTATGTTCATTTTGTCACACAGCTTACAGGAAATAAGACAATATTGAAGTCCTGCCAGTCCCTAGTCACACCCACGCTTCTTTCCCCACAGAGATAATCACCATTCAGAATGTATATTTATTATTCTGTTACTTGAAAAAATGGTTATAAAGCACAGGCAAGCATCCCCACATGAAATTCCCTTTAGTTCTATGTTTTGGAACTTGATATTAATGGCTTTTGACTGTGTGTATTCTGTTGCAATTTCATTTTATCAAGAAATGTTGGGGATGTGATTTATTCATGTTGAAGCCAAGAGACACGGTTCTTTCATTCCCAAAGTTATATCAAAATATATCTAAACTTATTGCCTGTTCTCATGATTGACATTTGATTTGTCTCTAGATTTTGCTATTATGAACAATTTTGCTTCAAACATTTCCATCTTCCATGTCTTTTAAATGCAAGCTTTTCTTCTCTTGCCCAAGTAGACATGCTGATCGGCAAAATGTATTCATTTTCACTTTACCAAGTAATTCAACACTATTTCCCAAAGCCTTTGTAGTAATTTGCACCTGTCATGTAATCAATCTCATTGCTAATTCTTTATCAGCCCTTTTTATTACTTAATTGACTGATATTTATGCAATTTTTCTAATGTATAAATATTATATAAATATATATTTGTATGTACGCAATTTCTGCTTTGGATGGATGAGGTTTGAATTTTTGTGTTAGAGATTCATACATTTGCAGCCTGGTCCCAGGGTGGCACTGCTGGGGGTGGGAAGAAAGTCCAAGATACGAGGCACAGTGAGAGGCCCTTAGACCAATTAGGGGCATGCTCTGGGAGACAATTTGAGTTCCCAGTCCGCAACTCGATTTTCCTGACTGGTATGCAACCTCTCTCTTCCCCAAATCGTCCTCGATTGTGGTGTCACCAGCCCTGAATACCCCACTGCAGGAGAGTTTGTGCTAGTGAGATGTCTTTGGACCTGGGAGGCAAATAACATGCTTTTCTTTAAGAAATTAATCTGGTTCAGGTAATGTATTATAGTAATGGAAAACTGGCTACTACAAGCATCTTTGTATAGGTATGAAACTACCTGCTTGTCTGTATTTACCTATTTATAGAAAGAATTGTTACTGATTTAACATTGATTTCAACATTTCTGGTGCTTGAGACAGAGATTCACTGAGAAAAAGTTCACAAATTACAAGTAAATAGGCCATAACATTTGAAGCTTGATGGACTACGTGGTCTGCCCATACAGGATATACTTGAATTCCAGAAGAAACACAGTTAAAAATCTCTCTGAAGAGAAAAACTATGCTTAAATTTTGATGATCATTCAAATCTAACATGGCTCTTGAAATGTGGTTCTCTTGTCTTGGCAGAAGCACCAAATAGTGATCTCTAACATCAGAAGCATTTACAGTTTGCCTGTGGGATTAAGTAAAAAGGTTATCTTGAGGAATACCAAATATCTTGATGTTTAAAGATCTGTGATGCTTAACTCAAACTACGGCATGCATATATTTTATAATATATATGTACATGCATATTCCCCAATTCAAATTCAAGATAGGAGGACACACTAACCCAATTGGCTTATTATTCTAATTATTAAAATGTACCCAGACCTTTATTTAATAATTACTTTATACAAATATAAAATACAAAGATAAATTTCCATTTGTGCCTGTTTTTTTGTATTTAGTAGTTTTGTTTTGTTTTGAAACCACAGTAATAGATATTGTTCTAGCAATTGATTTTATTTCCTAAACTTACATCCTCATTATATATATTTATGTGTACTTTTGGTTCCATGTATTCTATGCTACTTTCTCAGGGCTTGTCTTGGTTACTTTTCCAGTGCCATGACAAAACACCATGACCAATGCAACTTTCAAAAAGAACCACTTAATTTGGGGCCCACTGTTCTAAAGAATTAGAGTCTATGATCATAGTGGTGGGAAAAATGGCAGCAGGAAGGCAGGCATGGGTCTGAGGTGGTAGCTAAAAGCTTACATCTTATCAGCAAGCATGAACAAAGAGAGTTAACTGGAAATGGATCTGGCTTTTGAAACCTCAAAGCCCATCCTTGGTGACACACCTCCTCCGGCAAGGTAACACCTTCTAATTTATCTCATATAGTTTTATCATCTGTGAACTAAGTATTCAAATCTATGAGTCTAAAAGAAAATTCTTATTCAAATCACTACTCTCTGCACTCTGGCTTTATCAATAGCTTTGCCTTATTTGTGTTTGGCACCACTTAGGCCTGCCCTCCTCCCTTCTTTGATTATGAGGACTTCCATTGCTTTCTCTTAATCCTTCACACCATCCATCAGAACTGACATTTGGCAGATTACAGTGTCACCTACAGTGGGGAGTACTATATGCCCTCAGTTTGATATGCTTCCTTCATGTCTGCATTTGTATACTGTAACTTCAGAGAGAATCACCTGTGTATAGAAAATGGTGGATTCCTTGGAATATGGTAAAAATGGTGGAATTTCAGGCAATGAAAATTGGAGTAAAGCCAGTTGTCTCTATATAGTTGAAAATAAGGTATAAATCCCCCCAACACACACACACCTTACATTTGAGCCAGCCATTTACATTGGGCTTCATTTTTGAACAATAGATCAAAGAAGTATCACCTACAAACTTATTCACTATAATGTGCATGGGAAGAAATTTAACCCTTATGTCAAACCACAAGGAAGGTTATCCCTCTTCCATTGTTTGGATGTCATTGTAGGCTTAGGGTTTTGTGAGTTAAGGGCTTTTGATATTCACAAGGGTTTAGTTTTCTTTTGTGTAGGTAGGATCTCAATATGTATTTTTATATTCTTTTTTTGAGTAAATGTTTTAGAATACCTGTGTTTGAGCCTCTCTTGAAGGAAAAAAAATCCTGTAAATTTTGTTAATGTGGTTTTTATGAAACAATCACACTGCATGGGGCTCCTCAATCTTTACTTAGCAGTGAACAGAAAGGCCCCCTGTTCCAAGGCCTTTGTTCTTTTCTCTTTATTTTTACTCATATTAGTAAGAATCTTAATGTAAAAATGAATTGTGAGGAAAAATTTAAAGTAACAGCTTTTAGATGATTTGATGATTCTTCTGCAGTTTAGAAACATTTTTATAATATAATACATTTATTAATTCTTTATGAATTTATTAGAAAATTTCTAGGTCCTATTTCTCCTCACTCACACCTAACTCTCTCCAAATCCAAATATTGTCTGCTTACTCCTTCCAACATTGGGTGGTTTTCTATTTGTTTGTTTGCTTGTTTGTTCATTTATTTATTTATTTATTTATTTTAAGTAACCCATCTGTTCTAGTTTGTTCAGCCCATATATTCGGGGTACAGGAAAATTCAAATGTGCATGTGTGTTTCCGTACACACGCATGTGTATATATGCCTGTTTCTGTCTGTGTTTATTGAAAATATGTTTTCCATACAATATATTCTGATCAGGATTTCCTCTCTCCCGTCTTCTCATAGAGCTTTCCCACCTCCACGCCCTCCAACTCCATGTTGTTTTTTTCTGTTTAAAAACAAACAGGCAAATAAAAACAAACAAACCAGAATTAAACAAAAACACAGGAAACACACGTACACAGAGAAAACCAATATATATCCCAAGCCACAACCTACATAAAAAATTAAAGACAATAGCATACAAGCAAAAGACCAGCAAGATAAAGATTGCTCAAACAATGTAATGTGAGACAAACGAACAACCAAAACCAACCAAACAAACAAAACCTGCACAAATGCCATTGAGGCTGTTTTGTGTTTTCCACCCATTGCTGAACACGGAGTCTGCTCTTGAATGTGGTTTACATACTCAGTGAGACTCTTCTGGAGAAAAATAATTTTTCCTTATAGCTAGGTGGTCATTGACTTCTGGTGATTCGGAATGAGTTCCTAGTCTGAATGCAAAGGTACTCCTCTGAATAACTGTTGATCTAAAAGCTTATACCATTTTCACACCCAAATTCCTTGATTTTTATTTTTAAACTTGCTAGTTGAGAAGCATCATTTGGGCCAAACCTAACCAAAGATAATTCTGAAAACCATTTGGACTGCTTTGTAGTTAAGTCAATAGCATTCAGATATAGCTGTTCCCACTGAAAATACGCTAGGCATATACATGACAACATGGTGCCTGCTAGCAACAGACCATGTGATCTGCAAGAACCTGGCTCTCACATTTTCAAATGTCTTACTGGCCTTCAGTCTCTTCTGAGCCTGATGTTTTTTAAATTTTTAATGTTTTAATATTAGTTATAGTTTATTAACTTTATATCCCAGCTGTAGCCCACTCCCTCATTCCCTCCCATTCACACACTCCCTCCCTCATCTTTAGCCTGACTTTTAAATTATGTGTTTTTGAATATGATTTAACAATAATTATTGGTGATGAATTAGCTTACCTTATTTGTTTATATTGTGAATGCTGCGGTTTTCAGATAATGAGCATGAAATCTGAAACATTTCTCAGAGTATTGCCTTAGAATCCTTGCATCCTGTCATGTGGTATGGATACTGAACATACAGTTTCCTGGACAATGTATTCTTCACTCACTGTCAGATTCTGGGAAGTTATTTGAGGAAACCATTATTTAATCTGAATTCTTTCAAGGTTATTTTGCTGACAGACATTTCTGGGGCCAGAAAAGTTTACAACTTAGTTCTTTCTATTCTGAAATTAACCTAGGCATGAGTGCTAAATGCTTTTAAGGATTCCTCAACTCTTTTCTGCCATTCTTTGCTTATATAACTGTTAAATAACTGTATTTGCCTGCTTTAATAGACTATTCTCAAGTGCACATTCTAAAATGCCACCCAGTTTAGTAAGACAGATAGCCTGCCTTGAGCGTGTTTTCCAAAAATTTCCTTAGCCTCAGCCAAGGACACTAGATAGCTTCAGCTAGTTCCAGGCTGTCAACTGATCTTATATCCCCTCCCAGTAAAGCAACTGTAGAACCATCATCAAAGCAGGTGTTGCTGTAGCTTACGCTCTCTATGCTTGTGAGCCTCAAGACCACCTTGCAGAGAGACGTTCTTGGAACATCTTGTGCTTTTGAATTCTGCTATATAAGTAAGTCATTGTTTGCTCAAATAAAGAGTCTTTTCCGTTTTTGATTTTACATTTTACAATTTTATATTATGTTGACTGAGCTGTTTCTTACTATCATTTGAGAAAGGCAGGTTAGCTAGTAAGTGACACTAGTTAAAAGCCTTGATTCTATAACAAGTCAATAAACTTGTAAGAAAGACTAACATTTTCCAAACCACAGGTTCCTTCTCTGAAAATAGGCTAATAATAATAATAATAATAATAATAATAATAATAATAATAATTTGTGTTTATGGTCATTGTCTTGATGTTTTTGATACTGGGAAGTTTTTACTTTCAAAAGTTTGGAAATATGTAAGGAAAATCAAATAATTCAGCTTATTTTTCTATAGAATCTTTATTTTCTTTCTAATGTGAAAGTGAGGACTAAGAAATATTAAGATTAAGAATATTGTGTGAAACTTTTCTGTCAGCATTAGATACATCTATACACAATGAAAGTCTGGTTCTTTAAAGTAGCTGTGAATGTCTCCATGGCGTCTCCAATTGTTGAATGTCAAGATTTTGTTAATTAATCATAATATAGTTAACAGATGGTAAAATTACATTTGTAGAGAAATGTTTGTACGAGTCTGTATGGTTACCTGGAATGTAATATGAACACTGTCATGATATAAATATTGAAACAGAGTTTTTGTATATATAAATGTTAGGGGTTTGTGATTTCAATGGAAGTAAAAAATATTATTCCAAAGTTGAAATTTAAAACTTGTAAGATATTTTTGTGTTCATAATGAGTAAAATAGTAACTCATAGATTGTACCCAGTCTTTCTTTGAAACTATGTTTCAGATGTTGAGACAGATGGCTGGATTATTGCTGTTGTTTCTCTACCTGCTTAAATGTTAATTCTTATTGTCTATTAGATATATTTCAGTCTAAACCTGGATTCAGCAGATGATCAATGGACATTTTTCAGTTAAGGGTTGTGTTATCTATCAATGTCAAATGACTGCTTAAAGGAATTCTCCCTCTTTTAATTACATTTTTAAAAGTAACTGACAACGTGACAGCTTTAAATACAGGATCTTCATACAGATGTCAGATTGTTTGATTCTTTCCCATCCCACTTTTCCTCTTGTATTTATGGATCCTTTTGCTCTAGAATACCCCCTTCAATTTTGTCCTATTTTTTATCTTTTTTTTTTATTGTCTTAAGAGTCTAATGACATGGAAATAGGTTTTTAAAACCTATTTTAATTTTAGGAGATTAAGCAATCTCAACATAACATAGGGCCATGTAGACAGTCCTGGCATATCTACCTCTGCACTGGGAAGAGGACACTGAAGGTAGATTGGTGTGAGTTGAAATTAACCAGCTATACTGTAGTAAGCAACAGATGCATAAAACTAACCCCCTAGCAAAAAGGGATTAAAGAAACGTTGCATTTCTATTCTCCTCTGGGATTCTGCATTCCTTGGGATATTCCTCTGAAAGTTTGAAGATAGGAACTTTTGAGAGTAAAGAAAGTATCACACGTTCAAGTTGGTCTCTCACACAGGGACCACCTGTTTTATGAGATACTTTCCTGGGGAAGAAGGAAAAGCCCAATTACAATTTCAGATGCATGGCACATGGTTCTGAACAGAACATGTATCTACTATATAATGTGTGTTTTTTTGTAACATTTTTTGTTTTGTTTTGTTTTGTTTTCAGAACACAGGGTTCCTCATTGTAGCCCTTGTTGTCTTGGAACTCTCTGTAGATCAGGTTGGCTTTGTATTCATACAGACCTGCCTGCCTCTGCCTCCAGAGCTCTGGGATTAAATGCATGTGCCACCACTGCCCAGATATAATGTATATTTCATGGCAAGAAAAGAGCAATTAAAATTTCTTACATGTACAGATGGCCTGTGAGTTGCAATAGGCTTATGTTCCAATAAACCCACAATAAGTAAAAAATATCATTAGTTAAAACAAAGAATAGATTCCTGCCAAACTTCATAGCTGAGGGACACAGCACACAATGATGTATCACTTGTCTGTTTTTCTGTTTCTGTGGATGGCTGGAAGGGGCAGACTAATGCTCAGCTCAGCAGAGCGTTGATCATGTATTATTGGATTGAGGAGAGGGTCAGAATTCAAAGCACAGTTTCTACTAAATACATATTTTCACACCACTGAAAAAGTCAAAATCTGAAATTGCCATAATAAGTAGAAGAACACTCGTATTTATGTTTTTCTTTCTCCAAAGGCAGAAGGGATGAGGATCAGTTAGTGATAAATCCCAAGAAGTGTGATTTTTCTAGCGAAGCAGTGTATGGTACCTTAATATATATATAATGAAGATGCTTTTGTGATTTCTTGGTTTTTGTAGTGGTACCTTTGGAATTTGTTGCCTCTTTCCTGCTAGGGCTCTTACTGATAGTCTCTCTCTCTCTCTCTCTCTCTCTCTCTCTCTCTCTCTCTCTCTCTCTCATACACACACACACACATACACACTTTTGCAGAGGTGTGGACACGGCTACTTAAAGTGTACCAAGTGCTGATGCTATGGCCACTCTGATAGGAGAGAACAAATTTTTACTGTGTTGTCCAAAATGCAAAGAATTTGTGAAGCACTGTGAGAATGACCAATCAGATTCAGTCTCTTGCCATCAGATTTCCACTGTGTCTCTGATGTTTAAATGCCAAAGAGGAAGCCCTGGTGACACAGATAGTAGAGACTGGTCTCCCAAGACACAGGAAAAAGACAGAATGTGGTCCCTTAAAAAAAGGAGATATCTCTCCCAATCCCACCCTCCCTCCCTCATCTCCTCCAATGTCCCTTCGCCAAGTCCATGGATAGGGGAGGTCCTCCTCCCCTGTCATCTGACACTAGCCTGTCAGGTCTCATCAGGGCTGGCTGCATTGTCTTCCTCTGGAATGAGGAAAGGGGCTCTAGCTGGGTTACAAAGTGAATAAACTGTAATTAATATAAAAATTTAAATTAAAATTAAAAAAGATTATCACCTCTTAAGCCATTTCTTATGAGGCCCAAAAATAAAAGGAACAAAATAAGAGCACCCTTTTCATGCAAAGTCCTTAACAACTATCAGTTTCTGTATGTTCAAAGAACAAATAGTAAACTATGGTTAGGCCATCTATAGATAACATCATGTATGCTAAATAGATATGTGATACACTTTGATCATGATGGCTCCTAGTGAATAAGACTTACCCTCCCCATGTTTAAATTAAATCAGGAGAGCTCACACTACACTACATGTTGTTTTATGTATTAATAATCATATATGAGTTTCTTTACCTTGATGGCTGTTTGTTTTTGGTTGATATATATATATATATATATATATATATATATATATATATATGCATATATGTCAAACATACATGAGAGTCAAATGCTTCATTACATTTGCTTCTGACAACTGTGATCCTTTATTTCAGTGTGTGTTATGACTACTGTTACTAAAAACAAAGGAAGAAAAATTATTAAGCCATTAAAAACCTTTGAATATTCATAACAATATGGCCATGTGTGATTATTTAGAACAGGAAGTTTCTATCAGATGAATAAGTGAAAATCTTTGCATTTTTCTTTCTTCAGCCTTATTCAGACAGTTCTGAGGCAATGACTTACAGTTAATCTTCATTATTGGTAAATTATTTTTCCTTTGGAATGTCAACTAGGAAAAGCTTGTAGACCATGGGGAGCTTTTCACATCAGAATTAGCACTTGAACAAATAAAAAGCTTGGCTTGTTGTATATCCATCATGGGTTAATGTGGATGGAAATGCAGTTGGCTCAGTGAGTGCCTGAATTTTTCTTAATCAGAGATATGCTTGAGGAACACTTTTTAAGAAAGAAAGATCAATTAATAGCAAACTTTCTAAATACAATGATAGAGGGATATGCCCGAAGAATTTGTTACAATGTTATGGATTTATCAAATGACAACTTGCTCAAGAGTAATACAGCCCATCATTTCTGAAACCTCCGTTGGAAATTTCTACAATGGATCCAGGAAAAAAACTACATGCCCACCAAACCTCTACACTATACTCTCACCACACACATAAAAGATGTAAATGGAAAACAAATAAAATATTATTTCAAATCACAGGAATCACATACATGCTGTGAGCATAAGAGGTTGCCAATGATGAATGATTTTGTACATTTATATCTCCAGTTGTAATCAGAAATATAAGCAGACGGCATGCACCATAGGTGGCCCTTTCCTTTAGAGACCATACTAGCACAATTGGCATTGGTAACTGCAGGATATCTCTTCATAGCATAGTTTCCCTTGGGAAAAGAGAAAACTCAATAAAAACCTTTCTCCTTGTCAATTAGAAATGTCCCCAGATCTAAACACCACTAATAATAACCCCCACTCGGAATATCACAGTTTAAACAAACTGAAGATTGTTTATCAACATCACCCAAGCACATCAGAGATTGTGAGAGCTCCTTATCTACTCCATTCAGCTTGAGGAACGGTGTGGTTCTTCATATTCACTGTAGAGCTGAAGCAGCACTGACTCTTCTACACTTGTCCAGGAGAGAAATATGAGAAGAAAGAATGGAATGAGGTAAACCTTTGACTTTTAGTAAAGAGCTCAAAGGTTTCTCTATGCATCAAATGTGGCACTAATTGCAACTGGATTAACTGAACAAATCTTAATTGAGGTGAGAATCAAAATGCTGAACAGATGATAAACATCTGGTATTTCAAGCTTGGAGAGAATGATCTCTCTTTGTGTTCCAAGTTTATTGGTTTATTTTATAGTAAATATGCCCAGTGTTCAGCATTTATTCCAGTTGTCCACTTTTAAATGTCAGTAGAACTCTAGACTCATTCCCTTGTCCAATCCTTAAGCCAAGCAAAAAGTTACTGGAACATTCCAAATGATGAATTAATGTGATGTAATGAAATAGGCACTAGCTCAGAAACCATGAAATCTATTATGGTCATAATTGTTTTACTAGCCAAAATATTAAGAATCAGACTTCTTTGGGCCTGGTTTCAACAAAGATACACAGTTTTGGAAAAGATTGTGGATATTTAGCTATGTTCTTCAGATATGGAATTTCACAGAGTCATCTTGAATTCTACCTTTGCATGTAAGTAATAAAAATACTAAAAGAAGGGCTGTGACTTCTAGCTATAACAGACCATAATCTGATCCTTCTGGTTTATTTGTTGAGATTCCCTAAGTGTTTTGTTTGTCAAAACTGTACAGTGCTATTCAAAGTGATTTAAAAATCAATGAACAAGATACTCTCTTGGAATGCTTTATTTATAAAGTGCTTTAAGAGATATTTTTTTTTCAATGCAGTTTATTCAGGAACCTTGAACAATCATCTGACCCTGGGGAAAGCCAGCCCACTTTAAATAGCCTCTGGGTAGCCAACCTCAGCATGCCACGTGGGCAATGCAGATAGGTCCACATACATGGAAGCAAGAGATATTTTAATATATAAAGTGAAAAAGAAATTTTATGATGTTTCTCCCTTGAAAATGTGTATCATTCCAAGTGTTTGTAACATGAAAACATTCAAAAACAACCCACAAAATGAAACCATATATACTATTTGTATGTGATTTCCACCTTTGGGGAACACATTAGAATTGCCAGTGATTTCTGAATGAAGACACATCAAGCTTTTGTAGTTTGATGGCAATATAAACTAAGGCTAACTTTTATATGCAAAGGAGAGCATATAGAAAGTTTCCAAGAAAACAAACTATATTCCACAGCCAATAGATGAGAATATATATATTTCTCCATCTATGTACCTATTGATCAACTATCTATCATCTGTCTTTGTGCAACATATAAATGTATGTGCATTAATCTACTCCATCATTCTCTCATGCAGAGAGAGCTTTGGAGAAGATGAAAGAACAGAAGATTGCTTGTCAATGAATGCTAAGTGTCAGAGAAGAGGAATATAATTGTAAGCTAGTTGTACAATGGGGTGACAGCAGTGATATAGTCATTAAATCAGGTAAGTTTCTATATAACTAAAATAAAAGTAGCATGGCTGCAGAGAGAGCTTGAATGCTAAAGTGCTTTCCTTGCACTACAAGAGGTCATATAAAAAAGCTACATATGGTGATAAATGCTTGTAAGTCCAACACTAGAGAGATAGAACCAGGTAGATGCATCAGGCCTGCTGGCCAGGCAACCTAGACTGTGGCCAGCACATGTGAATGACAAGAAGTAACATCTGAAAGGCCCCTCTGGTCACCAGGTACATGTACACCTGCATACCTCCTTCACATAAATAAAATTACTCACGCATGCCTATGCGTGAAAACACATACACACATGAATAATGATAACTTTTCCCATCTTTTGCTCTTGAATTCTTTACATCCTTTCTTTCACATTGATTCTGAGTCTTGAAAGGGGTGATGTAAATATCCCACTTAGAGTGAATGAATCTATCATCAACTTATTCTTTGCATTTGGACCAGTCAGAGATCTCTGCATCAAAAGATGCTCATTGCAAAACAAAGATTTTTTTTTTTTGGATGAAGGTAAATAGTAAACTAGCTATTAGTATAAATGTATTTAGAAAGCAGTTCAATGCCATATGAATTAGACAAGCAACAATAAACCAGCAGTAATCCCTTCTATAAGTTCCCATGACCTCTCTAGCCTCTCTTGTCTTGTGACCAGATTAAAGCACTAGTCATGACTTTGCCTGGGAAACAGGATTCAAATTCAATCCAAACATGCACTGTTGAACAGGCAGGTTGTTATTGTAGCTTTGGGTTTACATTTAAATGAGTTCTACATTTAAATGTTGATTTTTCTCACCCTATAGCTTGCATAAAAACTGAGCCCTTTGGACCCTGAAGAGAATGATAAGAAGGGTGACATAGAAAGATCTAGAGTGGACAGGAACTCCAAAAAGAGACCAACAGAGTCATAAAAACTGAGCCCTGCTGACCCTGAAGAGAATGATACAACTACCAAAGACAATGCATGGAGATGACCTAAAAAACTTGCTAAGATGTAGCCCATAGAATCAGTCTCCAAGTGGGAACCCTAGTAGGGGGAGCAGGGACTTTCCTTGGCATGAACTCAGAGGTACTCTCTCTGATCACCTTTCCCTGGGGTATGCAACCTTGCCAGTCCACAGAGGAAGTTAATGCAATCAGGACTGATGAGACCTGATAGGCTAAGGTCAAATAGCAGGGGAGGAGGACCTCCTGTATTAGTGGAGTCCAGGAGGGGCATGGGAGGAGGAGAGGAAAGGAGAGGGGATTGGGAGGGGACAAGGGAGGAAGCCATAGCTGGGACACAAATTGAATAAATTGAAATAAATGATAATAATAAAAAAAGGATTCCTCCATCTGACCAGTTCATTAGTATCCCAATTAAAGAGAAGTCTAGTTTCCATAACAAATACTCATCTTGCTGTATTGCATCTGCACAAAAATACCATAGTACTCTTCCTATTTTTGGCCTAATTTTTTTCTGACACATAATAGGACAAGGGTTTGTGGTGGAGGGAGAGTGGGACCTGGAGGAGATGAGGAAGGGGCTACAGCTAGGATACAAAATGAAATAATTGTAATAAATAATAATAAGAAAGAAAAAAACTCTCAAAGAAAAAAGAAATCAACTGATACTTTTAAAAAAGTATTGCTAGATTTTTATAGCATTACTTCCAAATTTAATTAATTTAATGCTCTCTTGTAACGCCCTTTGACCCCCACTGTGCCAGATACACAGTAAGTATAATGAAAATATTTTATGTTTCATTCACAGCTTAAAGTTTCTTCACTGTTTAAAATTATCAATAGGTTATTATAACTGATGCACAGCTCTGACCATGACTTTCTGAAGATTAAAAACTTCCTTTTTTTTCATTCTATTACATTTCTTTATGTACTGGACCCAACACTTATTTCTGTATTCCTATCTCCACTAGCCTTGTTCAGACTAGAGTAGTATAGATATATAGATAGTTTGAGCTATTTTATTTGCCTCCTTTATTCCCTTGTACCTAAAATATTCTTCACGATTTTTAATCTCATCTCTACAAATATAATAATATTTACCTTAAACCTTAAATAAAGTGCTCAAAGGTATACACAATATTTTTATGCCTTTATTGTGGTGATAGAATTACAAGTGTTTAAATATGGGCAAACTTATCATTTGTATACATTAAATATATAAAGATATCTGCATTTTGATTATATCCTAACATATTCTTAAATGTTTCATGAAAATATTCTTGACTTGTTTACTCAGAGGCAATTTAATTCTTCCCCATATTTGTGTCGATATATGCTTATAATTTAATTATTTTTATTTACTTATTTAAAACCTATGTGTTGAATACTAGTTATATGGCAGAAAAACTAAAATTATATTGTAAAAACATAGAGTATTATCTACCTATAGCTGATAACTTAGTGAGGAAGAGGCATGGCAACCATCAGAAGTTTTCTGAGCAATATATACCACTTAGAACTTTGGAGAAAATTGGTTTTCAGCAATCATTTTTGTCTTAAGATATCAGTGACGAATAAACATGAAAAATTGTGCTGATAAACTGTCATCTTTTCACTGACAAAGACCCCAATCTTTTTCCTTCAGAGATTCTGACTCTGGCTTTTACATGGTAAGGTAGAAATATTTGTGGAGTGAAAACATATTACCAGGCACCCATCTACCTGCCTTGAAATCATCACTATGGGGGAACATTTGAGGGATGGGCACCCAAAAAACTCACAGCTGTTAACCCGTTCAAAGCATAGATTCTCAACACTGTGAGAGCAGCACTTCGTTTTAATTAGCTGTAACATGTCCTTTGCCATTGATGGAGCTGAGGTAAGCCAGGCTCTGTTATGAGAATAATATCGTCTTAGCTGAAGCTGCATTGGTCTGCTACGAACAACACAGGTGCTGCCTTCAGTCATCAGTTCAGATGCAACTTACTTCACAAAGCTAAATGAGTGGTTTTTGGCGTCTGGTACACAACCAAGCATGTTTTTATCAGGGGCATAAAATGCTGTCAGAATGCAGTAAGTTTCCCAAATGTCCACAGACCACGGTCTTGATTTGTGCTGATCTCATGGTGATGTTATTTTTTCTCATTTTAGGGGGTGAATGTAGCCATTATCATCTCAGTTCTTCTCAAATGCCTTTCCTAGACAGCCATTATTGAGATATGACTAAATAGAATGCCCTGAGAGGCAGAAACGTATGCATCCATGAATCTAAATTCAAAAAATGGAAACCAAATAATGTTTTGTTTTGTTTTGTTTTCCCTCATCTCTACAACATACATGTATCAATCAGTAGTGGTTGCCTGGAGAACTCTTGGGAACATTGAAATTTATGCCAGGCTCAAGAAAAGAAAGATATTCATCTGTCTTTAAGACTCTAATCACTTTGTTTTCTTTGAACACAGAAAGGCTCTCCATCCCTAAACTCCTGTTTTGTTTTTTAATGTCATTTTGCTATCTCAAATTTTAGTGTTATATAATCCTATATTCTATTCTAGATTCTGAATAGTACATCATTCCAACTTTATTCACACTACTAATTCTATTTCCTCTTTATGTTCCCATCACCCTCCTCACTCTAAATCACTAAGAATGTGTAGAGAGTAATTACTTTCTGTTATAACCAACCTCTGGTCACCTATACATTATTAATTTATCTAAAAGGGGAACATTTCCATGACTCTCAGAAAGTTAAAGTCACTTATGAGAGGAATCACAGGTAAATTTCTACAGTATGTAAACTGTCATTCTGGACACCCCCGAAAGACATGCATAAATAAAATAAAGTAGGGTACTCAAAATCTATAGTTGCTTGATGTTCATATGAATTCTCTATCACACAGTGTATAGCAACACTGATAATGAGGTGTCAACGTGATGCAAACTCTAATTCACCAAGACATGTTTTTCTGAAGCTGATAGAACATTATAAGAACTTTCAGAGACATGCTTATAATTGAATTCTCCAAATTAGAAAAAAATTTCTAAACCATTTGGATCAAAATCTCCAAAACATTTAGATTCTGTTTATAGAGAACAAAGGATTGAATAACTCACATTTCCAGTTATCTGTTGCCTTAAATGTAACATATGCTGTCATTTTATTTCCCTTGAATGTTAGACATTTTCATCTGTACAGGTAAGGTTACGTTGAGACACACACACACACACACACACACACACACACACACACACACACGCACACAGAATGAAAATGAATATTACTATACTTTTGGTACACTGTATACACAGCAAGTTGGTGGAAAGGACAAATTCCTGGAATTCCTCAAAGGAGGAAAGGACAGATTCCTGGAATTAGTTCTCTCCTTCGGGTGGGTCTGCAGATTGAACGCAGGCTGTAAAGCTCGCAAGACAGGTGTTTTACCCAGGGAGCCACCTCTCTGGCTCATGAATAAGTTTGTTTGTTTTCATTTTATTTATATAGTAACTGTATTAGTGCCCATGGGTATATGTAGGTTTATTTATCTATTCAGAAGGTTGGATATCATAATTTATTTTCAAATCAGAGGCAGATAAGTCTTTTTACTGTCTGGTAGTTTTGACAAGTAAATATTTGTCGAGATATTTCTAATTAACAAATACAATTACTCACATTTGTGAAGCATAGTGTGACAATTTTCTGCTTACATAAAATATGTAATTTTCAAATTTGGAGAACTAGAATTTTCAGTTTTTCAAATATTTTTATGGGTTGATAAATTCTTATCTCAATTATTTTGAAATTTATGCCAAAAACATTATGAACTGTAGTCACCCCGATGTGTTAAAGAAATTCAGTCCTTTTCTCTGATGATATCCGTGAGTTCATTCTTTATGTAATTAATCATTGATAGAAATTCACATCAAATATTCCACTAAGAAACACCAGTTCTGTTTGGGATATTTGCATACTTTCTTTAATATTTAAAAAGAAAGCAATCATTTATATTTTAGTCTAACATAAAGTAGAGAGGAGGCCTTTCAAATTCTTGCTTTTTAATTTAATTTTATTTATATATTAATTTATTACAATTTATTCACATTGTATCCCCACTGTGTCCCTCTCCCTTGTCTTCTCCCAGTCCCACCCACCATCCCTCTTCTCCCCCTATGCCCTTTCCCTAGTGTCCTGTTAGGGGAGCACCTTCTCCCCTTCTACCTGTCCCTAGCCTATCAGGTTTCATCAAAGCTGGCTGTATCATCTTCCCCTGTGTCCTAGCAAGGCTGTATCCCCCAGGAGGAGGTGATCAAAGAGCCAGCCACTGAATTCCTATCAGAGACAGCCCCTGTATCCCTTACAAGAGGACCCACTTGGAAACTGAGCAGCCAATGGGCTTCCTTTGGATAGGGGGACCAGGTCCTCTCCTGCATGGTCCTGGCCCTTTCTCAGAAAATTAGGATTAGTGCTACCTCAAGATACAGCTGTACCACTCCTAGTCATATACCCCAAAGATGGCCCACCATTCAATAAGGACATTTGCGCAACTATGTTTGTAGCAGCTTTATTTGTAATAGCCAGAATCTGGAAACAACTTAGGTGTCCCTCAATGGAAGAATAGATACAGAAAGTGTGGTATATTTACACAATGGAATACTTCTCAGCAATTATAAACAAGGAAATCATGAAATTTGCAGACAAATGGTGGGAACTAGAAAAGATCATCCTGAGTGAGGCAACTCATAAGCAGAAAGGGACATATGATATATATTCACTTATAAGTGGATTTTAGCCATATAATATAGGATAAATATTCTAAAATCTATAGCCCTAAAGAATTTCAGCAACACAGAGGACCTTCAGAAGATGCTTAATCCTCATTCAAAAGGGCAAATAGGATAAACATCAGAAGTAGGAAAGAGAAGGAAACAGGACAGGAGCCTTCTACAGAAGACCTTCGAAAGACTCTACCCATCAGGGTATCAAAGGAGACTGAGACTCATAGTGAAACTTTGGACAGAGTGCCAGAATCCTTATGGAAGAAGAGGGAGATAGAAGACCTGGAGGGGACAGGAGCTCCACAAGGAGAACAACAGAGCCAAAATACCTAGGCTCAAGGGGCCCTGCAGAGACTGATACTCAAAATCTTGTTTAAAAACCGTCTTGCCACGGGTGAAGGAATCAGAGAGTTTGTATGGTTTAGTTTTTGAAAGACTAAAAAAAACATTCAGAAACAAGGACATTTTCAGGAGTATCCAAGACCAGTATTCTGTAAGATTACAGTTTGATTCTGAAGCTTATAGATAATGAATATTATGTAAGAGTTTGTGATGGATGGCATGAATCATTTACATTTGTTGTTCTCAGCCTGGCAGTAGTCTTGGATGCCACTGTCAGCTTCTGGACCCTGGGATTGGGGTTCCATTCTCTCAGTAATGCCCAGAGTCCTTTAAAACACAGGCCTGATGAGGAGTAGCTCTAGCAGTCCAGAGGGCAAGTAAGGTGAGACACAAGCCCATGGAACACAGGTCAATGGCTGCCAGGCAGTTCCGCACACTGGTGAACTGCAGGTGTACAGCTCCACACGGTCGATTGACTCAGTCAAGCCCTGAGAAGTCTAGAAACTCACTGTGGCTGGGCAAGCTTCCGCTGGCCTAGCTGGCAGCCAAGCCCCAAGAGTTCTGCAATGAATCTCCAGGGAGGAGGCTAGCTCTCCTTCCTTCAAAATAAAAGATGACTCTCAGGTGGCCATGGTGGAAGCCTGATGTTATTATGCAGCCCCCAGCACCCAGCATGCTGATTTCATGGGAAATCAGGGAAGTATAAATCCTGGGCAGTGGGAGGGGTATCGAGAGTGAGCATGTTCGATTCATTCCTCGGGGCTGGAAGTGCTAAGGACACTTGCTTTACATGTGGTGGCACAGTACCTCCTTTACACAGCAATTAATTATCCTATGGGTGGGGGGAATCTCCAAGTACAATGGAAGGTCACAGCTGAAAACTAAGATCTTAGCATAGGGTGGAGGATTTCCAGGAATCCCAAGGTGGCTGCAGAGCAGGTTTTCTTACAGGAAAGGATCAAGCCCATAATCTTTCCTGAGGGCTATGTTATGCTCCTTAGAGGATTTTGGGATTCAGAGAGGGCACCCCACTGAGAAAGGTAGTCCATTGTAATAGACCAAACAGTTGGCAATCTGGAAATGCCAGCCTTCAACCTCAGAAGCAGTGCTCTGCATACGTTGATTGGCCTGAGACTGCCTAGACATTCTGGGCAAAGGAGGAAACCCAAGAAAGAAATGTGAGCAGGCTCTGCAGCACCAATGACTCTGTCTCAAAATGAACGTGGGCCACGCACTAATGTTTGCGAGGTGAGTAGGTTTGTCCTTGAGTTGTCCTGTCTCTTGTGATTCTGAATTTAAGAGATTAAGAGAGGGCAAATAAGTATTCTGATCTGAATTTCACCAGTTTTCAAGTGCTGCAGGATTAAACCAATATTATCTCAAGTAAATAATATCCTTTTGTCTCAGGCTCATCATGTCATGAAAGAAAAAATGTTGAAAATAAAAGAGTTACAGCTGCCAATATTTGAATGAAAGATGTTTGGAGACTTTTAGGATACATGTTTCATATTTGCATAAACAGATATTAAATATTGATAAAAATGTTTTTTTCTAGTTATCAATTTACCTTTTGAACTCCACTGACTGTTATTTTAAGTATTAGAATGTATTACTGTATGATACCTTTCATCCTTACATACTGAGGGTTTCTACAATTTGTATTTTCCAAAGTTTCTTGTAACTTTAACTTTTTTTTTCCAAATGAGGAAAATGGGGAGGTTAATTGATGCTTTATTACAGAGAGATTCAATAAGGGCCAGAAATAGACAGAGTGTGTCATCCCTTCTCATCTTGGTTCAGATCATAAAAAGAATGTTTGGCTTATAAATATATTTAATGACAGAGTTCCTGGAATTGTTAATTAGGAGAATCATTAAAATATGCTTCCTTTCAATGCAAAGGGAAATTTTTCAAAGTTGGGTATGTTTTAGTGAAAGCTTGTAAAATAGGTATCAATTTATTAAGATTTATGAATTGGCTTCCCACTTAGGAAAAAATTTTAAAATGGCTAACAGCGATTGCATATCCTCACCTTCATACACGCTATTGAGCGCATTCCATTCTTTTCTAATGCTGGGGGCTTGGGAAAACTATATATTCCTCTACAGCTTAAGACCACCTTTAAGGGTAACACCTTTGTAAAACAGAGAGAAAACTAGACAGAAAATGAAAGGTCGTATTTAGGGGAGTCTGACAGACTACTTGACACCCTTTTAGGAGTAGCTGTCAATGATCAGTTTATAAGGACTACATGTGCCTAGATAAAATATAAGAGCAGTGATGCCAGAATGATAAAAATAAGTCACAATAAGACTGAGACCTTAATGTTGTTTTCTTTGAATAATATTAAATGGAATATGCTTCTAGAACCAGTTTAATTTTGGATAATTAATTTTATTTTCAAAGAGAAAGCGTTTGTTAATATTTTAATATAATAGCTATATTAGAGAAAACTTTGAAAATTCTTCATTAAAAATGGACGATATTTAACCAGAGAAAAACCAGGACTCACAAGGACATTCTACAGTGGGGCTTTAGATTCACAACCTGTGGCATGAATGTGCTGACCTAGAAAAAAATAGAAGTCAGAATGGTGTAAATTTTGATTCCCAATAAAGAAGAGATCCTGTCAGAGATGTGCAAAAATAGAATATGACTTGGCTACTTCAGCAAATGGACAAGCCTAGACTCTGCTGTTGAAGGGATTCAAGAATCAGATAAATCATTGGTTTAATTGGAATTTAAGGTCCTTACAAGCATAAAGATCCCATTATTCTTGCCAAGATATGTAATGAGGCAATAATTTCTATGGAGAAGTCAGGACTCAGAAAACTAGAAATGACTGTGGGAAGAAAGAACTTTAATGGAGGTTACTGTTTTCAGAGATAAAATGGAAGAGTGATATCATTGCCTAAGAACACTCTTGATAGATTGGAACACACCCTAAAACCTAACTGTGGATATATCCAGACCAACAAAAGAAAATGTTCTTAAACATTTTAAGTTATTTTGACAAAAAAAATCATTTTGAGGGGTAAGAAACACAGAGCTCTGGAGTACAAACCTTAATGTCTATATCTTGGTTGGGTCATTGCCATATTAAATGACATTGAAACAAGATGGGACCACCGAGGTATGTGAGAGAAAAAAGAAGTTGTTTCCTAGTAAGTGTAGAGTTTTATCTGTGAAACTCAGTAGGTCTGTAAGTCTTCCAGTGCATGAAAACCCTTGATACTATTGAAAGAGCTGTTTAAAATGGCTAGCATGAAAAGTAAGCCTTTTTCCAAATAGCCAGTTTTGTTGTTGTTGTTTTGTTATTTGTTTGTTTGGGTTTTTTTTGTTATTTTGTATTTGTTTTTTTACCAAAAGGGAATGATATAATGTAGTCTTTTTGAAAACCCACCTTTCCTCTCTGCAATGACTTACATATTTGTCAAGATCACTAAGTGGACTATAGTGAATATGATCATTCCTCCATGTACCATCACAGGGTAAATGCTCCTGGAATACTCTTGCTGTTTTGGATTTTCTCCTTCTTCTTAACCTGTCATGAGAAAATTTTTGAGAATTCCATACAGATGTAGAGGGACATATGATCATTTTTCTGATACAATTCTCACTTTATTATTATTATATTTATTATTATCTAACTCATATATGTGTGTATTACTGTTCAACATCTATACTTAATAATATCCTGATTAATGTAAATGATACTGTTCTAATGCGTGTACAAAATAATACTCTTGAGTGCAGTGCTTAGCCTCGCATCCTGAGCGTAACATTTTGGCTTTTTATGGTATCCAACCATGCTTGGGGAGAATGTCCTGCTTCAATGGCTGTAAAGGCCTGAATGATCATGGCTGCATCACACTGTTGTGAGACTCTAATCTTGCATATATACCACAGGCAAACCAAGGAGACCAACACCAGAAGGCCTGCTAATGCTCCCATGCCCGCCCATTCCTTCAGATGATTCATGGCTGCAGCAATCCATGATGATAATCATGTGGCTAGTCCTGCGTCCACTCTGGTAGAATTTACTGTGACAATGGCCACTCTCAGCTGCTCCATCGTAGTATCGAATTCTCCAGTCCAATTACCTAAAATATAGCTCGACAATTGTTTAGACAGATTTGCAGCACAGGAAAAATTCTCATGTTACATGCTAGTGACTCAAAGTCCAGCATATTTTCATTGACAGCCAAGTTGAGCTATTTGCCATAGGGTATCAATTTGCTCCTGCACGAGGTCAATCCTCTGATTGAACACCATCAAGCTTCCTTTTAGTTGAGCATTAATTCCTTTATGTACAACTAAGGCATGAGCTACATTGGCTAAATGATTGTTCAGGGTCTGAGCAGTCTGCCCAGTATGACTCATGGCTAATGCCCCGGTGGTAGCTCCAACAGCCGCCAATGAGATGGTAGTAACAATGATGGCTGTAGTTCCAAGATCCCTTTTCTGTCTGAAGAGAGTCATAGCGTGAGGGGCATCAACGGGCACAGGCACGCAGTGAGGCATGCAAGTAACCAGGGCATACCTAAATTTACTAGCATTCCAGCATTGGGCAAAAAAGCAAGTATCATTACCACAATTACTTGGCTCTATCTGGCTAATAATGAATAAAAATGGGGGATATAGACAAACAGGTGTGGGCTTATAGCAAATATTATGCTTTGGACCCAGAGAAGAGCATGTCTGGTTGCATGCGGGTTGATGCCCCAGGTCCCGCCTCTGAGAAAAAGGTATCAGACGGGTCTGATGCTCTTTGGGTGGATGACACCTAAACGAACATCGGTACAAAGTCCCAATTTATTTCTAATATCAGAGATCAGACCTCTACTCTTGCCTGATGCGTCTAAAACAAAAAGGGGGAACTGTAGAGAGCTGCGGAATGCTATGCCTTAAAGATGGAGCTGGTTTCCGCCTTCCACCTTCCCGAAGGTGAGTGCTCTCTGTCACGAACAATTCCCATTTGGCTAAGGCTGAGGATCTGGCTTGCTTCCATGTATGTGGACCTATCTGCATTGCCCCCGTGGCACGCCTGGGTTGGCTACCCAGAGGCTATTTAAGCTGTGGGCTGGCTTTCCCCAGGGTCCGAGGATTGTTCAAGGTTCCTGAATAAACTGCATTGAAAAAAAAAAAAAATAAGAGGATGAGGGAGGGGTTTATGGGTGGATACAAAATGAATAAACTGTAATTAATAAAAGTTAAAAAAATAATACTCATAGTTTGTGTTTGAGTAAGCAGTAGTATATACTGTGAAACCTATTGAATGCACCTCTTTTTCTTGCAGTCTGAATTTTGCTTCTATCTTTAAAGGACATTTCATTTATGAAGTAAACAGCTCTAAAGGAAAGAATCATGGAGTGTGAACATACTCACAAGACAGATAACCTATGTTCAATCTCTGTGATCTACATGGTGAAGAAGAGGGTTAACTATTGCAAGTTGTCCTATGTACTTAACACCCTTGGGCACATACACACACACACACACGCACACACACACACACTCACACACTTAAATAAATAAATAGATAGATAGATAGATAAAACTTCAAAAATTAAAAAAATAACTGATCTTATTGCTAAAGAATAAAAAAATCACAAATAAAACAAACACATCATTAATAGATTACATGATTCTATCTGGTATTGTTTTATGTATGGTAAGGGCTGAGGCAAGAGAAACATAAATTTAAGTCCTACATGGCTGCAGATCAGATTCAAAAACTCCTTGAGCATCACAGTAAGATCTGTCTTAGCACAAAAGTAAGAAACTAGCTGGAGAAACCACACAGTGATAGAGAGATTTTCCTGGTATATATGAGGGCCTGGGCTCAAAACCAAACTAAAAATGGGATTTAGACCATTTTGTTTAGACATCCAGTGATTCTTTGTTGTCCTACAGAAACAGATCATTTTCTTACCAACAACCCAAATTAAAATACCTTGCATGGTCTGCCACAAATTTAGCTTACTTCCTGCTGATTTGGAAGGGAAAAGGCTGGAAGGGGAAAAAAATAGAATCTATATCAGGCTTATCTTCAAAAAATTTAGAAATCATGGCTCATGCTGGGGTTTACCATTAACATTTCAATACTTTCTGTCATCATCATTCCAATGGACTGAAAAGGTATCTGTGTCCTTTAATGGGCACACTACTTAGGCCAATATAACATACACACCAGTTTGCTTAGCACTTAAGAAATACAAAGGATAATACTGCAATTTACATAACTCCTTAAAAAACAAATCAAAAATTTAAACTACATGTGACAAGCCTAAATTATCTGTGCTTAAATCTCGAAAACGTTGTGGTAGAATGCCATATTCATAGCTGCTCTATTTAGTTTGTTTGTGTTCTTAGTAAGTTTCTGCTTTAAATTGCTTTTAGTGTACACTGCATCAAACTGTTTACTTGGTTCCATTTAAGGTTCTGCTTTTCATCTCAGCCCCTTGATTCTTGTACCCATTATTCACACTGTCTGCCTAGCAGACTCTCCTCCAGTGGGTTATTGTCAGGTCTCATACTGATGCAGTTAAGGTCGTGTCAAAAGTGCACTTGCCTAGTAAGGTAAACTGCACTTTTCTAGGGTTTGCTAAAATCAAAGTAATTATTTCTAGTTACAGAGGTAACCTGGCTAATCTGCTTTGAGCAGAAACTGAAAAAAAATTTGAATGCATTGGTGGATGAACTTGGCAGGGAGGCAAGCGTGAGAAGAAAACGCTACATCTCATCTTAATTTCACAGATAACTCCAAAAAAGCATGAGGCGATGGTGAGAGTTAGAGTTTGCATTTGCAGAAAGACATAATGCCTTTCTACCATTTCATGTTTGTGCATTGAAGATAATAATTAGTGGATTCTTCACTGCTTCTGGAGTGAAGGACCAAGGAAAAGGATCTAAAGTTGAAGAAGCTACTGATAACTGCGAAGAGCCAAAAGGAAAGTAACTATTCTAAAAATCCAATATTTAAAAACAAATTTTGGGCAAAACACAAAATTTTGCACATTTATTGATTAGCATGTGATCTTTAAATGTGTTACTATATATTTTCAGTACATGTCCTTCTGACAAGTCTATTAGGTTCTACATACTGGCCTGCTCTGTTTTCTTCTGCAGCAGATAAACTGGTGTTGGAATTACAGGCCCAGCTACCTACGTTCAATTCAGCATAAGTTTGTACATTTATTCAAGTATTTGTAGTTTCTTTGTGGCTTACACATTTAGAATTATGGATTTTAGCTTCTATTGAGGATTACAACAATTATTCATTATGCATGTTCAATCTACAGTCCAACACAACCAGCAATGGTTATTTATTCTATCGAATGAAAACTTAACATCTTTAAATCACACTTAAACCATCTGCCATTTTCTAGTACTAGGATATCCACCATTCCACACGCAAGTTCTACAGGATCAACTTGTACCGTTTCTACATGTGGCGATAATTTGTGTTTTTCTACATGGCAGACCTCACTAAAGATAATGTCTGATACACGTGTGTGTGTGTGTGTAAATGAGTGCTGAAGGACACACAGGCAGTTGATATCTCTGTGACACTATTAAGAGTGCTTCAATACATATTATAGTACACACACCCCTTCAGCTGTTTTCATTTTATTTACATATCACTCAGTGTAAAACCTCGCATTAACATGGGTTTCTACCTCAGGTCTTCAGGAAACTTCCACTGTGTTCCATAATGGCAGTTCTGGTTTATGTAGGAATTCTTTTTCCTCCACATTTTAGCAGAAGTAACTCGTCTAGGCATTTGGCTTTGGGAAGATTCTAGGTGAGAATGTTTTGTTCTTTGGTTCCTGTTTCATCTCTGGTTTCTTAGGAGAGTGTGGTGGCTGTGTGTTGTCTGGTAGGAATTCAATAATGGGTGTAGCCCCTGGAGGTTCCAAGTAAAATGTGTTTCTAGGAGTTTGGAGCCGACATTGGAATAGGTACAGGCTATGGATGGGGAGGGTGTGGTGTGCCACAGAAGAGAGGAAATCAGGGTGTTCTATCAGGATCTACTTTGTCCCCTAGAAATAGGGGTAAAGAATGAAAAGAGGCCACAACACATGGGCTGATACAGAACTGGGGATGAGACTCGGAGATGGAGGTAGAGGTGAAGATCCGCAGTTAGTCTCCTTGCTTAGCTAGCCAGAGTGGCCCATAAGTTCCGGGTACAGCTGTTGCAGTTGGGGGCAGGGTGGAATGAGGTGGGGTTGCACAGGTGGTCTGCTGCCGACCTAGGGATGAGGCTGGGGATTAACTTTGGAGGAGCTGAGGGAGAGATGGAGAACTGAAGGCAGCCTACCTGCTGCCTCCTCAGGGGTGGAATGTGGGCTCCCAGGAAATGCCTGCTGGAACTGGAGGGATAAAGGAATGAGTCGAGGGATGGAAGTTCGGAGAAGAAGATCTGTGAGAGCCACTGGAGGTATGGGTAGAGAAGAAGAGGAGACCACAGAAGATGGCCTGCTACAGATGTAGGGGTGAGAATGGGGACTGGACTTAGAGGAGAGGAGGGATAGTCTCCTGCAAGTCTCCAGTGTTCTTCAAACTAGTCAAAAATATTTTCCTTTTTTCAAAGTGGACAAATAGCACCATCGCTTAAGAGCATTTGTTCCAAAGTTTATATCTAGATTAAATTTTCTGTGTTACAGCAGGACTTCATTCTGATCACTACAGCTTCATGTTTTGAAGTAACTGGTATGAAGGTACCTTGTGTCGTGGTTTTTGTTCACTGTATTTTTCATAGACCTACATTTTCAGATGACAAATTTGGAGAGATTTTACGTACATCCTGATATATATCTGCTCTTGGGATTCTAGTAACTTCTATTCAGCTTTATAAGTACTCATATGCATCCTCTAAAGTAGCAGGCCAGTAAGGCTGGAGTTTTCTGCTTCCCCAAATCATTAATATTCAGAAAAGAATCTTCATTAAAGAAAAAACCCAACTAACTTGAACAGATAAAATTTTGCCATTCCTGGTTGTTGTTTTGGATAGAGTTCTGTGCACTTCCAAAAGAGTTATACTAAATTCCTAACTCCAAATTTGATGATATAAGGAGGAGGGGCCAGCAGAATAAATTAAGTTTACACAGCATTGTGAATACTGGTACCCAAATGAAGGAACTCATTTCTATAGGAGGATGTAGTGATCCCAACTTGAATTCTTTCCTCCAAGAGTATACAAAGAATTTAGGTGTACACACCATCCACAAATAGAAGAATCCTCAGCATCCACAACTGTGAGGGATAAAGACAGACTGTTTAAGCCTCTCTATTGTTTTTTACGTTAGCTCAAGTCGACAGGACAAGTGTGTTCTACTTCACTGTCTGGTTGTTCTCCAGTACACACCACGCTGTGTGCTTTCAGCTAGATTAAGTCATTGTTAACTGTACAGGAGTCGTCGGATTTAGCTTTGCTACTGCGATCAACATCAGAGGCTTGTTTTCCTTTATTTTTGAGATTATAATTACAGTATTTCTCCTCTTTTCTTCATCCAAGTCTTCCCACATACCCCTTCCTGCAAATTCATGGCATGATTTTTAATTGCTGTTATGTGCATAGATCATAGATACATAGATAGATAGATAGATTGATTGATTGATTGATAGATGATAGAAAGACAGATGGGAGGTAGATATTCCTAAATATAACGTGCTCAGTCTGTACAGTGTCATTTGTATGTATGTTTCTTTGGTGTTAGATCATGTTTGGTATTAGATAATAAATTAGTATGTTCTTCCCCCAGGAAAACACTTTTTTTTTAAAAAAAAATGACATAGTATCTTAAATTTAAAAGCCATGTTTCAAAACTATTTGTGCTTTGTGATGTCTTAAAAATGTCTGAATAGACATTTAAATATGCATGAAAGCAAAGATCTAAGAGGCTCTAGAGAAAAATATTTTAAGATTAGTTTTATGTAGTAGTACATCTTTATTAGCATATCCCACTTCCTGTTTCTTTATGTTGAGCATTCAATATTATGTAATTTTGAAGGTCAGCATAAAATAAGATAGAAAAAAATACAGATTTCAGAAAAACACACTGGCATGGTTATTCCTATTTATAATAATTTTGCCTTGATATTAACCAAAATAAAATTGATGATTTAATTTTTGCTGCTAATTTATACATATTTAACAATTGCATTCACTACTGGAAGTGTTTATTCCATATTAAAATGAGAACTATTTTACTCTGTGATCATAAGAACGCATTTTTATGAATACTCACCACCAGTTTGTTATAGCCATGTATTTAAAATACTTGACAATTCCTACTTAGATATTGTGATTACCATTTTCTATATATGCAACTTCTGTTCTGTTGTTTGGAGACAGGGTCTGACTTATGCCAGGTTGGTCTGGAACTGCCTGAAATGGACCATACTTTTGAAGTTCTGATACCAGGCCTGTGTGTCTCTGCCACCTATTTTCAGTGACACTAGGGATAAACCCAAGTCTTTTGATACATGAAATGAGCTTTCTGCACACTGAGCTACATCACCATTTTCTAGATATATAAGCCACTAACGGTCTCTCCCCTGGTTCTTCCACATCATTCCCCTTTCTCCATCTTTTCTCTTTCCCTTTCATCATCATTTACCATGTTTATGATGAATTCTTTGTAACTCCCTTGACATGTAGAACTAAAACCATCATAGGCTCAGAAGGCTTCAGTTTGGAGAGTTCATAAGATATGAGCATGCTCTATAGCACAGGCATATGTACAAGAAGCTGGAGAAATGACTGCAAAGGCAGGCACTGGGTGCTTCTGCCAAACCAGGAAAGAAAAGTCTCCTGATTCCTGTGGATTTTATAAGAAACACGTGAACACTGCCCTCAGGCAGCTCTGTGCTTTCCGTAGAGTTGTCTTCAAGCTGGAGTTTTTCCACTGAAAGCTCTTTTTAAGGAGGGAGAAATTAAAATAAAATTTTATAAACTAATTGCTTATTTTTCCTATAAATATATCTTATGTAACAAATGTTTTTTCCTAACAGTCTTCAAATATGTATATACTAAAAGAGTGATTAAGTCATGGTTAAGGTAATGGTGGTAGCCTCACACTTAGCTTCAATCTGTATCTTCTGCCTGAAAGCTACTAGACATAGTTGGCTCTTAGCTGACTTCCGTATTAGTTCTTAGAATGAATCCTTATTTAAAGAGCCATACAAAAATGACATTTTGCCCAGTAGATTTAAATCACTGTTGATGAAGCTGAGTGATCTCCTACATTAGGCAGAGGAAACTCTAATGCCTCGGGGAAGTACAACATGAAGAAAAAGCTAGAAACTATTCACACACCATGTCTGTAGGTCCCGTATATTTTATTTCTTTCATAGTTCATATAATGAGCCTTGAAAACACAGAGCCTTCGTGCGCATTTGAAGTGAAACTCCCTTCTGACTCCATCGGGTAAAGCATGTAAAATGACAAATGCACTTAGCCTTTCAATGAACCCAACTCATATAACTGATGGGTGTTTCAAACCAGTGATGGAAAGACCCCAGGAGTCAGGGGAGTGGGTACCCCTCTCAACACTCAATCTAAAGCTAATGTGAATTGTTTGATTCAACAGTGTGTGGTTGATGTCTCCTTGGAACAGGAATTAACACCTTCAGCATCATCACTGTATTATTGAAGTTAACATTTGCAGGCAGATACATTTTTTATGTTGAACATAAAAATAAGGTTTTCCCTGTAATCTACAGTAGAGATCCATGTGGAAACATAAATCCGAAATGTTGTGGATGCTGAAAAAAAGAATGTCAAAGATGAATGACTTCTGAGAGAATAGCAGAGAGCTTCTGCATGATACATGATGACAGGGAAGATATTATCCCCTGTAATTTGAAAGGGGGGAAATGTATATTTCTTTCCATATAGTCATGAGGAAAAAGCCTTGAAAATAAAGTTATCTTCCAATTTGATTTAACTTTTTTAAAAGAATTTATCTTTTGAAGGAGTGAACTTAGTCACAGGTATACCTTTTTACATCCACATATATTCCTTAAATGAAGATATAGGTGACTCAGCTAGTTTAGTTTCTGGTCACAGAATATGTAAACCTTGAAATGCTTAAGTCTGTGGAGTTCTACCTTCAATATTGTCAGTGGGACATGTGTGAGCCAGGTAACATTTCACCAATGGAAAAAAAATTAAATTTATCTCACAATCTAGGCGCTTTTCCATTTTTCAAAGAAGTAAATTAGCTCAGATGAAGAAGTAAATGGAAGAAGACATGAAGTTTTCCTTGGCTTCAGCAATGAACATGCTTGCTTTCCATGGCTTAGGGAGTGGTTTCTGTGATGCCTCTCAACTTTGCTGGGAGCTATAATAGTACTTTTTTGAGGTTTTACAAGGCTCTTAAACTAATTATGAATTACCTTTAGAAACGCCAGGATATAGTTTGTGAGTTGCTTCAAGGAGGGAAGAGGCTTTTGCATCATGCAGTGTGATACTGATTCACTGCATGGTTCATTTAGAAAACAACCTACATTTTGAAATGTCACTAAACACAGGCAGAGAACAAAGTGGGATAAAAGACCATGGTGGGGATTGCAATTAATCTTGACTTTGAAACTGTTCAAATTTTGAGAAATGTTTTTGTATGGAAAAAAAAAAATTAAAGCAGAGAGAACAAGCAAACAAACAAAACAAAAACAGGTTCAGTGATGAACTGCAACCAGAACATGGCTAGAGTTTGCCAGTCCACCAAGTCAGTTTCTGGCTTCAACTATTTCTTATAATGTTCTGGTGTCCAAAATTTAATTTTCCATATACATTCTTGATTTAATAACAGTACCTATTTTTTATGATATTGTAACACCTAAAAATAAATAATAATAATAAAACTTGAGAACATGTATTGATCTTATGATTATCATAGTTATCAAGGTCCCAATCTAGCAAATATTGTTATCCCTAAAATCATCGTTTCTATTAGGTATTACTCTTGATTTTTAGGCCAGCTCTACTTTTGTCTTTGCACACTAGCTATACGAATTTCCCGAATTCTCCAGACATTTGTTCTTCCATCTAAGAATGATCAGAAGGAGATTGAGTACTCTCATGGGCTTCTGTAAGTCCATCAATCTGACTTGGAATTCCTGAACACTCTGTTCTCCTGAGAGTCACCAACCATGGTACATATTTTTATAGTGCTCCAAATTAGCAGACATTCTGCAGAGAAAAGAATATGGGGATTTTATTTCTGAGAAAATAATTACAGTAAGAACATGATGGCAGAAAGAGCTCATCAAATGCCTGTTTCCAAGGTCTGTATTTATAGTTCAGCATCCACCAGGAGGTTAATGTCCACCATGAGATTGTCCAAATTGCAATTTAAAGAGACACCGAACTGGATTCAGGAAGTTGAGTGTTTTATGAATTTTTGCCTCTAAGTGACATATGCCTTTCTTCAAAAATCACAAAAACAGATTTGTTTGGTGCATGGATGGAGCAGAGAATTACTGATGTAATTGGGTAAGGCTGGCACAGCGTGTTCAGTTTTAGTTGATGACACTGAATAAATCGCTTGTGGGAATAAATTGTGTATTCATGGAAACTTCAACGTACCTGTGAACACAGCCCAGCCCAGAATTTGGAGCTTGATTTGATTTTCTGGTGCATTCAAAGGCATTACGAATATGGGCTTAAACACAAAGGAAAATGCAGCAGTTGGAATCCAGCTGAAAAGTGGCTTCATTTCTGGGAGAGCAGCTTCCCTCTAGAGAGGAGGGGAAGCTGGCTGCATCCCTGTGTGTGCCTTCCTTTGACACCATAGTTTATGCTGAGCTTCATTTACCCTGAATATTGACCCAACCCTACTCTGGGAGATTTCTGTATCTCTTTGGGGGTGACGAAAGCATTTGCCAAGTAACTATATAAGAGTGCTGGCCTTGAGCTTAAAATTGACCATAGCATTTGGTCTTTGTTTCTTTAAATGACATTAATCTCTAAGTGATAGATGAATAAATACAGAAACCAAAATATAAAGAAATGTCCATTTTTTTCTGGCTTAAAGTGGCCTAAATCCCAACACATTTGATTTAGCTACACATATAGAAAGTAATATGATGTTCAAAAGAAATTTGCCTTCATCAGTTCCTAGGTAAGTGGACTGAGAAGTAATTGCTACATAGAAACCAAGCAACAGGCATCTTCCTGATGAAACTATGTACATACTCAAAAAAAAAAAAGAATAACAAATATGCTTCCTGATCGTTGATGCATGCTAAGCATTTTTATTTCAAATTCCCCTGTTCTTAAATTTGCATAGTGTTGTTTTTTAAAAAAAAGTTAGTACACTGTTCAGTCCCAAACAATATAAATTCAGATTAGTCGCTGCTCAGAGGTTTGCAGTTAAGGTCTAACTCCTTCAGGAAATGTATTGCTACTTCTATGAAAAGTATAGAGGCTGTAGAATATGAATTGTTAATCTTTAGTGTTAAAATTAGAAAAAAATACAAATGACAGAGATGATGAAGTACAAACATTTGGACTTCTAAGCAATATACAAAAGTTATAATATTAGATTAGTTAATTTGCTTTGTTTGGTTTTAGTCACATTATCTATAAAGAATAAATTCAGGCTTGAGAGACATATTAGCATTTAAGAACACTTGGTGCTCTTGCAAAGGTCCTAGGTTCAATCCCCAGTATCCACATGGTAGCTCACAACAGTCTGTAAGTCCAGTCCTTTGAGATTGACATCCATTGGCAACAGGCAAATATGCAGGACACAGACATAGGTGTAGGCAAATAACGAAGAACTGTTTTAAAAGCGTAAAATTTGCCATTAAATCAATGTATCTGAAAGTTCTTTGTAAGCCTCATAGTGTAAATGACAGCAGTGTGTAGCATTTAGAGGCGTGAGATCTAGCAGCCAATGCCAGCTGTTCAGATAGAATTTTTGAGTCTTAGAAACAAAATGATTTGAGCAATTTTCTGTTTCCATATGTTTATATATAAAACTAATAATAGATCATGCTTTATAATATTTTGGTATAGACTGAAAATAATTTCTACTTAGAATCACTATTAAAGAGTAAGCATGCAATAATTTTAGTTTTTAAAACATCATTATTCCTTATTACTTTGTGTGTGTGTGTGTGTGTGTGTGTGTGTGTGTGTATACTATGTTTGTGTCTTAGGAGTATGTTCAGGCTCATGCATGGCACAAGGTGCCTGTGCTTCTCAGAGGACATTTGGAGTCAGTTCTTTCTTTCCAGCCTGATTCCAGGAATTGACCTCAGGTCACCAGGCATGTGTAGCAGAGACCTACCCATCTCAAAGGCTCAATAACTTTCTATTACTATATATCATTCTTGATTAAAGAGGTCAGTCTCACTGTTCTTCTTTGCATTTTAGTTTACCATTTCATTCACCTCATTATTCATTTACTTTTAATTTATCATATATATATATATATATATATATATATATATATATATGTCAACCATCCCTATTCATGGAGAGTCATGTGTGGAATAGATCGGTATTTGTGTTTATAATAGAGAGTTTACCCTTGACTCAAGTCTCCTAACAACTCTTGGGACTCTGTTTGACTGAAAATTCATGTGTTTAATGACTTGAAATTTGACTTACAGGACTGACACAATGACATTGAAAACTCTACGACTCTCCACCTGCCTCACCAATATGAATGTTCTTAATATCTCAGAACAGAACTGCTGGATTAAGAATGAGAGTGTGTTGAAACTGAATCAATTAGTTGAGGATAAAACTTATATAGTTGTTTTATATCTAAAACTTTTATTATGAGTGTTTTTAACCTTTTCTCATTAGTAGTTTTTATTTTTTACATTTCTAATTAAATTTCTGTAAATGTATTCAAGGTTGAATGTCAACATAATAAAAGGTTCCCAGTTCATCTTTGCTGTAAACATTGGCTCATGGGGAACATTTGACTAGAACACAGAGCATGAACAATTGATGTCCACTGTTCTCCTTTTTAGTAAGATGATCTCAATCTTTAAAATACAGTGCTTACTCCAGCCACCCTGAAAGAACAAACATTAAGGGTCCAATTTGTTGAAGAGGGAATAGCAGCCAATGATATCCCCTGGTATGATGTTTTATTTCAGTTGCAGACAATTATGACAATAAAAGCAGCAACAAATGATAGCACCAAGCTGAATGCTTATTTTTTTCTACCAAAAATATTAAATAAACATGATTCACCTCAGATCTAACATAATAATAGTTAGCTAAGGAAGTACTTTTCCATGAGTTTCCTATTTTGACTTAGATTTAAGCCCATCAAGAATAAAGGATACGCACTTGGTGATTTCACATTTTTCTTGAAGTATAAAATTTCAAAGATATAGAATCAAACTTAAACTGTTTTCAAGATAATGCAATAGAAAACTTTTGATGGTTCAGTAACTGTATGACCTTGATGAAGGTAACTTTCCTACAAAAATTGAAGTTGCCTGCATCTCATTCTGGAAAAGAATCTAATTTCAATATAAATGTACTCAGAACCCATGGCAACCCGAATTGGATGCAGCTTAGGGAAGAAAGAACACAGTTGTCAACAGAACCTTAGCAATGAACACCGTCTCTGATAAGTGCAGCCCAATGAAAACCTTTGTGAGGTTTAAAAACTAAAATAAAAGAAATAAAGTATTTCCCTGAATAGTTCTTACAGTGAAGGGCCTGTCAAGGTGTAAAAACAAATACTGGTAATACAAGAAATATTTACTTGTTCATTTTCTTGAAAACTGTTACATAGGGTCTTAGTTTCAGCCCAGGTTCACACAAAACAAAGCCCAAGGCAAACACTTGCATAAAAATTGTTTTTCCTTTTTCTTTACCACAGCAGAGGAAAGGTTGGTACTAAAGAACTGGAGCAAGGAAGATAAGTTACACTAGGAAATGAAAAGCAACAATAGGAAGGTATAACTGGTCTTTGTTTTTCCAAAAAAAAAAAAAAAATTAGCAGGACTTATATTTATATTTAGAGCTCTCTACAGAGAAGGAAAAAAAAAGCGTATATTTATTTTGTGGTTTTTATCATCTATTGGTTAAGGATGCTTTTATATTGTTTTTCTGACAATTATGGGAGATGTGGATGTGACTGAAAGTCTTTCTTTCTTCCTTTCTTTCTTTCTTTCTTTCTTTCTTTCTTTCTTTCTTTCTTTCTTTCTTTCTTTCTTTCTTTCTTCCTTCCTTCCTTCCTTCCTTCCTTCCTTCCTTCCTTGCTTGCTTGCTTGCTTGCTTGCTTGCTTGCTTGCTTTTCTTTAGCCTTGGTTGAAAAAAGAGACACAAAAAAACACAACCCACATTAAACGCAGTAAGCTGCCTCTAAAGAAGGTTGCTCAAAACCAGCAGGAAGCTGGTTACAGAAACATAGCCTGGTCAAACCAGGAATGCTGGAAAATATTTGACTACTACCCTAGTGACAGCTCCTAGGCTGTCCTCACCACTGATGGCAGCCTTCCTGATATCAAATCAAATAGAGTTTACTAATTAGTTGCCCTTTTGAAAGTGAATGTCAGCTTGATGGTAGGTAATAAAAAATGAAAATCCTCCCCCTAGTCCCAATCTTTTTCTCTAGTTCAACCAGTTGGGTTTTAAAAAATATCTCAAAAATATGTGTCATCACACCAATGTAGGGTGTCAGTCTTCTCTATATCGTTCTTGTTCTTTGTCTTAATCCATTTTTTCTTAAGGAAAATCACAGTACGTATTTCTGAGTAGAGTAACAGATCTGAAAAAAAAATGTAGGAATTAAAAAATAATTACAATTCTACTACTATATAATGAATATAGTATGCATTTCTTATGTCTTTTCAATTGAAGGCCTAAATGTTATTTAGCCAATACTATGGTAAAGCATTGTATAAAGTATAGTATGAAGAAAGTGCCTTGAATGGTGTCTGACAGGTACACACACAGACACAGAAAGAGAGAGAGAGAGAGAGAGAGAGAGAGAGAGAGAGAGAGAGAGAGATTTAGGTCAGCAGTCCTGAAATTAAACTATTTTTTGTTATTGTTTTGATTTTTGTTTTGTTGCTTTGTTTTGTTTTGTTGTGTTTTCCTCCATGTAGTATGTAAGGAATTCAATACCTGGGCATGGTGGCTCACACTTGTATATCTAGCAGGCTGGAGTTTCAGAAAGGATCAACTCCATGAGTTCAAGATCAGCCTAATCTACAGAATACGGTCCAGGCTAGCCTGGAATACACAGCAAGACTCTACCTCAAAATTATTATTTCAATAAAAAAAAAAAGAAAAAAAAGAATGCAGAAGTGACCAAAATGAACTTATGTTTCAGAAGCAGTCTGTGAAGGTGAAAACAAAAACAAACAAACAAAACCCTACAGGCAGGCATACGGAGGCCCAATATCGTCAGACATTCCCAGTGATAGTCTCCATGGCAAAGGTGATGGGATTGCAGTGGGCTCCTGTTCAAAGCACTAAATAAAATAAGTAGTTGAAATTTTTAACACTAACAAACATACACTTATATTTGCCCAAATTGTTAGAAGAGAGACAATGAGCTACAATTTAGGTTGAGCCAAACAACAGTTTGGTTCTACATCCAGGTAATGCAAGCTAAATTCCTCCATGGCACATTCAAATTACATCACACACAGGGAGAGGAAGACACAGGACAGATGTCAACATAATACATGTATAACTATATAAAGTTCTTATAAGAAAATAAGATAGGATAGACATCTCTATTGCCCCTTAGCAAATTCAGTTCCAAAGACTGGATTATAGTAGCAATACCTAGAAAATAGTTCTTCTCCTCCTCCTTCTTTTTTCTTGCTAAAATTCTTTATTTCACACAGTGGAGATGGAAGCATTGCACATAGATGTATAAGGAAAATGCTACACACACACACACACACACACACACGATAGAATATTAGACTATCTTGATGAAAGAAGGAAACACTTCAAACTATGAGAACACAGATAATTCTTGAAGATGTTATGCTAAGAGACATAAACCAACCACAGAAGGACAAATGCTGATTCCACTTAAATGAGGCATCCACATGGTGAAACAAATATTTCAATCGATATACAACTTTCTTTCTTCATTGCTGTCACCTTTTTTTCAACATGCCACGTCTTTATGTCAGGCAAATGACACAACTTCTCAACTAGCTTTTTCATTTCTTCTCTTGCCATCCTCAGTGTGCTCTCCCAACTTCAGCTGGAGTGATTTGGAAACTCTAATCATAGTATTCTCCGATTAAAACACATCAAGACTTTTAGTTTCCTATTGATAAAAATCTTTATAATTTCAAAACAGTCAACATACAAACTTATAGGTTTTATTGTGGCATTTGCATGCACATTTGCATGCACATAATTTATTTTTTTAATTTAAATTAATTTATATATTTATTTATTACAATTTTGTATCACTTTGTATCCCTGGTGTAGCCCCCTCCCTTGTCTCCTCCCAGCCCCACCCACCCTCTCCCTTCTCACTATATGTCCTTTCCCTGATAGGGGAGAACCTCTTCCTTTTCTATCTGACCCAGCTTATCAGGTCTCATCAAAGCTGGCTGCATCATCTTCCTCTGTGTCTGGCAAGACTGGACCCCCCAGAGGGAGGTGATCAAAGAGCCTGCCACTGAGTTCATGTCCGATATAGCCCCTGTTGCCCTTACTAACCCACCTACTTAGAGACCGAGCTGTCTATGGGGCTTCCTTTGAATAGGGGATCTAGGTCCTCTCCATGCATGGTCCTTGGTTGGAGTATAGGTCTCTGCAGGACTCCTGGGCCCAGGTATTTTGGCTCTATTGTTCTCCTTGTGGAGTTCCTGTCTTCTCCGTGTCTTTCTATCTCCCTCTTCTTCTGTAAGGATTCCTGCACTCTGCCCAAAGTTTGGCTATGAGTCTCAGTATCTCCTTCTATACCCTGGTGGTTAGAGTCTTTCATAGGTCCTCTGTGGAAGGCTCCTGTCCTGTTCATTTTTTTTCTCCTACATCAACAATTAAATAAATGGGACCACATAAAACTGAAAAGCTTCTGTAATGCAAAAGACATTGTCATCAGAGCAAAACAACAGCCCACAGACGGGGAAAAGATCTTAACCAACCCTACATCTGACAGAGAATATATAAAGAACTGAAGAAATTAAACACCAACAAACCAAGTAACCAATTAAAAAATAGAATACAGAGCTAAACAGAGAATTCTCAACAGCAGAATATCAAATGGCAGAGACTAAAAAAACAAAAACAAAAACAAAACAAACAAACAAACAAAAAACAACCAAACAAAAAGAAGACTTAAAGAAATGCTCAATGGACAGAGGAAGATGATGCAACCACTCCAGATGAGGCCTGGATAAGAAGGAAGGGGAGGATGACCTCCACTATCAGTGGACTGGGGTAGGGGCATAGGTGGAGAAGAGGGAGGAAGATTGGGATTGGGATGAGATGAGGGAGGGAGCCACAGCCAGGATTCAAAGTGAATAAATTGTAATAAATTACAATGCATGCTAGAGAGGATGTAGAGAAAGGGGAACCCTCCTCCATTGCTGGTGAGAATGTAACTTTGCACAACCACTTTGGGAAGCAATCTGCCTCTTAGAAAATTAGGAATAGTGCTACCTCAAGATCCCGCTATGCCACTCCTAGGCATATACCGAAAAATTCCCCCACCATTCAATAAGGACATATGCTCAACTGTGCTCATAGCAGCATTATTTTTAATAGTGTTCTTTATTGATCCATAAACTAAAGTAACCCCACATTTTCTAGAATCAAATGTTATTCCCCACAGTGGGTTTTCATAAAGAATTGGAAGAGGAGAAACTCCTTTTTCGTTTTTGTTTTTAATTTAAATTTTATTTTTATTAATTACAGTTTATTGACTTTGTAGCCCCTTTCCCCATCCTCTCCCAATCCCACCCTCTCTCCCTTTTCTTCTCCTCCCATGCCCCTCTCACAGTCCACAGATAGGGGAGGTCCTCCTCCCCTTCCATCTGATCCTAGTCTATCAGGTCTCATCAGGACTGGTTTCTTTGTCTTCTTCTCTGGACTGGTAAGGTTGTTCCACCTCAGGTGGAGGTGATCAAAGCCAGCCCATGACTTCATGTCAGAGATGGTCCCTGTTCCTATTGTTGGGGAACTCTCTTGGACACTACTCTTAAATGTTGAATGCAATCAGAATACACACACACACACACACACACACACACACACACATGTACTCACACACATATGCACATACACACATACATGAGCATACACACACACATATGTAGTCATTAATGCAGACACACTCATGTGCACATAAATGTACACTCATACATGTATACACATGTGAATACACATACATGCACACAATTCTGTATTGTGTGATCATGTTGTAGCAGAAGAGTGTGAAATCTTGTTTGGTAATTCATAGTTCTTGACCCACTGCAAACATAATGATCAGAATTAGAGCTCATAAAGAAGATACTCAGTTTTGGAAAATTACTCTTTTGTATGTTTTTGTGATTGTATGTACCATCAAAATTACCAATAAATACTTTATTATCAGGACTAGCAACACACAAAGGTTATATCTAGATTTTAGAATTGGAAAAGAGAGAAAATAATCCAACATAATAATGATCCCTCTACGAGTTTCGAAATATTTCTTTAGGATAAAATACAGGTAGCCTGGAACTCAGGCAAGGAAGAGATACACACATGTATATATGTATTTTCCATATTAACTGTTTACATTTGGATGAAGACCCTCTAAAAGTCCGTGTTTCAAGGATTTTATCCCAAGCATAGTATTTTAGGAAAATAGGTAGAGTTAGGGACATGAGGACATGGAGAAGTTCTTTGGATATTGCAATGTCTTTTCAACAAAGTTTGGTTATCCCAGCTTCTTTTTCTCTCTGCTTTCTGTTCATAGCATGAGCAGTTGGTTCCATGTTCCCTGCCACCAACACCGATGCCTTTATTATTTGTTATCTCCATCAGAAGCTCAACACAACTAGTCTTGGACTTAAAATTTTAACACTGTTAACTAAAATAATCTTTTCTGTTTGCAATTTATCTCAGGTATTTTATTATGGTGACAGGAAGCTGGCTTGCATGGTGTCTTTGAGGGAAAAATCTAATTTACCATTTTTCTTCTCTGGCTAATGTGGAAGCTTGAGTGTTCCACTGAGGAGTTTGAATTTTATCCCCTGAGATAGAGTATAATTATTCTCTACCCAGGCTAAATTACAACACTTTGTCTCTCCTCAAAAGTTTTCGGCAATCTAAAATTGTATTTATGTTGGCTTTAGAATTTCTGAGCCAATTGGAGCTCTCCAACGACATTACCTACATTAAAATATTTCATTGTAAGCATCCTTCTTATTAGCCAATTTGATGTTCTGTGAATGTATCTTTTGCTGTCAGAAATTTGAGCTTCAGATTTTTCATGAACTACAATAAATTATACATACAGCATATTTCATATCGTTATAGCCCGAGAGTAAACCTGTCACCACACAATCGAAAATAGGTCCTTGATTGATATAGTACTTTGCAGAGTAGAGCCTGTGAAGTGGCTGGCCCTCTTGGGATTTAAAAATTCTCACATCTCAGCAGTGATTATTCACCTGTCCATGCACCGTTTTATATGACATTATTATTTTGCTGTTTGATTTAATTCTGCTAACCTATATTAAGTATGCTCTATGCTTCAGTCACAGCATTTTCCTGGGAATCAGAGGCTGATTTCGTCCTTGTGGAAACCAGTGTACCAAAGGAATCAAAAGGGTGCAGATGCCTTCATTATACGTTAAAGTCAAAGCAAATAAGTGCAAGGAAGTCTCATTATGGTGTAAATCAAGTTTACCTAAAGATGAAGAAGTGGATGTTCTAGTGTAGAAATATAATAAAAAACAACAATGGCTAGTTATGGTAGACTGTGTAGGAGTTGGACAGGCAGAAAGCACTGCCAAGAGGGTTCGGATTTTTCTAAGATAAAATAATAAAAGCATAAATGTAGTGAGATGTGAACAACTGCTGTGTTGGAGGAATGGCAAATATAGTCACAGTATCAACTTTTTTTAAGTGAGTATGAAAGGGAAGGAAACAAACCTAGCTGTGAAGGGCAGCAAAGTCCATGCCAAAGAGTTTGAAATGTTTTACATGAGATACCAGGAGATATTGTAACACCTCAAAGCCAAGCATGCCAAACATGAAACTAGAATTAGATGTTTTCTTTCTATAGCCTAAGAAGCCTCTTGATATTCCCCTAATTTTTAAAAAAAATATTGAGTAAATAACTAATAAATATACACACATATATACATATATAATTTAATTTCTGGAGTAAACATCCCTGGATTTACTTTTTAGGAAGAGAAGAGTTTCAAAGTGGCAGGAGTAGACTTTGCATATTAGGTGTTCCTGTCAACCATCTTTGAGTTTGGGGATAAGGAATAGTAATTGGCCCTGTCCAGATGCATTAAAGAACTAAATCTTGCCATTAAACATTCTAACTACCTGTGTAAGCAAAAGAAGGTGGAGATGACTCCAATATTTGCTTTGGACCAAATCCTAGTTCTCGGAAGATGAGAGCTAACAGAGGCAGGTTTTCCCTGAAGGGCAAAGAGAGATACAAACTAAAGACACAATGTCAGTAAACAAGTTTGCAGTGTTCGCCAAACGATGCTGCCATCCCCGAATGCTGTGTCTGCACCAAACACATGCAGATGACAAGCAGAATGAATACGTTCACGGGCAGGAGGATCTTGAAAATCCACTATTTCTGATGGATAGCTCCAGTTTCTGTAGTCTGATAAGACTTTCTTCCATTTTTGTGCTCCTTAGAATTCACCCTGGGGTTCGGTAGCTCCAAATGATCAGAAAACAGCAAAACAAAAGAAAACATCAGTTGAACCAAAATGAGGAGAACTAAGCATAAAGGGGATTTCTACGCGCTGTTTGTTGGCAGAGGCGCATGGTTGCATGCTATTGTGCATATGTCAGGAGGGTGTGTTCAGTAACCTCAGGAATCAATATGCACTGCCAATGAAAATGCACAAGTACTACAAGCACATAATTGATGCCAAGTGACTGTTAGTGTGCTTTTAACATTGTTGGCCAGATATTATGGCAGGATGCAAAGGAGAGAACAGGGGGGGATGAGTATTTGAAAATTAGCATCGAATATTTCTTTATTCTTCAATAGAATATATACACCTGCTAGAATCCCCCGGGAGTGACAAAGAGAGTCTGTCATTTGACTTCTACCTCAAATCCCCAAAGACAGAGAGAGACTCATGTGGTTGCTGAACTATTTTTCAGGAGGAAGGAATTAGTCTCTTAGGAGGCAGTAAGCACTGATTTATTCTCTCTTCCTCTATCTTCTAACTGGACCACCTAAATATACTGTCACGCCAGGATTAGCGCTGAATATCTCATGTTTTCTTTTCTGTGGGGCATACCAAAACCGGACTGACAAGTATTAAAATCAGAAGAAGAAAAGGGGATGAAATTTTTTGTCCCAAAGCATGACATATAGTATTTGTTCGCTTAGCATTATACATAGGGCACATATTTCAGTTTTTCTCTTCTATACTCCTCCATATACCTTTGTAGAAGTGATAAATCCATACATGTGTCACTGACAATATAAGAGTCCAGGGAGTAAAATCATCAAGTTGGAGGACTGAAAGAAACCAACTTCTCACACCCATCCCTGGAAAAAAAAATCCACAGATTTAAACAGTATGACAAGACAAGACATCCCAGAGTCTCAAGGGAAAATTAAAGAAACTGTGCATTGGACCAAAATCCATAAGATCCCTGTCAAAAATAAGTTTGATGATACTATCATATCTAAAATGCAAAGAGGGAAGAAAGGGAGAAAAACCTTACCAGTATCAGTTACCATGGCACCCAGCAAGCTGTTCTGGAGAAAACACCAACCTCTCTTGTCATTGAGGTTACCAGTAATACTTTCTGAGGAGTCCTGGATGTAAGACAGTTACACTCACCACCCCAAACAAATAGCCTCTCTGGAGCCACTGCAGCAGGAGTATCGCCACTTTCCCCAACATGAAAACCATCTTGCCATAGAGACAAGTTTGTTCTAAGCGTATTTGTACACAGACCCAGAATCTGCAGCTAGTCTCAGCTTTTCTACATCTCAGTAACTGCAGCCATGATGACCTAGTGTGCATTCTGTGCAGAAGCCAAGCTCTTATTTTGAAAGCCCATGCCCCTAGCAACAGCTCAGCCACCACACAAAGTTGTTCTCAGGCTTTAGCTGCAGTTACTCTGGATAGGGCTGAGCTTTAGAATCTGGCCCCATGGTTACATCAGCCCTTCCAATGCCCCTGGCACTGAAGCCATAATTAGTCAGCCTACACTCCGACCCGGCCCTGGAGCTGCATTCTTTGTATCCATGGCTGTCAATGAATTCTTGGAGTCTGTTCTTCAGAGGCTTCTACTAAGGTGGGAAGGGGTGTGCCCGCTCCCCACACACCAGGCCCACCATTGCCTCAGATCTCAGAAAACTCAGTGCAGATCTTAGAAGACAGTGTACAGATCTTTTTCAGATCTGTGGTGGTGCCACAGAGACAATGAATTATAGGTCAAATAATCTTGATGAGAAAATATACAAAATTCCCAGAAAAACATTCACAAAGCAAATTCACCAGCGTATTAAAAATATTTTCCCATGGAAGCAGGAATGAGTCACAACATGCAAGTTTATAAATCCAGTATTTCACATTAATATAATAACAGACAACGCATATGGTAATTTCAATATAAAGAGAAAAATAATTTGATAGATTTCAACGTTTATTTTGTGAATAAAAAGCTCTACAAGTGAAATATGGAAGGCATAAACTCAAAACAATTGGCACTGTGCAAGATAAATCCACAGCCTATGTCACATGACACAGGGGAAGGTTAAAGGCGTTTTCTACTGGAGGTGGGTATAAAGCGAGGGGAGCTGAGAGGACCAAGCGTGGGATGTGGCCTCACACCACGGGGCAGAGTACATGCGGCTGCAAGCTGTCAATCAGAAACTTGAATAATACTAATAAAATCAGAAAGACCTACAGAGAGAATCCTTGGTTTCCTATATGATATATCAGGCAAACTGTACTTATGTAGAGCCAGGATGAGTTTACCTGTATTTACACTCCTTTCTCATTTTTTTTTAAAAGATTTATTTATTTTATGCATGAGTGCTTTATCTGCATGTACACCTGCATGCCAGAAGAGGGCACCAGATCACATTATAGATGGTTGTGAGCCACCATGTGGTTGCTGAGAATCAAACTCAGGACCTCTGGAAGAACAGTCAGTGCTCTTAACCTCTAAGCTATCTCTCTAGCCCCTCCTTTCTCATCTTAAATAAAACTCTGCACCTCATTAGATGATCTTACAGTTTCACTCTTATGAACAACTTTTATAAGAAAAATAATTTCCTGGTTTCTGCAGTTACTTCAGGTAATATATTCACACACACAGATTTGGAGCTAGGATCCATAAATAAGAGAGAACATGTGACATTAGTCTTTCTGGATCTGATTACCTCACTCACTGTAATGTTTTTCAGTTCCATCCATTTACCTGCAAATCTCATGAGTTCATTTTCTTTAGAATAGAATTCAATTGTGTGTATGTACCACATTTTCGTTATCCATTCATCAGTTGAAGGGCATTTAGGTTGCTTTCATTTCCTTGCTATTGTGTCTGGCATGACAATGAACATGGTTGAGCAAGTATTTTTGGAGAAGGATGTCAAGCCAGTTAAGCATATTTCAAGAAATAGATAGCTGAGCCATATGAAAGATCAACTTTTACATTTTTGAGAATTTCCTATACTGATGTCCACTGTGGCTACATCAGATTATAATCCAACCAATAGTGAATGAGGGTTTTCCTTTCCGCACAACCTCACCAATATTTGCTATTGGTTGATTTTTTCTTTTTTTAAACTTAGCCAATCCGACTGGGGCAAGAAAAAAATGTTAAAGTAGTTTTAATTTACATTTGTTTCTTTGCTAAAGATATTGAACACTCTGTAAGATATTTCTAAGCCACTTTATTACATATTTTTAGAATATTGTTTAGATTTATATAGTCCATGTTTTTAATTAGATCATTTGTTTTCTTGAATCTTTGATTTTAGAGGGAGGTTCATTATATATTCTAGTTATTAATCCTCTTTTGTCTATATAACTGAACAAGATTCCCTTCTACTCTGTGGATTTATGCTTCACTCACATGATTGTTTTCTTTGTTGTACAGAAGCTTTATGAGGTCTTGTCAATTGAACAAAATTTCAAACTGCATAAAATCCTTTTAGAAAGTTCTTTCCTACATGTTTTTCCTGTAGATGAAAACTATTACAGAGATATACAATCAACAATAGGTGACTGTGAGGTGCCTTCCCCTAGCTGGTAGATCTATAACACCTGATACACTGACTGATCAGAAAATAGAAGAAGATGGGCAGAAAGATTGTAGGAGCCAGAGGATCAGGTCATCTTCTGAGGTTAGCATCTCCTAGACATAACAAGGAAGCTTCAGCCCAGAAATCTCAGCAGAATGGATGTATAAAGAAGCGTGTAATCATAACAGCAGAGGACATTAAGTGTAAATGGGGAAAGATTCTTACAAGGTCCTACACCTAGATGAATAGCTGTGGGCAGCCATTGGCTGCTGAGAGAGGGAGTATCAGTTTCCTCTAAGGATAAGCTCTTGATAGTTTATCTTATCCCAAGCTGTCACCATAAACACATGTATGTACATATGAGCAGCACAAAATGAACTCAGCAAGATGCATACATACACAAACAACACATACATACATAAATACATATACATACCCGTGTGTGTGTATGTGTGTGAAACAATAATAATTAAAGAAGAGGAGATCATGATTTGTAAAACTTTGAAAAGCTTTTTCCTTAGGAAAATGTATACAATAGCCATCAGTTTTGTAAAAGAAGTTTTCATCAAAAGTAATCATGAGAAAAATGGTTACACGATCCTAGTCTACAGAGTGAGTTCTAAGACAACCAGGGCTAAAAGAAAAAAACTCATCTCAAAAAAAAAAAAAAGAGGAGAAGGAGGAGGTAGAGGAGGAAGAAAAAGAAGAGGAAGGAGGAGATGACAGAAGACATGCAGTTTTGCTACACTGAAATATATGCTCACTCTTATGTTCGGTAACCATGAGTTGAAGCAGAATATTTGGAGAAGCATCTCTGATGCCCTTAAAACAATGTTCTGAAGAGAAGCATGACATTGCTAATGTCACTTCATTTTTCATGCCATATTGAGATTTTCTGAGGTGACATGATTCTCAAAAACAGGACTTCATGTTGTTTTGCTTTGTTTTCTTTTTTTCTTAAACATCATGATTTTCAGAGTTGTCAGAGACCAACTATCCTCATAGTTTAAGTACAATTAGTGTCCAACTTTGATGTCAGGCTTTTGAAGCTCCAGATTACTCAACAAGGAAGGTTCTAGATGTTTTCCCTTATATGAAAAATAATTACATAGGTATTCTTTATATAATGGAAGCTTATAATTCTCACCAAGATCCTATTACCTAGAGGTAGTAATATGACATCAATATAACTTTTGTAGAGTAACATTTTCATTAGACATACTGGGAACTATATCCAGGCACCTTGAGTATAAATGTGGGTCTTCCTCTTTTCTAGGCAAATGATTCAGTAGATGGGTTTCAAAGACCACACAAATTCAGTTTGCATTTTAGTGCTAAAGTTTTCTATATCTATCTTTAGGTAAATCATTTCATTTCTCTAACCTCAGTTTCCTTGTCCATTAAATGACTGTATAATAGTCTCTGCTTCATTATCATGCTGTAGGGATAATTTCAGCTAATAGATGTGAGGAAGCAAACACTTTGAATCCATTGGTAAATGTGTTGTCTAATGCATTTTATTATTTCAGAAGAGAAAAGCTGTCCCCTCAAGACCCATTTCATTGTTAGCTGACAATTTGGAGGGATATAGAACATTCCTCCATTATCAGAAACAAGACTAGATGAGACATAACCCTATCAACTCATATGTAGTTCATTACATAGCTTTGTTCCCTCTGTCATTCTACCACAATAGTGCTCACTCTGGAAGAGAGGACTGCCATGGGCTGAAAACCTGCAGAGTGTCAACCCGGGTACAATGCACATATATAAAATGACTCATTAATTCTCACAGTAGATCTTAAACCTAACAAATGGCTGGACTGGGATCACTTCACAGTTCAGCTTTCAAAGCATGCTATTATTTCAAAATTCTCCTTTTCCATGAGGTTTTGTTGACTTCATCCTTTTATTTTCTTCCTGCCTTCTGCTTCCCTATTATACTCCTGGGAGAGTAGAATTGGACTGACAATTGAAGTACATTCTACCCAATAATTGGTAGAAGTCCTCAGAGGGAAAAGGAGAAAGAAAAAAAAATCACTTAACTATTCTTGTAGGAATAGTAGATAGAACTCACAAGACAAAAAATCTTACCTACAGAAAAGGTAATACATCAGGTATAACTGCTATAAATAGAACATCACAACCCACTGATTTGGGGGGAGATAAACAGAACAATGGACCAGATAAGAAGGGTCCACATACTGTGTTTATACTCCTATAACTAAAAAGGGAGATCAGACCAAAGAGCTCCTGATCTCCAAACAAGTAGAGCAGAAGATCCACCTGAGAGGCACACACTATTTACAATGGATTTTTACTGGAATTCTATCCTTGTGAACTAAATTATAATGAGATATACAAGCAAATGAGATAAGCTGAACTTGGGAGTAAATGATCATATAAATGCCTACAAAGTGATAGTCGTTCACAGCACCCGAGAGTTCAGATTTCGAACCTTGGGTGTCTTCTTTGGAATTCATTGGGTCTGAATCTCCATTTTAAGAAATCCACAGGTGATTCATTTGCCTTACAATTGCAGGGCAGCTGACCTAGTTATTCTTTTTAGATTCACTGGGGCAACACCCCACAAATGAGTGTGTGACTGGACAAGTTTGAAGAGTAGGGTTTTAAGATAGATTGACAAGATTGTAAGGTGGGATGATTTTATTGCATATGTGAACTCAGATGTGATGCACTATTGACTGCTAATATCACCACCTGAGCAGAAAAGGCCAATGGTGCTACGTCAGACGTGTGGGAAGAGTCTTGCTTCATTTCTTCTTATTTATTCTAGTGCACCAAAGCAGGAAGTTTCAGGTCATGAAGATGGCTGTGCTCATCTCCTTAGTGAGCTGACAAATTGTCTTTCAACTTGCTGCCATTTAGGAAGAGAAAACTTTTGGAAGGGAACCAAGTTAGATTGGCAGAAGCAGTAGTGTGTTCATAAGTCTCCCAAATATGCTAATTTATTGTTGTGTTCTGAACCTACTTTAAGAAATCGTGTTCATGTGTGTCCGGAGGGTACTGAAAAAATAAAGGAAAGAATAACTATGTCAAGTAGATGCCATGATGACTACAGTATACTAAAAGCTAGGATGAATAGCATTTTAATCAAGTTCAAAAAGATATAATTTAGCTCAAGTTTATAAACTACAAATTACTGATGAGTTCCCTTTTATATAAATTAAGACAATGTATGTGGCTGAGGACCATGTACATGTGTGCACCTTGTGACACATTTCTGGCAGTTAGAAGACAGATAACTTTTGAGAGACAGTTTATACTTTCTGCCATTTAATCAAATTATGCATCATAGTTAAGTAAAGATTTGTGGGAACATTTAATCCCAAGTAAAAGAGAAGTAAGAATAGGAAAAAAAACATGAATTTAATAACAGAAAATCAATAGAGAAAGATCAATGAAAATAAAAACAGGTTCTTTGAAAATATCAATAAAATTTAAAAATGTCTACACAGTTTGAAAATACACCAACGAAAGAGAAATCAAGAAAAAGAATGAATGAGGGTGTGCGTATATTAATAATATAAGTGATTAAGGTAGTATCAGTACTGATGCCATATTTATTTAAAAATATGTATTATTATTATAAACAAGTTTATGTCTCAAAATTTAACAGCCTATATTAACCAAGAAACACACAATCTATGAAATAACACATAAGAAGAAAAAAAAAACAATCGTAGTAAGTCTGCATTTATTTTTTTTCATCAATTACACTTTATTCATTCTGCATCCCCCCATAAGCCCCTCCCTCCTCCCCTCCCAATCCCACCCTCCCTCCTCCCTCTGCTTGCATGCCACTCCCCAAGTCCACTAATAGGGGAGGTTCTCCTCTCCTTTCTGATCTTAGTCTGTCAGTTCACATCAAAAGTGGCTGCATTGTCCTCTACTATGGCCTGGTAAGGCTGCTCCCCCACAGAGGGAGGTGATCAAAGAGCAGGCCAATCAGATTATGTCAGAGGCAGTCCCTCTTCACATTACTATGTAACCCAATTGGACTCTGAACTGCCCTGGGCTACATCTGTACAGGGGTTCTGGGTTATCTCCATGAATAGTCCTTGGTTGGAGTATGAGTCTCTGGGAAGTTCCCTGGGTTCAAATTTTCTTGTTCTGTTGCTCTCCTTGTGAAGACCCTGTCCTCTCCAGCTCTTACTATTTCCCAGTTCTTACCTAAAATTCCATTCACTCTGCCCAACAGTTGCCCAGAAGAAAAAAAACAATCGTAGTAAGTCTGCATTTATTTTTTAAATGAATTACTAATTTACATTTTTCTAAAACCACAAAACAGGCTCTGAAAATTTTACCAGTGAATTCTACTAAATAATTTAGCAAGAATGGATCTACTACAGTAAAAAGAAATGCAGAGAGACATATTTTAAATCTAAAATCAGCTTATATTAACATCAAAACCCACAATCAAAACATATTGCAAGAAAACCACAGACCAATATATCTTATGACTATGATTTTAAATTCTCAAACAAGATTAGCAAAAGAGTTATAAACCAGGACCAAGGCTTATCTTAAGGCTTGTTTGATATAAAACAATTTATAATTATGTCATTGAATGCTGTAGAAAGAATATGAGAAAATCTGATCATCATTTATCATAAAAACACAGCCAACCAGAAAGAACTTGATAGTACACACTGGCAAAACAGCTAGATAAAATTTCAGATAGCAGTGAGAAATTAGTCAATTTTTTTAATAGTATCAGAAACTAGAGAAAATAAGTCCTAGATAATGTAATACAACAAGAAAAAGACTTGAAGCATAGAGTTAATATAAAAAATAAAAATTTAATTAAATTTGAAAAAGATCCAGCTATAGCACTCCTAGGCATATATCCAAAATATTCTCAACTATACAACAAGGAAATTTGCTCAACCATGTTCATAGCAGCTCTATTCATAATAGCCAGAACCTGGAAACAAACCAGATGTACCTTAACAGAGGAAGGAATCAGAAAGTGTGATACATTTATATGACAGAATACTACTCACCTATTAAAAACAAGAAAATCATGACATTTGCAGATAAATGGTGGGAACCAGAAGATCATCTTGTGTAAGGTAACCCAGAAGCAGAAAGACACACGTGGTATATGTTCACTTATAAGTGGATATTAGCCATATAATATAGGATAAACATATTAAAATCTATACTACAAAAGAAGCTAAACATCAAGGAGAATCCTAGGGAAGATGCTCAGTCCTCATTCAGAAGGACAAACATGATAGACAAAGGAAGCAGGAGAAGACAGGGAACAGGACAGGAGCCTACCAGAGGGCCTCTGAAAGACTCTACTGATGGAGGTATTGAAGCAGAGGCTGAGACTCATAGCCACACTTTGGGCAGAGTGCAGGGAATCTTATGAAAGAAGAGGGGGATAGAAAGACCTGGCCTGGACAGGAGCTCCACAAGGAGACCAATAGAGCCATGAAAACTGAGCCTTGGGGACTGAAGAGAATGATACCTCAACCAAGGACAATGCATGGAGAGGACCTAAAACTCCTGCTCGGATGTAGCCCATAGACTCAGTCTCCAAGTGGGGTTCCTAGTTAGGGGAGAAAGGATTTTCTCTGGCATGAACTCAGTGACAGACTCTCTGATCACCCCCCCCCCCACTGTGTGTCTGTGTGTGCAGCCTTGCCAGGCCACAGAGGAAGACAATGTAACCAGTCCTGATGAGACCTGATAGGCTAGGGTCAAATAGAAGAGGAGGAGGACCTTTTCTATCAGTGGACTATGGTGAGGAAATAGGGGGGAAGAGGGAGGAACAATGGGATTGGGAGGAGATGAGAGAGAGGGCTACAGCTCAGATACAAAATGAATAAACTGTAAAAATGATAAAAATTTTAAAAAGGTTCAATAGGTGGAAAAAAAAAACAGAATCAACATGGAAAACTCCTTGAAGTTATTATGTGATTAGCACCTATAGCACAGTTGCAATATTCAAGATTAATATATAAGTCTGTTTCTTTCTTTTATGTATATATATACATACATATATTTCATTCCTAAATAACTTTTGGTGGCAAAATAATGTAAATGTTGAGTCATCTTGTACTTAAATTCTAATTATTTGTTGAATATGTATATATATAATATATATATGGGCTACATGTAAGAAACTATAAAAGTTATTTGATTTTAGATTGGTTAGTTGAGACAGGATCTGACACTAGTCCAGTCTGGCCTGGCCTCACTATGTGGCTATATATTCTAGGCTATCCTGAGACTCACAATCTTCTCTTTTTCATGTCCAGTGTGCTGAGACTATAGGTCTGAATCCCTACAGCCATCAAGAAAACTCACATGGAAAACCAGAAAAGATTCAATTAAGTTAAGAGGCATGGACATACATGGAAAGAATTACTCAGTACAGACAATGCAATGAGTTATAGACTCATAAGTGTCAGTAGCTGTTACATCATTCATTTATCTCTGTAATAGACATATACTTCTTCTTCCTCCTTTTTCTTGGTATTACAAATTAGGAAACTTTAATTGGCATATATTCTATTTTAGTATTTTCAAGTGTGATGAATCTATTAAAACGTTTACATAATGTGTAGACTTATTTTTTAGGTTTCCTACTTCTACTGTTTTTATTTCTCTGATAAAATTTCCCAAATTATTATGAATGATATAAAGTTTCTTCAAATAGCTCCTTAAAAGTTATGGTAGGGTTGTATGAGGTTCCAAGGGATAAGCCTGAGGTGGTTTCTGGTGGAGCCAGTTTCACTCTGTAAAGACATAAAAACTCAAAAACATCTATACCATTTTGTAGGAAAAAAAAAGATTAAAATGCATAATTTCAAGAACTTCTAAATTAAAAACAAAGTTGACCATACTGAATATTTTATATTTTATAAATATTTTAATATTTACAAATCCTAACTAGAACAACTCTGAGTTAGACTTTTCTTTATCTATACATAACTTATTACAGCTTGAACACATGACCTTGCATGTGCTGATCAAATGTTCCATCACTAAGATGTAGCCCTCCTTCCTACTGAACTCTTTTTGGTAATTGTTGGCAGCTGATTCTGTTTTCCTTAATGTTCCTGTGCCTTTTAGTTTTAATTCAGCATGAAATATTGTAACATCTCATGCTATGTGCTAGAAAATGAGATATATAGCAATGTTATGGAAATCTTGTTTTTTTCAATCAATGCATATAATTGCACAAATTTCATAAGAATTTAAACATAGTTTTGTTACTATTTACTTATGTCTGTATGCGTTTTTATATGTATTTGTTTACTATTTGTAGTTTGAGCTATCGATGTCAGGGGGTTGTACGGATGAGGCAACCATTCTACCAGTAAACTGTACACAAAGCCTTTCACTTTTTTTCTGAGCAGATACCTGTGTATCTAATCATGCTAACCATGAATTTATAATCATTTTGCTCTTTTCCCCATGATCTGAGATTGCATCTATGTGCCAGCATGCCCAGTTTATTGTAAGTCTTTGTAAATTCACCATGTATCTCAAATCTTATTAATAAGGTCTGATGTTTGTAAAGGGGGCTCTGATTACTGAAGATTTTCTTTGTGCGGTACCCTCATCTTTCAGTTATTAAACATCTCCACAGCTGAGGCTTTTGTCCGCTTTATTAGATGATGCTGTGTTTGCTTATGGTGGGAGACTGGAAGATTTTCTATTTGTCCAGTCTCAGTCTCAGATCGTTATTGTTTAATATGAAATGTCCCACATAGACTCAAATTTTTGAAAATTTTGTCCCCAGGTGGAGATGCTGTTTGTGAGAACTAAGAAACCTCTAGGGAGATGGTGGAGCAAACCTTGAATCCCAGCGCTTGGAGGCAGATGGGATACATATTCCAAATAAATCATTATTCCATTCCTTCTAGTTTTAAATGTCTGGAAAGTCACCTGGTTGACATATTTTAATAACATAGAGATCTAGACCATCAGAAAAAGGCAGGCATTTTCCTTTCCCCATTGTCAGCAGCCAGCATGTGCTTTTCTTCCTCTAATTTCTGGTTTATAATATCACTCCAACCTAGACATTATGTTGGATTTTAATTGGAGAACTGCTTTGCTTTATTAGAACCTGTTCCACATGAAAGTGCTTAATTATCAACACAGCCATGGTGACTGTCAATTCCCTGGAGTATTCTTGATGTTTTCTAAATCACATACGTGAATGGCTTGTTCTTTGTGTAGCAAAAGAAATCAATCAGGGAGAACAATATGTGTGGATCATTTAAAAATTATATATGAATAGGGTTCCACATACAACCCCAATTCAAGGTCTTCCTTTCAATGGCCTAGTCTAATCAATCATGGCTCCTGATTTCACCTATTCTATTTATCTCTTGTGCTGAAGTGCTGAAAGCCAAGATTAATGATGGCCATGGGCACTGTAGCTTTTGAAATGATGGTGACAAGATATCCTTGTAGAAATTTCTCAGTGTTACTCAAAGTTGTATAATAGCTTGGAATTAAAGTAGACTCACAACAGCTACTCAAGTTTTTAATTTAGCGGTAAGGTTTTAAGTTATATAAATTAATTAGACAGATGATGTGACCCTGTTTACCTATGATGTAAATGCATCAGTAATTTATAACTAGTCTGTTTGTTTTTATGTATTCCTGACACCTCTGTATTGATGGTAACAAATTCACTTGACTTCTCCAGGCCCTTTTAACCATCTTTCATTGAAAATTTGTTCCATCTTATTTCAAGCAAAAACTTTACTTGACATTGAAAATTGAATTGTGCATAACAAACAGAAATCATAATTAATATACTAATGTTGCTAAATTGGCTCCTCTGAGCTTTCAAGAGAAAATCCATCAACACAATCACTATGCTGATAAAACGATGGAAGACATAAGGAAAATAAACTTCGTTTCTGCACCTGCACATACACTGTCAGGAAGACAGTGACATGGTTTTAAACGTTCACCAAACTCTTTCGAATAAAACTTTCCCTTCTGACAGGAAAAAAAGTTTCCCTTACAGGAACAAACAATCAAAGCCCTAATCAATGCCCTGTTTTGTTTTTCTGCTCTCCGTTGATGTTTTTCCTGAGGACACAGTTTCTGGAGACTCTGAGCTTAACTGATTCCTAACATGTACCTCTCCAGGAACCGCGTTTAGATTTAAGTTACCTTCTTTGCTGCTTCCTATAGCACCACATACTCAGTTGTGCACACACATGTTTGTGTGTGTGTTCACGTGGGTGTGATTGCATTATGAATAAAGGTCATGTGCATATGAGTGAGCATGCATACATGCACATGGAGAAGAGTGGTCAAACCTAGATCTTGTTCTTCCTGGACTCTCCATCTTGTATTATGGGGGCAGAGCTGAATGATTAGTTTGCTCTCTGGCCAGCTCTGGGTATTCTCTCGTCACCTTCCTTCTCACGATGTGCCACTCGGCCTTTTATGTGGGTTCTGGGCATTTAAGCCCAGGTCTTCAGGCTTACATTGCAATCAATTTACCAACTGAACCTCATCTCCAGATGCACATTGGACTTTTTATATCTATCTTGGTTCAGAGTTCTATCACTGCAATAAATACCGGGTAGCATGTGTGTCGAAGCCAAGGTGACGCAAGCGGAAGGTTCTTAAATCTAGCTGCTGCCAAGAAGGCACCACCAGATTCCCAGAACCTACTGCGTTCCATGAGTCTAGCTTACCCTAATATGAAACACATTCAAAAATCAATATGCTGAACTAAAATGATAAATTTTTTCTAATCGTAAGGGAGCCATTTAACATTCTGGATAAGTCAACAGCAATTGTCTCACTAAAACTGTCTCTTTATATTAGTTCTATACCAATTATCAGTATGGTTACTAATCACTGTTAGATAGAGGGAACTTGAAACTATCGTATGGGATGTAGAGTTAATGCTGTGGGTTCTAATTGCCTGCCAGGTAGCCCATATGCTGACGTCACTGTCATGCAGCATCTGTTCCCCTGGCCAATGTGAATATGTATTGCCAGTGTCTTATTTTAAGTTTGCCTTTATCAGCAGTGATGATCTACGCTCCTCATGATTGATGCAGTCTTCCTCTCTGTGTGGTAATATCTTCAGCCTCCCCTAGCTTTCTGGACAAGAGTCTCCATAAGGCAGTCAATTTTAAATATCTCTACTGTGAACTAGTACAACAACATAAGTTGTTATTCATTGTAGTAATAAACGCAACACCGCACCAAGCATTTTCCTTTTTAAAAATTTAATTTTCTCAACAACCCTTGAGAGAGGTGCTTTGCGTTAATCCTTGTTTCACAAATCATAAAGCAGGTCTTGACGAATTTATATATTTTTTCTGGCTACAGAATGCTATAGGAAAAAAAAAGAAAGTCATAGAGAGAGAGAGAGAGAGAGAGAGAGAGAGAGAGAGAGAAAAGCAGCATTGCCTCCAAGCTGGAGATCTTGACCTCTTTATAATTATGACTTGATTTCATTTCTTACTTCTCAGAGGTCCAGTTTCTTCCTATTTCCCTATTCCTGAGGAGTCATTGTTGTCACGCTGTGCCTTTAAATACAGTTATCATTAGAAACTTCACACACAAAAAGGGCAGTATGTCTGGGAGAGTCAGTGAACAGCCCAAACAAAAACTCTATGAAGTCTCATAATAGACTCCATTTGAAAACCTGCCTGGCCTGACTATATTCACTTTTTTATCCTAACATGCTGGTGAAAATCTTTCTGCCTGTTTATCTGCACCAAAAAAGGCATCGCCATCAATCTGGTACTTTCTCAGAAAATTGGGACTAGTTCTACCTCAAGACCCAGCTATATTACTCCTGGGAATATACCCAAAAGACACTCCACCATACCACAAGGACACTTTCTCAACTATGTTCATAGTACCTTTATTCATAATAGCTAGAAGCTGGAAACAACCTAGATGTCCCTTAGCCAAAGAATTGATATAGAAACTGTGTCACATTTACACAATGGAATACCATTCAGCTATTAAAAATAAGGAAATTAGGAAAATTTCAGGCAAATGGATGGAATTAGGAAAGATCATCCTGAGTGAGGTAACCCATACCCAGAAAGACACACATGGTATGTACTCATTTATAAATGGATTTTAGGCATATAATACACAATAAGCATACTACAAGGCACTGACACAAAGAAGATAAATAATAAGGAGGATTCAAGAGAGGCTACTTAAACCTCACTTTAAAGGAGAGTCAGAACGAGCAGAGGTAGTAGGGAACAAGGTAGGAGAGGGGGCATGGAGAGTTAAGAGGGTGGAGATCAGATCTGGGGAGACAAATGGAGAGAGGACAGAAGGCCTGTAGAGAAAAGAGAAAATGAGGGTGGGTGTACCCCTGTCACAAGCTGGAGACCTAAGTCAGGGGAAGCTCCTGGGAGGATATGAGGGGAATTCAAGCAGAGACTCCTAGCACAGACTGGAGAGGACACCCTCTAACTAGATTAGTAGAGGGTATTCTAGTAGAGGGAGGGGAACACCAACTCACCCCCAAATTTACCTTGCTAACAAGATGTGCAGGGGTAAAGATAGAACAGATAGAGTCGAGATTGAGGGAATGCCCAACCAATGCGTGGCCCAACCAAGGACTCACCATTTCAGAGTGCCAACCCTAACACTATGAATGATACTCTGCTAAGCTTGCAGACAGAAGCCTGTCAGGTTTGTCCTTTTAGAAACTGTACCCAGCAGCGCCTCAAAACAGATGCTGAGACTCATAACCAAACATCAGGCAATGAGTAGGGAGTCTTGTGGAAAAGTGGGAAGAAATGGAAAATGACATGGAAGTGACAGGAACTGCACAAGTAGACCAACAGAGCCAACTAACCAGGGCCCAGAGGGACCTACTGAGACGGAAGCATCAACCAAGGACCATGCATGAACTGGACCGAGGCCCCTACAAAGATGTTGCAGATGGTCAGCTTAGACTTCATGTGGGTCCTCTAGTAAAGCAAGTGGGGACTGCATTGGGCATGGACTTACTTGCCAGTTTTTTTTTTTTTTTTTTTTTTTTTTTTTTTTTATCACTGTCATAGAGGAAGAGGACATGCTCAGTCCTGATACAACTTGATAAGCTGGGGTTGATGGGAAAGGGAGCTCCCTTTTCTGAATAGGTGTTGGGGAGGATAGAGGGAGGGTGGGTGAGACTGGGAGGGGAAGAGGGATGGGGCTACAACTAGGATGTAAAGTGAATAAAAAATAAATTCTCAGTCCTCATGTGGAAAGAGATTTTTCTAGTGTTTGAATTGTAATATTATTTCAGTCTAGTAGCAATATAAATTTGAACACTGCATCTTGAATTCCTAATACAATTTAGCTCCTGACATTTAAGTACATAAATTTGGGAGCTTGGAGACACCTGAGCAGTAAAGTGTTTACCTCCTAAGCATGAAGACACAGCCAAGTTTGATCCCAAGATCCCATAGGGGGAGGGGTGGATATCCAAGTGTCATGTGCTGGCTAGACTCCCAGTACTTGTGAAGCAGAAGCAATTAGAACTCCAGGATCGCTGGCCAAACAGGCCACCTGATTGGCAATCTCTAGGCCAATGGAAAACCCTGTGTCAAAAATACATCAATGTAGACCACACTTGAATAAATGATACCCACTGTGTGAATACATGCATTTGTGTGTGTGTTTTGTGTCTGTGTATATGTGTGTGTGTTCATGTGCATGCACATGTTGTGTGTACAGGTGAAAGACACTAATGTACATACAAATAAAAACCTATGAATTTCTTCAGCTGCAAGTTATGAGATGATCCTTACTTGGTTTCATCTGTTTGTTTTGGTAATATCCCCATACAAATTCCACAGTTCTCTCACAGATGATAGATTTCTATTAGACTTTTCTATACACACCATGTACACAACATAGATTTCTTTCTTCAAAATCCCAGCTATCTACAAGTAAATATATTCAAATATTTTAATGTGCAAAAAGTACTTCTTAAGTTGAACATTATGCATAACCTCGCCTTTTTTAAAACACAGATTTTCCCTGAAAGTTCAAATGAAGCAATAATTGTTAAAGCAGTTTTGTTTCTTTAGATCTAGCACATTACATAAAGAGCTAAGTGAGTCAATATTTATTCTCATCACAACAGCAGTATATATAGCTTATGAAAGCAACAGTGTCACAGCTACGTGCACAAGGTATGCGCCATTAAATTCCAATTATATTTCAGAGGCAGTCATTTCCATGTTTACAGCCAACCTATAGGCAGTTTTCTTGGTGAGTTCAGTCCTCTACATAAAATAGGGATGGGAGAATAAAAGAGCCAGAGAAATAGGACATTTTCTGTGAGACTGTCTCTACAGAATGCCAGAAACTGCAATGACTACCACAAACTTCCCAGTGTATTGTAAGCTCAGACTTTCCTCTGACAATTTGGGCTTCTGATACCCTTAAAGCAGCAGGCTAACGAAGGAATAACAGTGTTAGGAAGGGTGATTTATCAAGATTACCATGGGGAAATTGGATTGCTTCTTCACAATGGAGGTAAGAAGGATTATGTCTAGGCTACAGAAGATCCTTTGGGGTATCTCTCGGTGCTAACATGTCCTGTGATTAAAGTCAATGGAAAACCACAACAGCTTAATCCATGCAGGATGACAAAGGGCACAGACCCACCAGGAAGGAAGACATAGCTTATTCCTCCAAGAAAGGAGCCATAACCTTCTAAGGTTCTTGCCAAGTGTGGAGGAAATACAGAAAGTGTAGTAGAGGAAGGTAGTTATAAATATGAGTTAAGCTCTTGACATGAGTGTTTCTGTTGCATTTTGATAAGAACACATTTGTACAGATATTTGTATTTTTTCTCAATTTCTTTATTATGTGATATGAAATCAATTGAGATGACAGAAATGGTTATCATATTTGAGATATTAAAATAATGTCCCTCAAGAGACATTGTGACCTATCATAAATTTAGGTTGTATGAGGGATACTTGTGTCATCTTAGGTATAATAATAAAATTATTAAATATATAATGCATTTGTAATTGTTTGTGGGATAGTTATATCAAGTTTAGTCATTATTATGAACTGGTTACAGTGTTTTCACATCACACTGCAATATGATTGTGTGGTTGAGTGTCAAGTTGAGAAAAGGTGGAATTGTGATGGTGATGGCTATTCTTGGTTGTAAACTTGACTGAGTCTGGAAGTAATTGAAATGACAAAATGGAAGACATACTTGTAAGGGATTTTTGCTTAATTTGAAGTAGAAATATGCACTTCTAAGCAGCATCTTTGAGGTTGAAAGACACATCTTTACTTGAGATATTTTGAACTGGGAAAGACAACTTTTTAATCTGTTGAGTTGGAAAGACACAACTTTAACCCAGATGATTTGAGCTGGAAACCTACCGCTAATCTGGGCCACACCTTCTGCTGGAAGCCTATATCAGGACTTGGAAGTAGGAAGATTTTGCTTTTTGCCTGCTTGCTCTTACCATGCTAGCAAGTTCATTCCTTCACTGGTATTAGACCCTACTTCTTTGGGATTCCAGTGTATACAGTCTCATTGACTGAGCAAAGAAACTATTGGATTCATGGACTTTCCCTTCATAGTCAGATATTGTCAGACTAGCTAGACCACAGCCTTTTAATTTTATGAATAAATCTCCATATGTATTCATATGTATGTATGTATGTGTATATATATATATATATATATATATATATATATAACTGTTATTGTTGCACGTATGCTTAAATAAATAAATGCAACCTGCTTCGTTTATATAATGTTTCTAGTATATATGTTTTCAGGGTTGACAACATCTATTGACATTGCTCTGAAATGCATCCTACAAGTTTTGTTCCTCTAGAGAACCTTGACCAATCGACTCACTAGCATGACTGCCTAAACAGGAGGTGAACAAGGATGACATCAATACCACTATATGTGATAATGTGGAAGGGAAATTCTCAGGAGGCCTCACCCTTAGACAAAGGACTACAGGCAAATAAGAAGTACTAAAATCAGGATAAATACTCTTCCCAGAGGGAGACCACACCAAGTAGTCAACCCTGAGATCATATATACAAGTTCCATTATCCTAACAGAGCAGGTTCTACCTACTTATCTACGTAAGTAACATAGTAACAACAATAACAATTAGTGAAAAAACAGTCATGACTTTTAAGTATGGCAATTTACAAACACATGATTTTTTTACAGGACCGAGGCAAGAGAGTGCAGCTCATAACACAGCTTTTCTGAACGTCTCTTTCTACTTTAACTTTGTGTCAGCCTGGTCTCTTCCTACTCATCTACATGTCAAAATAGGAACAAGTTAGTAGGACATCCTCTGGAGCAAGTCCCCATCCATCTACTCCACTACTTCTGATTTATCCAAACGGGATGCCTTTGTGCTTCAGGGACATTTAAAAACTGACTGTGTCCAGGTGGGTTCCATAATAATGGGAACAGGGACTGCCTTTGACATAATCTGATTGGCCTGCTCTTTAATTACGACTCCCCGAGGGGAGAGCAGCCTTACGAGGCCACAGAAGATGACAATGCAGCCACTCCTGATGAGAGCTGATGGACTAAGATCAGAAGGAAGGAGAAGAGGACCTCCCCTATCAGTGGACTTGGGGAGGGGCATGCGAGAAGAAGGGGGAGGGAAGGTGGGATTGGGAGGGGAGGAGCGTGGGGTTTATGGAGGGATACACAGTGAATAAAGTGTAATTAATAAAAAAAAATTAACAGGAAAAAAAACTAACTGTGGATCATTGCATACGGCTATGTGGGTGGCCTCTAGAGTTGTAGTTCTGTTCAGATTGACTCTTACAAAATATCCCTTTCTCTTTATGAGTTCTTTGCCATGTGACTGCTACACTATCAGTCTCACACATCAATGATCTATCAATGAAGTTCTAGAAAACCTAAGTCCTGACCCTGTCAGTGCTTCATGCTCACTATGTATCCAACACTTGGCCAGCATTCTCCCCCATCCCGAATTTTATGGTTTTATCACTGCCCAAGGAGTACCACAATCATGTGCTAACATCTCAAGTAAAAGAAATAGGGCAATTATCTATTTACTCTCTGTCAAAGTTTCGGCAGAATAATTTGATATTACTCTACACATGTTAAAATATTGACTTTATTTTGGTTTTTAAAAGTTTGTCTCATCTAAGAAAATGTTGAGTATTGCTCTTTTCTGGCTTACAAAAATAATGACCTTTGGTTCTTCCCATTTTAATTTATTTTCAAAAATGGAAATAAATAGAATTATATGGAGTGGTTCTCTGCAGGTCTCTTGTTATCCAGAAGCATCTCTGATACTTGCTGCTCTTTGAATAGCTCATCTCTTTCTATCAAAGGTTAAGACATAATTGTTTGAGCACTGAATAAATGGATAAGAAACACAAGTAAGAGAGAAAGAAACAAGATTGAAATGCCTACATCCTATGTTATTTCTAAAGGTTAGGAAAGAATGCATATTTTCCTTCTAAATGTCAATTTAATCTGAATGGCAGTGAACCTCGAATAACATTTACATTCAATGTAGAAATTCTGAAAATGAAGCAATTGTCTGGCTAACTCCCTATTTTGTTGTTGGGTGAACTCCATGTTTGCCTTTCAGTTGATAGATGGCTCAAGTAACATTCCTGTTTGGAAGTATAAACATCATCATTAGGGGAAAGAAAGAAGCTTTATATTTGTTGGCCAGTAATCAATCCAGGATTGCTGATGCCCGACGGGCAAGATAATAAGCGAGTTTTGCAGTTCATCTGACTGGATGTCTCATTATGATTAGAGAGGACCATGTGTTGCGCTTTATTCTGAACATTAAAACTTGTAGTTATATCCCCTGCCTTAAAAAAAAAACAACAAAAAAAAACAACAACAAAAAACACTTTCACAAGACAAGGATCTTGGAGAAGCTAAGCACTCTGCAGAGTTTCGTACAGTACAGCACAAAGAAGAAAGGTTTGGTTAGCTCAAGAATACACTTGGCTCCAGTACAGCAACTGCCTGGGAATTCTGGGTATGAGCGGAGTTCTTTGTTTGAACATTTTTATCTTAACCACATTATGAACAGGAGGGATATTTTTTTCTGGATTTTATGAACTGAGACTGTTATAGCTTATAATGAATAGATTAGTAATTATAACATAAAGACTTAATTATGGGTTGAACATTTGATAACTTTATATAAATTATGCTAGGGCATTTTCTGATATCTTTGCTACATATAGGAGTGGTATAAATTTTGCAACATAGCAGAGAAATTAATATATCATTTCATTTGTCTTTGGTAGTCACATATCCACTCATATAATTTGTTTGTTCCTGTCACTTACTGACTCATTCTTTATGGGTTCCTTGTGTCCTGGATATTCACAGATACCGTCCTGCCTTAACTCACTAATTTCTGAGGCAGGCTCAACTTCCCTGCTGTGTCTTTATAATGTATCATCATAGATAACAAAGCTTCTGTCACACTCAAATATTCTACTTTATGGTGGATTATGTTACTGTTGATAGAAAGTATTTATAGTCAACTCTACTAGTTCATAAAGAGCACTAGGTAACTTCTATGTATTGAGTAACAATGACTCTTGCTAGCTTCATGTGGATGACTGAAATTGACTCCAACATCGAAGAAAATGCATACACAGAGGTAAGAGAATCAAGTAACTAGTTGAAAGAGATTCTAATTTGTAGTTTAGTGTATGATTATACATATAGTGACATAAACTTTATAACACTGCGTGGAAAAATATAGAATTTCAATGGGACTGGGTTGGTGATGTAAAGAGGTGTGTAATTTTGACAGAGAGGAAACAAAGAAAGCAATGCTAAAACATATGTGGGGATTGAGAGTTGATGACTGAAGATGACGAAGTTGGTAGGTTTCAGTGAACACCCCGATGTGCTTGATAGAATGGGAGGAAAGAAGATGAGGCTGGGCCCTTAGAAGGCGGTAGACTGTAAGCTATTGCACCTATATGACAAGGATAAGAATGCAAATGTGAGTTACTGAATATTCTATTCTAAGAAAGACCATGAAGAGTTGTTTATAGAGGCAAAATATAATGATGAAACACAGAGTGTTTTGGCCATGCAACCCAAGGGATAATGAACCACTAAAGACCAAGCAACGAGAATAGAGTATGGAAACTAACCTTCTGCAATTACAATGTGCCTGTGAGAAAGGTGAAAAGAAGTTCAGTAGCAGTCTGGGACAGATGACACGAGGAAACTGAAGGAACAGAGAATCAGAGACAGTTCTGCAGGGGAGGGATAACATGTGAAACCACATGGAGATATCTAAGGGAAAATTACACCAGGAATCTAGAAATAAAATTATAGACCGCGTGAAAGTCAGGATCTGCATTGCAGATTTGTAAGTGATGGGATTCTAGGTCTGGAGAGAAGAAAATGTGTTTTTTCATGGAAAACAAAAAGAAAGACCCAGAATGATGAATTATAAAGAAATATAAAGCCAATGTGTGGCAGATTCTGCTTTTAATGAGCTCTGTACCCTTGACTTGGTATTTTTTCCAGACAGTTCTCAAGAGCCGCCTTAGTGAAACTGAGAAGTACTTTAAACATGCATTGGAATAACATGCAAAAGTGCTGAGAGTATCTGATGTGTTTCTGATTATGATGTATGTTCAACACCGTCTCTATATTAAGATGGTCATTGCAGCATTTCAGTGATAGATTCAAAATTACCTAAATGACTGCAGCTACAGATCATTTATATAAAACTAATACATTCATTTACATGTATTTTTATGATGCCAGAAGCCTGTGTTGCTAAGGAGATTGCAAAAATATGGTAATTGTTTACAGGATTGCATCAAGTAAAAAGAAGGAATAGTGTTATAAATATAGAATATTTATTACTATAAAGCCTTTGTAAAGAACAAAGCTAGAAAGAGGTGTTCTAAGATCTTTAACATTGTTTCTCAAAGAAAATGATGCTATGGGCATTTATTTTAGTATAATTACAACTATATTTATTACAGTAGTATTATTAACATAATACATGTTTTATTAAATAATTCTTCCACTGGTGAAGCAAAATTGCCTCTAACATGTAAAATCACCTTGAAAGACATAGAAACTTTTTCTGTGGAAGGAAAGACATTTAAAGTTGTTTCTCTAGTTTAATCAGATGTGTAAGTATGGCTAGCTCAGCAATGGCCCCAAGAAAGGACATGTTCCTACACTCAGATTCCAGGAGAGAGCTGATGACAGCGGTGAGGAAGAAGTACTTTTCAGGTCATCACACAGGGAAGACATCATTTTTTCTTGGAGTATTTAAGGAAGTTCTCAGCACCAACACTCCGTTTTAATGATCTGTTCATATAGCTTTTCTGCCCCTGCTTTGTTGCAACCTTCATGAGCCCAGAGCCTTCATGAGCCCTCCACTCTCTTTCTTCACTCTCTACAAACTGATAAAAGTATGAACTGTCGTAACTCACAGCTGATTGTGTATACAACTGTGAGTGAAAAAGATCAACCTGCTTTTGCAAGAGGTCATTTCATTTCTTCCTTTCAGGGGACAGGTGAGGAAAACACCACATTTAATTTAGTTGGTTGTTTCTGATTTCTTTTTCATGTATTTTTTTTCCTTGAGGGTAAAAATCGTTTTCTTTTATATTTCTTTGATGGATTCATTCTGATGTTCTATTTTAGGGTATTTATTTTTTTAAATTTGGTACTAGGAACAGTTGAATTGCCCTATGGACATTTTAAGAAGGCTAAGTGATAAGATTTGAGAACAACTTTTATTTTGTAGCTAAGCAAAAGTGGACTGACATTTAGTAAATGGGATAGGCAATGGCCAAAGGACTCATGTTAAACTCACATGAAGGCTGTTTTTGTAGTTGCATGTTGTGTGGTACCTTGGATTGGTAAGTTGGCAGAAGAGAATTTGTGTGGAATGACAGGTTCTGGTTGTTTCCATAGTTACAAGTATGTAAAGAAATAGAAACCATATCGATAGAATAATATGTATACTTATTTTATAATTCATTATCGTGTCTGTGACTCCAAAGAGATTGCTATTCAGAAAAATAATTTCCTGGAAGAAATATAATTCGAACCTTACTGTTGTTAGAACACAGATGTGTAAAAGGAACAAGGGCTGGGCTGCAGAATTGTCTGTGTTGTACCGTGAGGGACTTGAGTTTACTGCAGTGCAACAGGCCCATGCCTGGAACTGAGTTATAGAACAGGGTTGTTACTCCAGCAGCTATCAATTTATGTGCCTTCAGGCAGGGAAACTGGGTAGCAGAACACCAAGTCTCAAGTTTTGAACTGTAAACATTTATAGATGACTTTAGATTGGGCAGATTAAATAAACAGCATGATTTCCTTACCTTTTTTTCAGCAAAGAAAGAGAAATTCTGATGTGGCAGGTTAAATAACTTATGTGTTGATTAAAATCTGTTCTGGTAACCTACAAAGACTCGTGCTGACAAAATCAGTTCTTATGTTCAAGAGTGATTTCAGATTTGTTTGCATTTTCTTCTGAATTCCACAGTAAAGTTTAGTCAATCTTTTTTTTTTTTTTTAAACAAGAGTCTTTGCTTTGTATAAATCCTTTGAGGGAACTTGGACATCTATGATATTATTGGTATTCTCTAGTAACAAACCTCATCATTGTTTCACAGTTAACTATTACAGTTAAATAATATATTTTTGCTAAAAATCCAATAGCAACCTTATTATAGGAATTAAAATATTAGCACTCTCCTCAGCTATATTCCAAGAAATTTTTATTCAAATGGTTACATAATTTTCTTACATTAATGATGTCATCTGACCTACTTCATTTTGCATTTGCTCTCCTTTTCTCTATAGAAAACGATCATTTCTTATTTTAAATATGAAAAGATTTTTTCTTAGCATTTTAATGACTATAATTCCTTCCTGTGATAATAATTACTTTTCTACTTTTATAATATCTCATCTACATCTATTATTAATAAACACATTTATGTTTTGTGACCTCTAGGTTTAACTCAGTAAAGGGTCCTCTAGCTCTGAATAGCACACAATGCCAACTCTGTATCCTAACAGATAATGGATAGTAAGGCCAGCACAAGAGAGGTCAGCTAACCAGGGAGCCCTCTCCCACCATAAGCACTGCAGAAAACACTTAGCTCATCCTGAGTCTAACAGCAAAGTGTTCCATCCTTCTTCTTATAAGAACTTCCCACAGTTTAAGCAGACATCACCCTTTCTTTGATAGCATAGGGCTTTGCAGTTAAAATTTCATTTATTCTGAAATGTCTTCTATTTTTAAATCCAAAGCACAAAATTCTAGATATCTTGGCTTGGGGGTTGGTTATCCCTCCATTTCTCCTTTTATACTAATATCTAAATTGTTCATCCCACTATTCTTGCCTGTCCCAGCAAACTGGAACAGTGCAGTCTGAGGCAGCTACAAAGAAATGCATAGTTGAGTAGCAAGAGGAGCATGCCTCACACAGACAAACGGGAACTCAGCGTGTCAGGTGAGAAGCACATTGAACTTGTAGTTGACATGTTTTTGTGCCTGTAAATGAAAGTATATCATGGTAATGATCAGTACGTGTTACTGTAAAGTTATTACATGTGCAAGATGCCATGCCACCTTCTACCCTGGACAATCTTAACATGGACTCCTTGTAGAGAGCTTCTAACTCTTTCTTTGTTTCGTAGAGGAAGAAACAAACAATGAGGTACACACAGAGAATATAGAAGAAAGTGAAGATTGAAATACAGATTTTCAGACTTTCCAAATTATTTCTCTCCTTAGACTTTATAAGTTCAGTCAATAAAATAGTCGCTGAAAGAAATAAATTGGTAACCTCTGACCCATGACAAAAGGAGTTACATGAAAATTCCATTAAAGTCAGGCTTTGAGAAAATGCTGTCCTTTAGAGACTGATTATAAATTAATAATGACATTAATTGGTAGACAATTAAAATAATTATATTCTCAAAATATCAGGTAAATTTCATACTAATTTAATTAGAAGGGATTTTTGTCTGGGCAGTGACATCTAGAGAACTTGCTACATATTTTCTCATGCCCCATTCATCCTGGAAGCAAAAAGACATCGTTCTTCATAGAGAGATATTGACTGCAATATGCAATTCATCTTTGTTCAAAGAAAATTATGTTTCATGTCCTTATGGAAGATTTAATCATTAGGGCAAATTCCATCTATATTTACTCTTTCTAGGGAAACCGTACACTTGTCAGAATGAATGACCACCTTCCATAAAATATATCCTTTGATATGGATTACAGTGGCTTCTTCATTTATCTCCCTGCCAGAAGCTTAGCCATCTGTGTTAGTTGTCTCTTTCTGTTGAAATAAATTACTACAGTCTCAGCGGCTTAAAACAATGCAAATTTATTTTCTAACAGTTGTGTAGATTACAAGTCTAACAAGGGTCTCACATGATTAAAAGCAAGACTCTGGTGATGTTATTTCCTCTCCGCTGGCTTTACTGGGTAAGTCTGTCCTCTTGACTATTCCTGTTTCTACAGGCTAATATTCCTTCTTAGGTTAAAAACTATCTCCCAGCCTTGTAAAATCCAGCAAGAGAGAGGGTATGTTGCCAGATTTTTCCTGATGCCTTCTGCTTACCTGGGTAATCTAAAATCCTCCCCCCCCAAAAAAAAAAAAGTCTATTATCGTGTCTTCCATATTGCCCCTCATTCATACCTGTTTTCAAACAACGTCAAAGTTAACTTTATTAAATGCATATGTGAATGTTTTATATAAACACTTCAATATCTTCCTCTTCATATATACTCTAAAAGGTACCTCAGTAAATTCTTATGATCACCCAGCCAGCCGTATTCCACTATTCTTGAGAAGTATCTTCCATTTTCATTCTACTCTGCCATTGCACTGCTCAAAAAATATGCCCTTTAGCAAAAATTTATTTGTATCTTGACCACATCAAAAATGTCATTCTTTCTTCTATTCATTCACAATTTTTCCCTAAAACATTTTCCTACAAAGATTCTTTTCTTTTACTCCATGAACCATATTCAGTGCTCATTACCAATTAATGTCTAGGAGCCATAATCAGTGGCTACCTTTCCCTACAAGAAATATTGCAATTGATAAGACAGGTCAGCTGAGCTATATAAAAAAGCACTGAGAAGCACATCTGAGCTGATTGGCTGGGACTTCAATAGAGCATTTTTGCAAGCACAGACGTGGCCCAGAGCTTTTCTGGTGAAGTCATCTCGAATTCTCTATTCATACTCTTGTCCTGACTATACTGGACTGGCTGAGGGACTATTTAGGAAGACAACTCCACACTCAAATGTCAGCTCATTGAAGCACTGGGGATGGAACTAGTAAGTGAAATCAGAGTATATTTATGCAGTTCTTGAGCCCCAGTGTGGTGGTTTGAGTAAGTGTCACCCTCATAGACTCATGCAATTGAATGCTTGATGTATACGGAATGGCACTACCAGGAGGTCTGGCCTTGTTGGGGACGGTATGGCTTTGCTGGAGGAAGTGTGTCACCGTGGAAGTGGGCTCTAAGGTCTCCTATGATCAAGCTACAACCAGTGTGACACACAGTCTCCTTCTGCTGCCTACAGATCAAGATGGAGTACTTTCACCTCCTCCAGGACCATGGTTGCCTGCACACTGTCATGCTTCCTGCCATAATGGTAATGGACTAAACCTCTGAAACTGTAAGCCCATTTCAATGTTTTTCTTTATAAGAGGAGCTGTGGTCATGCTGTTTCTTTGTAGCAATAAAACCCAAACTTAGGCACCCAGACACTTCCCCCTTTCTCCACATTTCATAAGAACAAGGGTTCCATTAATCTTTCTAATAGATGCAATCATTAGTTTCCAATATTAAATCATGGATGATGGTGGGTGTTGTGGGTGTTTTTTCATATGGGAAGGCTAATATCTAATGATAATTTAGATACAGCAAATGAAAAATAACAATAGCAAATATTCAATTTCTCTTTTTAAATTTTCAAACAATATAATTTGATCATATTTCTTTTCCCTACTCAAACTCCCCTAAAGTCCCCTCCTTTCTCTCTTACAACAAAACAAACAAACAAAAAACACAGACACACGTACACACACACACACACACACACACACCATGAAGATGAAGTCCATTTTGTGTTGGTCAACTACTCCTGCTCCTGAGTATTAGACTTCCCCTGGAGTGTGGTTGACATAACCAGTGCCATTCCCTTGACTCTTTTGAAAAAAACTGACTTTCACTCTCCTGGTATCTATGAATGGCAGGAAGCCTCATTGCAGTATAATATTTCATCAACACTTGAAGGATTGTGATTAACTGAATAGAATGGACCTTATCTCCTTCAATAGTAGTCTCTGGACTCCGGAGAGTAATGTAATACAATCCTGATTTGTCTAATTTCTCTTCTTAAATTTAAATTTGTTTCTGACAGAAGGCACATTAAAGGTTTATCTCTGCCCATGTAGGCTGGTAGAGAAAGAGGGATGAAAAATGTTAAATGGTAGGTTAAAAAGCAAATGACCAAATATAGCCCAAAATATCCTGGTGAATGGTTTCTCATTCTAGATATCTCGTATTAGTATCTCTTTTTATGACTTGGGGCAGTATAAGCAACACAGAAACACACTTCAAGTCACAGCTGGCCATTTCCCTAATTTCTTTTGCACGAAGAGTTTAGTTCACCAAGAAAAAGTACAACCTTTTCACAACAAGACAGATCAAAACAAAACCAAGCAAACCCAAGTTTCAATCATGTACACATGTAAAAAGGATTCTTACAAAGTAACAAGGAGAAACAATGAGTAAATTGAGTGAATACAGAGTAAATTGATCAAATGTATTCATAACAATAAAAAATCAATCAAGAAAAATCAGAATAATGTATAGCAATATACATGCCTCAACTTGGCACAAATGAAAAGTAAAAAATGAGGTCTGGTAAGCTTGAAGGCTGGTAGACATCATTACAAGTTGCTGGCTACTGTCTTTTCTTCATGTCTTAGGAAAGGAGGGGTCATCTACTTGAGGTAAAGCTGCATGAATCTTACATTTACATAGTTATACTGCTGGACTTTTATCTAAGAAAACTCTAGGCTCAAATACCTCATACCATTTTACAGTACTTACATGTATATATTACACAAGCATACTTAAAAGGTAATGAACCTACAAGCACTTTGTGGAAAGTCCATCCAATTCTCTTCAGGAAGGAACTGAAATGAAATAGGTTACTGTACACATATCAGCATAGCAATAACTCCCTAGTATAACTCCAGGTGAGGTAAGTGTATCTGTAATTCCCAAAGTGGAAAACTAGAGAGTCATTTACTTAGGAATGCCAAGAGTGAATTATTTCACATGTGCACTCTGCATAAGGATAATAATATACATTATAGCAAACTCATAGAAATTCTTATGTTTCAGAAAAATAAACATAAAATTTAGATGTTAGATGAAATATATCAGAAAGAGAAAAATGTGACTTAACCATTTTGGTTATGTTCATTTTTATTAATTAAATATAGGATTTTGTTAGTTTCTATATAAATGTAAGTATTTTAAAAATCTTTATAGTACTCCATAATTTAAAGGAGAAAATAATATGAGATTCTAATTGAAGATGTCAAATTCATTTATCTCTTTTATGAAACTAAAAGTAATTTTTAAGGAGCAATTTTCAATTTGTTTATACTTTCATGATTATTCCAGGTAAATAAAATAGAAGCTAACTGTAATAAAGGATTCATATAGTGTATTATTAATAAGGAAATTTGCATTTGTTTTCATTAAAAATAATGTTATGAATATCATGTCTGCCATATGGGTTTTGAGACTTATAAGCCTTCTTTATTTTAAAATATTTCACTGAGAAAATAATTAGAATGTGTTCAAGTAGTATAATGTATCCATTTGATATACACCTGTATCCTATCATGATTATCACAATCAAATAGGAACAACCTTCACCACCCATTCAATTCTTTAAGGGCACCTAGCAGCTCCTCTGTACCCTATTTCCACAGTTCCAATTATAGCTGCCTCTTCTCCTTCTGTAATGGTCTCTTGAGATTCTTTAGCTCGAATGTGTCCTTTTATGCTTTCCCAGGAGATCTTTCTGTCTCATGGGTGAGTTACTTCCACTGAACTAGATTTTCAGAGTCCCTGCACTACTTGATGGGCTGGTGGGACCAGCCATTTCATTAGAGGGCACCAAGCTCGTTAGGGAAGGAGAACTGTTCCTACAGTGATGTTGATGGCCAAAATTTATAGTGTCTGCTTTGCAGGTCACAGATCCATCATCTCGTATACACACTCTCCTACATGTCGGGCTTTTATTATCCTCTGGGGCATTTTGCTGATAGCTTCATTCTTCCAAAATGTATTTGTTACATCAAGACTTGATGGTGGAATGTAGTTTCAAGCCACAAATAATGTGAGGTTTACCTGTAGTACCTTTTTTCATTCTTAGTGAGTAATCCCCATACACAAACTTTTAAGTGAAAAGAAAGCAATGAATGGTGTGGTTTGGATTGCTAAGATAGAAATATTCCAGCAACTTATATGGGCATGCTTATGGATGAATAATAGTCAAAGATAACAGAGTAAGAGGAACTCTCTTTTGGAGAGATTCCTTCATCATTACTTTACTGTGAGAAAAGGATTGTCAACACAAGAATTGGTCTTGCTTTTCTAAACTTGAATGGCCATATTCTGATAATTTATTTTTCTACACATGCAGCAAATAATTTCTGAGCATGCAAGATTTTCTCAAAATGAATTAGTTAGAGGACATCCGAGTTATTTTAAAATGGTGGTCACATCATTAGTTTTAAATTTGATGCTGCACATTATATTCCTGAATTATCCAAAAACAAGATCTAAGATTATTGGAAACCAACCCTGGGAACCAAGGGAATTCTGTGCCCCACGTGGAAAACTGAGTTCCCCGTTTCAGTGCATGCTTCCCTCTTGGGTGACAATCAGCAAACACATAATGCTGCTGTGCAGATTATATTTTCAGTGTTGGAAAGACTAGTAACAATCAAATCACCTGCCTTGGTTTCTTTTCTAGAAGGGGAAGTGACCAATCTTCCTTCAAGTACATTCTATGGGAGTCACTGAGAAGTTTCCCCAGGGTTCAACCAAGCAGTAAAATGTCCATGTTCTTCAAGTAGTTGTAACTGTCTTGACCTGTGGCCTTATGTTTTCTGCTTCTACAAAACAGGATGGAGTAAAAGCAGGACAGAAGTAGAATGCAATTCCATTTCTGGCTCAAGCTGCAGGCAGGGGAGTTCAGGGCATTCACCAAATGTCTGCAGATTTCAGGCTCCTTGTTTGCAACTTGCTAGGCCATGGCTGTTTGATATCCATGGGAAGACAGCCCCCTCCCCCATTTCTGAAGAGAAGAAGAGGGGAGATGGAGGAGTGAGGAGAAGGAGGGACTGGGAGAAGAGAGGGAGGGGAAGCTGCAACGGGGATATAAAGTAAATAAATAGCTTAACTGAGAGAGACAGAGACAGAGAGGGAGAGAGAATCAGTACAAAAAAGTGCCTACATGGATTTTATGTTCTCTGAAGTTCTTTCTAGAGCTGCACACTAAGATCACCATCATCATTGGAAATTCTAAATGAGAGTCATGATTGTAGTCAATAAATTCTGAAATTAAAAACCATATGTACCAGCCCATTAAATCATTATTTAAGAACATAATATCTACAAATGGTACTGTAATTTTGAAGGATTGAAGCCCTTGCTCTGTAGAAGCCTTGATCACCCAGCTCTCTTTAAAGGAGAATTTGATAGGAAAGTTCTCTATCTCCCTTACGTTTTTCATCCTGGGTATTTAATAGTCATATAAATGATTTATGTAGCATTTGTACAAAAAATTACTTCAAATCATTAACTGATATAGGAAAATGAGCCACACATTTAGCATAAGCTATGTTTTGGGCATCAGTTGTAGACATCCATCATCTTTGCCAAAATCAATAATTTCTGAAGAGGATGGGGGTGGCCTAAAATAATCAGATTAAACCTGATCTGCCAGCTTGTCATATTGAGGCCAAAATTTATACTTTTTAGTTAAAATTTATTGCCAGTGACAGCTTGAGTTCTCCCTCACTGGAAGTTCTGGGACTCTGAAAACTCAAATTAATTACAGAAGAGGAAGGTACAATTATTCTCCACCTGATATCCAGCCCACACTCTACTGCTTTTAAGGAAGACAGCACTCAGCATCCAGCTTTCCTTTCCTTTTGCTGGTCTCTGAGTTAACTGTGGGTCCTTTGCTTAAGATGCCCTTTTAAAGAATGTCAGATTCGTGGAGATCAGTGTATGTAAGCATAGTAAATAATGTTTGTTTTTTATCCTGAATAAAGGTAATTGTTATTAATTATTATAGCAAATGTTCTTTCTGCTTCATATAATTATGGGTGGGTCCTTCTAAATAAAGGGTTTATTACATTATCTCATGAGGCTGGTCAAAGCTATGGTTCAATAAAAAAAAATTCATTTTTTGTTGCTTGTTGATACTGTGTTTATTTTTTCTCTTCCATTAGTAAATTTCAATCTTAAGCACCACTGGGCTTTTGTTGTTATTTAATTTGGAGCACAAAGTTGTTAATTTTAAACATTAAATTTGCCTAAGAGAGAACAGATTAAGTGAAAGGAATTCAGTACTATCAGTGGCAGAGTTTAGGAATAGCCTGCACACAAGAAGTCAATTTCTGCAGCTTCATGAGTTTATTGTTCTGGAAGAAAGCAGCTTGCCATAGTCCCAGATATCTCCCTACTCTGTTTTATAATAAGAACATTTGCATTTTTACCTTAACAACACTATGGAAAACACCAAAATCCTTGTAGAAAATTAGCATCCTAACTGTAGAGTTTAGTTGTTTTCATTTTTAATTGCTGTGAGGCAGATTAATGAGGCACATGAGATAATTGTGGGGGAAGAGGGAGTTATGTGACATTAAAACATCTACATCAATGTGAATGTTTTTGAAAGTTAAACTATTTTCCATGGCATTATTTAAAAGGGTGGTTTAAGTTGTATTTCAGAAATGTTTTCAAATGAGCTGTTTCAGATATAAATAAATATTGTAAAGCAATAGAAAGAACACTGAAAGCCATTTCGGAATGGCACTGAGTGGAAAGGATAGCAGCTCCAAAAAGACCAAATATATCTGGGCACAGGGGTCTTATATGAGACTGATACTCCACCAAGGACCATGTATGGATATAACCTAGAACCTCTGCTCGGATGTAGTCCGTGGTAGCTTAGTAATTAATTGGTTTCCCATATTAAGGGGAACAGGGACTGTTTCTGACAGGAACTCAATGGCAGGTTCTTTGACCTCCCCACCCAGCAAGGGAGGAGCAGCCCTGCTAGGCTACAGAGGAGGACTTTGCAGCCAGTCCTGAAATACCTGATAAAACAGGGTCAGATGAAAGGGGAGGAGGTCCTCCCCAATCATGGACTTGGAAAGAGGCAGGGAGGAGATGAGGAGGGGAGGGGGGATTGCGAGGGAATGAGGGAGTGGGATATAGCTGGGATACAGAGTTAAAAAATGAAACTTATAATAAAAAATTAAAAAAGAATGGCACTGAAAGAGGAGAAGAGAGAGGGAAGGCAGGATTGGGATGCGATGAGGGAGGGGCTACAGCTGGGACACAAGGTGAATAAATTGCAATAAATAAAAATAAATTAAAAAATAATGGCCCTGAAGAAACATTAGGATGAAGAAATTTAATATTTTCCTCCTCTTATGATTTTGCAATATGTAGATACTCAAATATATGAAACAAATGCTTAAGTGACAGAACAAGGTGTAGATTAAAAAAACACATGAACAAGTTGCTGCAGACTCTCTGTTACAGGAAAGAGTATTAATGTGCAATAATCAAAGGAGACCAAAGTAGACCCCTCTAGCTTTCCTGTTGCTTAGAGGAACTATGGAAGCCATCTATCTCCTGTTGGGCTTTCTGCCCAAGAGGTGAAGATCCAATGGGACATTTGTTGGCTAACATGGCTTGCCATTATACCATTATAGCTGTATCTCATTCAGTGGCATTTGGTTTATAGGAAAAAATATGAAGTTGAAGAGATAAAGACAGATTGAGTTACCCCAAAATGCTTTCTAATTTGAGAATACCCGAGAGAAACAAAGTTTCAGTCACATTTTTGTACAAATAAATATTTGAACTTGTAACATCCTATTGCCAAAATACTGTGACATTCATCAGAGCGGACTGCTCTAGTCCTACAAAGAACTGCAGGGTCATCTTGCCCCTCTTGTCTAAAGAATCCCTTTGTTCTATTCCTTTCTCCCTCCCTTTTCCAAAAATTGATTTATGCATATTTTTAACTTCACTATTGCTTTTAAATAATAACATCTGCAAGCTTGTCTATACCATCCTAAATTTTCCAAAAAAAACCAAAACAAAACAAAACTGAAGTAATCTCCTTTTTCATTTATTCTTTTTTAAATTGTTTTTTATTAATTACACTTTATTTACTTCGTAACCCCCCTGTAGTTTCCTCCCTCCTCCCCTCCCAATCCCTCTCTTTCTCCCCCTTCTCCACACATGCCCCTCTCCAAGTCCACTGGTAGGGGTGGTCTTCTTTTCCTTCCTTCTGATCCTAGTCTGTTAGGTCTCATCAGGAGTGTCTGCATTGTCTTCTTCTGTGGCCGGGTAAGGCTGTTCCCCCGCTCAGGGGGAGGTGATTAAAGAGCAGGCCATCAGTTCATGTCAGAGACAGTTCCTGTTCCCTTTACTATGGAACCCACTAGGAGACTGAACTGTCATGGGCTACATCTGTGCAGGGGTTCTGGGTTATCTCCATGCATGCTACTTGGTTGACTATCAGTCTTAAGGAAGACCCATGTGCCCTGATGTTTTTGATCTGTTGCTTTCCTTGTGGAGCTCCTGTCCCCTCCAGGTCTTACTAACTTCCACTTTTTTCATAAGATTCCCTGTAATCTCCTCAAAGGTTGGCCATAAGTCTCAGCATCTGCTTTGATAATCTGCAGGGCAGGGCCTTTCAGAGGCCCTCTGTGGCAGGCTCCTAACTTGCTTATTCTTTTTGCCTTTAAAACTTGTTCAAAATCTGTTAGAATGGAATACATTTCAGACTTCTGTCCCTCAAACTCTGATCATTTCCCAAACAAATGGTCATTGTTTGTTAAACCATCTCTAATTCATTTTCTCTTAATAACCACATTTCCCATGAATTGGTATATTTTTTTTTGTTTTCTGCTTACAGAATATGTCCTTTTGATGGTTTAAGTTGCTCGTATGTATCTTAAATAAGACAATGCTTCATGACAGTCAATGTTCTCACATTGCAAGAGTATTCTTTAAATCTCTCCTGTCATGAAATGTTGGATTTTCACATTCTAGTGATGAAAATGGATGTGGGCTCAAGGCCATAAAGGGCAGCAGCATCTCATTTCTGTCAGTGCTTGGGAGTGCGAGCAAGTCTGGGAAATACTTTAATCACACACTGATGCAGTATAGGGAGGAGTTAACTCCCTAGACTCTTGTAGAGTTACAGAGCCAGTCAAGTAGGCAGTTCCCACTCAGCTCTGGTGTGTTGAGAAAATCCCTTTGGAAGAGAAGGTTATTGTTTCTAATTAGACCTTACAAATTGGAAGAACCAGAAAATCTGTACTGAAAGACAAGTTTGAAATTATTAGCAATTGTGTCTGTTTCTGTGTTAACTACAGAGAAGAATAAATTTCTTTTATTTAGAATAAATTTCCTAATAAACCATAATGTCCATAATAAGAACAGAGACATGAAAAGAAAACAAACTTCACAGATTTAAAGACTTTTTTTTTTAATTCTAACCCAGTTTACTCATGGACCTTTTGAGCCATCCACACACGCCAGTCATTCCTGTAATAAATCTATTTTTTTAAAGCAATGTCAAGGACTCTTTTGAGAAGAGGATAAATGAAGGACTGTGATGCTTTAAGATTATTTTTTATTTAATTAATTTATATATTCACTTTACAGCCCCATATAGCACCTTTTCCTCCTCTCCTCCCAGTCCCATGCTCCATCCTTCTTCTCCCAACCTCCCTCCCCTATTCCTGCCACATTACCAACCGCCCCCAGCTGGTCCTCTTTCCATGGGGCCTGGTGAGGCAGCCCCACCAGGAAGAAGTGATCAGAAAGCAGGCAATAGAGTCCGTTTTAGAGACAGCCCCCTCTCCCCCTTTCTATGGAACCCATATAAAACTCGAGGTGCCCATCGGTTACATCTGTGTAGTTGGCCTACCACCATTCCTCGAATGGTCCTTGGTTGGGCAGGACTAAAATTATAATCATCAGTGTTCAACAACCACAGGCTCTATCTATATGCATGGGGGCTACCTGTCCAAACTCCTCCTTCTCTGACTTTCCCTGAGACAGAGAGAGAAGGAAAATGGTCAAGAAAAGGGTCAGACTATTAATGATGCCCTGCTATGCTTGCAGACAGGAGCTTAACATGACTGTCCACTGGGAGGCTTCAGCCAGCAAGGAGACAGAGACAGATCCAGGGACTTGCAGCCAAGTTGTAAGTGGGTGGAGATTTGGAGGTCCTGTGGAAGTGTTGGGGGAAAGGTGGAAAGACCTGGAGGGGACAGGAACCTCACAAAAGACCAACAGAGACAACTAAGCCAGACTCAATCCTGATGCAACTTGATGTGCTGGGGAGGGATGATTTGGGGAGAGAGTAGCTCCTATTTTCTGGGGGGAAAGGGAGAGAAGAAGGAAAAGAGAGGAGGGGGAATGGGAGGAGAGGAAAGAGTGAACACCCTTGAGATGTAAAATACATAAATAAAAATTAATAAAATAATTAAAATAAATAAATAAATAATGAAATAAAATAAAAATTAAAAACAAAAAGGAAAAAAGAAAGGGCTCAGTGTGTGTACCCAACAATAGTTATGTTTAGATGTGTGGGCTATGGATACACCAAGGAGACTGGGTTTCTGGACTGGTACCTTGAAGCAGTTATATAGAGACAGAAGTGCCTCTCTCCTACCTTGAGGAAGAAAGATGTCTCTCATGGTCAGAAGAGAATAATTTCTTCTAGAGTTTTGTGTTCAAAGTACAAAGATTTGTTCCGTTTCAAATTAGAGTGACTGAAAGTTACTACCGAAAAGCACCCATACATAAATAAATATACTTTAAAAAAGTTACTTAGACATGCTAGCGCCTTTCCTAGCTTAATTATGCATGGGAAGGGATCATACTAATTTGTTGAATTTTTTTCATCATTTACTAGATGCAATACTCTAGGCTCTAAGAGATAGATTGAAGCTGAGTTTATGAGGAGCTGTGAACACCCTCCAGTGTTTGAATTTCCTTCTCCTGCCCTCACATTTGTCTCCCAGAGACATTTTTTGGGGGGTTCATCTACTCCCTGTCTTAATGCACTTCTTTATAAAGATCAGAGGTTAAGCGGTATTTCTCACAGATCACAGGATGTAGCAGAGCAGCAGCACCGCCCAACCTGTTTTTGGATTGCACAAAATGCGTGGTATTGAACATCCGGTGCTACAGCAAAGACATGATTAGCTTTCTAGTTTTTTGAAAGGTGATTTTTTTAACAAAACAATACTGTACCAGGCTCTTAGGCAGGAGACTACCCTCCCCAGTTTTGATATGATTACAATAATTAAATCTGTGAGGACACAAAGGAGCAGGGTGCTCAGTAAAAGTTATTGCTATGGCCACGTGGCCACTTATCTCTCAAATTATGTTTCATCAAATAGATATAAATAGCCATATCATGACCTGTATGCATTATGGTTGAGCAAGAATGATGCCAGACAGTTCCAGAAACCAAGCCATGGAAACAACAAGGAAGGTCATGCTTGGGCAACATAGGGGCAACATTTCCATTGCACTTATTGAATTATGGTTGTTCCTCTTTTCCTCCACCATTTAGTCCTCAGATATGGAAGTCCTGTCAGATTGCTTTCATTTAGTAAAGGAAAAAAAAATCTATGCTATTTAAGGAAAAAGGGTTTCCAAGCATGGGTGATGTACTTTGAGTCTTTGGAGCATGGAAAATATATTCTAGGATTTCAAAGACTACAGGTTCTAGTCAAAAAACTCAGCTGGTCACTTGGTTGAAAGCATCAGTCCTCCAGCTAGGACCTATAGGCCAAATGTAACCCATGACCTTGTTTTGTAACGAAAGTTTTATTGGAAGTCAGCTATGCCAGATTGTTTACTTACTCCCTGTGAAAGGCAAAGTCTTTCACTTTCTATTCTACAAATACACTTTTTATTGGTTGGCTCATTTCAGGGGGAAAAGCCACAGATGCAGACCTTGATTTAGCTATTTGACTCAAATAGTAAAGTCTCATAAGGTTTTGCTTATTTGTTTTTAAATGTAAAGTGAAAAGGTAGTGCAAAAATTGGAAAGAATACATGATAGCTACTTTATAGAAATTGTCAAGCTTGTATCCAGAGTAGTGTAAACACACAAGATGTATTCATTTGAATCTCTTTTCCTCTTTGAATTGTACTATATAGATAGAATAACCTTGAAAACTTGCTTTTGCTAATATATGGAGTATTTTCTCCTTTCACTACGTAGTCTATCCTTTTTAGTGTATCAAGCCCTTTTGAGAATAAAAGGATATTTTCTAGAAGAAAGATGCATGAGTAACTTTAGTGGAAACCAAATGTTCTGGAGGCTAGAAGGGCAGCATAAACTTTGTAAAGGAATGTGTGAACAAGTTAAGTGGACAGGGAGTATGCTGTGATGCTTGAAACAGACATAAAATGGACACAGACCTAAAGACAGAAACGCTGACTCCGCTGCTGCTTCACACACACAAGGAGTAGCGACAATCAATAGAAAAACCACACAAGGAAAGGCCTGCCTAGACCAGCGGTGGACATTTCTCAAAGTCAAGGTCCCCAAATGATTTCAATTTGAGAAAGCTGGATTTTATTCTAAATTCCTCTCGTCTTCCGAGAGTTGTCTTTTCTGCTTGAGCTGACCTAAGGAGCAGTGTAAGAACAGGTTTGTCCTGTTTCACACTTATCTGTGCAACAAATCTCAACTCTCTGCAACCTAGGGTGGCAGTCACTAGTCATCTCTCGCTTCAGAGCAACAGGAGCCCTTCGAATAATTCTTGCTAGAGTTATTTAAAGATTGAGGACTTGGCACAGCCAACTTTCCCTTACTGTTACCTTCAGATTCAGACTGACCAGGATTTAAGTTCTCCTCTTATTGCATATAACCTTAGAAAAACGTATGCTTTCTCTCTGAGCTCCAATCTATAAAATGGGTAAAAGTCAATGTACTGGCAGCTGGAGAGGTTGGTAGAATGCTTTCAGAGAATGGGTAGCTAGTGTCAAGCAGGCTTTCTCCTTCATTCTGTAGTTCCATATTTAATTGAACAGAGATGCATCAAACCAGTCCAATACCTCACACATGAAGCTAAATAGTGGCAGAACTACAGTCAGAGGCCAGGTTACTTGGTCACTCAGAAGGCCACTTCTCCAGGATGATGCTTTTTTTGGAGAAGATTTTCAACAACAACAAAGAAATCCATTTTGAGAATGTCAGACCCCAATTAAAATTCTTATGTTTGTCTCTGAAAAGTTAAGAAAAGAACGGTTTTCAACTAGTGGGTTGCAACCACTTTGGGGGTTGGATGACCCTTTCACAGGGCTAACCCAAGACCATCAGAATACATAGATATTTACATTTTGATTCTTAATGGTAGGTAAGCTATAGTGATGAATGAGCAGCAAAAATAATTTTATGGTTAGGGGTCACCACAACATGAGAAACTGTATTACAGAGTCACAGCATTAAGAAGGATAAGAACCACTGACCTATAATATCCAAGCCAAAGAAATTCAGTAGTAGAGTTTTTGTTTCTTAAAATTAAAGTAAACCAAATGGGTCTAACTCTTATCCTATATGTCAAGTATCAGCAGAAGTCTTCAATAATTAAAATGAATATGAGTATGGATACCTCTGCCTGCGGATCTAATTTACATGTGACCAGACCCCTTTCTTCTTCATTTGCAAATGCAGACAGAGAAGTGCACTTGAATGACTGAAATATATATATATATATATTTTTCTTCTTTTACATATGTTACTTTAAGTACCATCCCCAAGCACAAAGGCAGGCTGCAAAGACCAACGTGAAACAGGATAACCAGGGTTAACAGTAATTCACAACATAAATCATTTTTATGGACCCAAAGGCAGAGTTTCCATTATTTATGCTGCTGGGTGATCTGCTGTATTTATGATATAGCTAGTTGTCATGGCTTTAAAAATATGATGGATTCCTAAATTAATCCCACATTCCTTGTATTAGGCTTGAAACATGGAAAGTCACAGGAGAACAGATGTATCCATAATCATGAAATTAAATGTTCATGGGTCATGATGAAGAAAAAAAACTGGCCATTAAATTCAACATGCTTTTGTGTCAATAATGCTAAAATTTCCAATTTAATGTCTACATACTGAGCACTCAAATATATTCTCTTTCTAGTTTTCAGTATTCTTATATTTTCCTTCTTCTTTGGGATAAATTAAAACATGAATAAGAGTTTTTTCCAATATATCTTGAGCCAACTCATTATTAATATTTGACAGCACGGGCTCTTATAAGAGTCAAAATGGTGAGTATTTGAAAAAGTAAAAAACTATTTGTTGCTGAGTTTAAGGGTGATTATAAAATGACAGATTTTAGAAGAACTGAAAAATGTATATGTTGTTGGCAAAAGATATTGGGAATCAGTTCATGTTTAGATGATAGAAACAAAGACATAGAAATTAGAGAAATGATTTAAAAGTGCACAAGAAATTACCAAATTGAAGTATATAGAGAAAACAAATTCAACAAGGCAGAGTTCTGACTTAATTTAAGAAGCAAAAACAAGCCTGTATTGTTCAACAAATCTGCTTATGAAATTTAATGTGAATTGAGTTGAACCAAAGTGTTAATTCAAGATTTCCCTGAAGGAATATGAAAGGTGTAAGTTAGAAAGGGGCAGGACTTGAAGCTTATCAGTTATGTGAACATGAATCCTCAGAGGAAATGTACAGAGATGACTGCTGGATCACTGCCACTCTTAGTTTCACATCTCTGCACTGTAACTTTACCACCTGCCCACCACATGCTAGCTGTGCACTCTGCTTTCTGTTGGGTGTAGTAAGTAGCATTAAGGTTTTGCACAGAAAACAAACAAACAAAACAGAACAAAAAAAAAACAAATAAAAAACAAAAAACAAAACAAAACAAAAAAAAAAAAAAACAAGTCCCTGCTATAAGCTATGGGAGTCATCCTCATGTTTTTCAGAATTTTTAAAAACTTTATTTCTGTTTCATGAGGTCCCATTTATTGATTGTTGATCTTAGAGCCTGTGCTGTTGATGTTTTTTCATGAAGTTGTCTCCTGTGTCAATGAGTTCAATGCTCTTCCCCACTTTTTCTTCTAACAGGTTTAGTGTAACCGTTTTTAGATTGAGGTCTTTGATCCACTTAGATTTTAATTTTGTGCAGGGTGATAAGTGTGGCTCTATTTGTGTTTTTCTGCAGGTAGACATCCAGTTAAGTCCAGCACCATTTGTTGAAGATGCTATCTTTTTTTCCATTGTATGGTTTTGGTATCTTTGTCAAAAATCAGGTGTCCATAAGTGTGTGGGTTTATTTCTGGGTCTTCTAGTCAATTCCATTGATCCACCATTCATTCTATTTCTATGCCAGTACCATGCAGATGTTAATACTGTTTCTCTATAGAACAGCTTGAGATCAGGGATGGAGATACCTCCAGAAGATCTTTTATTGTAGAGAATTGTTTTAGCGATTCTGGGTTTCTTGTTATTCCATATGAAGTTGAGAATTTTTCTTTCAAGTTCTGTAAAGAATTGTGTTGGTAATTTGATGGGAATTGCATTGAATCTGTAGATTGCTTTTGGAAAGATGCCTTTTTTTACTATGTTAGTCCTGCCAAACCATGAGCAAGAGAGATCTTTCCATCTTCTGATAGAACCTCCCCTATCACAGGACTAAGGGAGGGGCACTGGAGAAGAAGAAGGAGGAAGAATGGGATTAGGAGGAGATGGGAAAGGGGACTACAGCTAGGCTACAAAATGAATGAACTCTAATTAATAAAAAGTAAAACATTTAAAAATTATTTCTATATTTATTTATTACAATTTATTCACTGTATATCCCTGCTGTAGCTCCCTCCATCATCACCTCCCAATCCCACCCTTCCTCCCTCTTCTCCCTCTATGCCTCTCCCCTATCTCCCCGATAGGGAAGGTACTCCTCCCCTTCTATTTGACCCTAGCCTGTCAGGTGTCATCAGGACTGGCTGTATCGTCTTCCTCTGTGGCCTGGCAAGGCTGCACCCACAGAGGGAGGTGATCAAAAAGATGGCCACTGAGTTTATGTCAGAGACAGCCCCTGTACTCCTTACTAGGGAACCCACTTGGAAATGGAGCAGACAAAGTGCTTCATTTGAACAAGGGGTCTAGGTCTTCTCCATGCATGGTCCTTAGTTGAAGTATAGGTCTTTGCAGGTCCCCCTGCGCCCAGGTATTTTGGTTCTGTTGTTTTCTTCATAACCTAAAGAAGATAAACAACAAGAAGGACCCTAGGGAAGATGCTTATTCCTCATTCAGAAGGACAAACAGGATAGACATCAAAAGTAGGAGAAGACAAGAAACAGGACAGGAGCCTTCCACAGAGAACCTCTGAAAGACTCTACCCACCAGGGTATGGAAGGAGATTCTGAGACTCATCGCCAAACTTTGGCTAGAATGCTAGAATCCTAATGGGAGAAGAGGGAGATAGAAAGACATGGAGGGGACAGGAACTCCACAAGGAGAAGAAAGAATTTTTCAGAAATTTAAAATAAATTCTTCTATTCAATAATAATTACTTGATGCTATACTAACACTGTGACCCACTTCATTGCCACTGATCTTGCAAACAATTCTCTATCCTCCTGTGGTATTATGACCTTGAATACTTAATGTTCCCACACCTAGAACAATGTGACCAATGATGTACGAGTATGCTCTGTGGGTATGCACGTGTGCAAATACATTCACATGAGTGTGAGCATGCCCGTGATATAGTATGTGTAGAGGTCAGAGGACAACCTCAAGCTTTGGTTCTTATCTTCCACCCTTGACTGGAAAAGCTTTATCATCTTTGCTGTTTGTTTCTGCAGATTTTACTCTAGTTAGCCAGAAAGCATCTGGGGATTTTCCCATTTCTACTTACCATCTTGCCATCAGAGCAAATGGGTTCCATGTGTGCTAACATGATTGCTTTTATCTGGCTCCTGAAGACTTGAACTCAGGATCTCAGTTTTGTATGCAAGTGCTTTCCCCATAGAGCTATCCCTCCAGCTCTTTATTTATCTAATATATTATTTCTTATCAATTATATGTGCATTAATATGGTTTTAAGAAGAACAAATAATTTCTTCTATCATATTTGCTGGTATTTACCAACCACCTAAAGATGAACTCAATGTATAACAGGCCAACCAACTCATTTATTATGTTTATTACTTTTAGATCTTATGCCATGGCTTACATAACACATAGGACTTTACAAATGTGTTTCATTGCTTAAAACAATTTGATGCTTCACTTTGCTAGATTTAGAATTAGAAGAAGCATATATATTGCTATATGGCTATTTAATTCCCTCTCTCTTCACAGAGGCTCTTACTCATGACTTACAATGTAGGCTATTATAAAGAAATACCAAAAGATACATCACACTACCAAAAAGACACTTGCTCAGCCGTGCTTATTGCTGCTGTGTTTGTAACAGCCAGAAATTGGAAACAACCTACTTGTCCCTCAACTAAAGAATGGATAAAGAAAATGTGGTGCATTTACACAATGGAGCATTATTCAGCTATTAAAATAGATTACACTAAGAAAATTTCAGGCAAGTAGGTGGAACTAGAAAAAAAAATATCCTGAAAGAGGTATCCCAGACCCAGAAAAAAACAAATATGGTGTGTTTTTGCTTATATGTGGATATTAGCTGTTAAAACAATTATAATTAAGCTACAATCTAGAGAACCATAGACAGTATAGGAATTAGAGAAAATAGATTTCATTATGGATGGAATTGAGTGAGAGCTTGAATTGGGGAGATTAAATGTGGAAGGGGAGGGGAGAAAGTGGAAAGTTGAGGAAGAGAATACAGGAGAGTCAGCTAAAATTAAGGGGAACTTGAGGGGTAATACAGAAGACAAACAGAGTAGAAACCTCTTAAAATGTATAGATATATGAAGACCATCTAAACGAAATCACCAAATAGTGGGGGAGACAGAGTCCCAACTGCTATTTCTGGTCACCAAACTAAGCTTCCATTACCAGATTTGGGTTACATCTATATGGGTTGTTGGCAAAAGGGGTTCCAGATGAACCCCCAAACAACCCAGATTGTTGTCCAAACAACACGTGTTCTCAATAAGCTTACAGCAAGGTCCATTGCTGAAGACAACATCTACATATCTCATTGAACATGGAGAAGTTAAGCTGGCGCCTACATAGAGGTTTCACCCCTATGTTCTAGCATCTTTAGTACAGGGAAATATGATACGTGCTTCCAAAAGAGAAGTTTAAACACCAAACCATCCACAAAACCTTTGACCTTCTAAGGGCGTCTCGCCTGAAAGACATACTAGGGCAATGGTAGCACACAACCTGTGGGAGTAACCAACCAATAACTGTTTTGACTTAAGGTTCATTTTACAAGATGGAACCCATGTCTACCACTACTTGGTTAATCAATGACAAGAAACTAGATAGCCCAGGCGCCTAGGGTAAAAGCAAATACTACTGTTCTAAAAAAAAAAAAAAATAGTGATGAAATGATTCCTAACAATACTCTGCTTTAGTCATAGACATGTCAATGCCTGATTTAGCTATCCTCAGAGAAACTTCTTCCTGCAAAAACTGAGAACAAACATGAAGACCTGAATCTAGACATTACAGAGAGAGTAAGAAAGTGAGAAAGACCTTAGATCACTCAGCCCTAAATGTGATGTTCCCATCAAATTCCTCCCCTCAGGGATAAGGGAGCACTGCAGAAGAGACTGAAAGAGTGTATGTGCTTGAGGGGTTGGAGGAAACCCCAGGAAAACGAGGACGTCTAAATCAGTGATCAGAACTCATGTGAACTCACACAGCCTACAGCAGCTTGCACAGGGCCTGGACAGGTCTGCACCAGAGCCTGTGCGTGTATATTATGGCTTCCAGTTTAGTTTTTTATGAGACTCCTGAGTGTGTAAACCAGTGAGTGTCTGATTTCTATGCACCTTCTCCTGGGTTCTTTCCCTTCTCTTGGTCTATCCTGTCCAATATTAATATGATGGTTTTTTTACCTTATTATTTTTGTTGAATTTTAATATTGTATCTTAGAAGTCTGTTTTTTTTTCTTCTGAGACACAGAAAAGGAGATAACATTGATCTGTCTAATATCGTCAGCCCCCAAATAATGACACAGAGACCTTTTATTGTTTATTATAGCTTAAACATGGCCCCAACTAGCTCCTATAACTTAATTATTCCAATCTATACTAGTCCATGTGTGGCCATTACCTCTCCTTTGTTCCAAGATATCCAACTTCTGGCTGGTCATTTCTTTCCCAGAGTTCCTATCTCTGTCTCATGTCCTGACTATATTCTCTCCTGCCTAGTTACTGGCCATCAGACCCTTATTAAACCAATCAAAAGGTGAGAGAGATGTATGTTTCCAAAAAGCTAAGGAAGATGATAATCCATTAAAAATAACAATACCAAAGTTTGTTTTGTGCTCATTTGGATAACACAAAGACAACTTTTATACAGGGCACAAACTGATTACCCCAACAAGGAGAGGATACAGATCAGTGGGGAAGTAGGGAGGAACTGGAAAGATAAGAGGAAGGGGAAACCATAGTCAGGATATGTGGGAAAGAAATCTATTTTCCCTTGTATAAAAGAAAAAAATATATAGGTACCCTATGTTGACTCATCATTCAAGTCTTATATTTAGTATTCTATGACATTTTAATTAGAAAATCTCTTTAAATTTAGTTCTCAGTAATTAATAGCTATAATTAGAACATTTTCCATTTTTGTCATATTCCCTTTAAATCAAGTTAAACATATTGGCAGAATTTTGGCATAAAAATAGGAAATATTATTGTGATTTGCAGCCTCCACAAGTAGTTCTCATGTTAGCTCTGGTGTCTTCTCCATAATTTATTCATCATCCTAGAACCTCCCCAGTGATTGCACATCAATACCTTAGGCCAGTCAAAAATTATGGTCGTTTTCAAGTGGGTAGATAGTTGAGTTGGAGTATGAAAAGTTTTGAGTCACAATCACTAACTCTTACATGCCAACTTTCAAAGAAATACTAACAAGCTTTTTCTGTTGGCCTACACTAGGCCATAGGACCAGGATCATTTTTTAAACATAAACTTTAGGAATGACATAACACTGAAAGAGCAAATCTTACATTTATTGATTTTAAAGATTGGTGGTATTGTAAATTTCCTTCATTAGAATAATTCACTTAGAAATGCAAAAGAGAATTGAAAATCTATCCACAGGTGTATATTCAATACAAGTGTTAAGACACTTGATGCTCATGAGTACTGCTAGAAAAACAAGTAAAGGATGACAAACAATAAAGGAGCAAGGAATAAGAACAATGCACATAGTGGATTTATATATTTAATAGACACACATATATACAGAGAGACTTACTATAATATATATATATATATATATATATATAACAACATTAAAAAGTAATTTATTTTTGGCTTTTGAAAAGTCTTAATTATTGTTTGAACCATTTACAAAAACAGACATTTGGAATTTAGAGGGGAAATTCTGTTATAATGTCATCAGAAACACTCCTGCTGAAAAGCTGGGGTCTGTCACTGAACTGTGTTCCTGCCCTTCTCTCTTATGGTGTAGTAAGTATTTTCTATGCTAGTTGAAGTTTGTGAAGTAAGTCACAAAACAACAACAAACAACATCCAGGATAGCCTTTGAAAGACAGAAATCAGCGATTCATTCCATGTTCCACGCTGACACCTATCCAACTCAAAACATGATTGCCAGATGCTTTCCTGGGATTGAATTTTAGACATTAAAAAGGGTATTTTAATAACTACAGGGCTGATGTTGAGAATGTTTTCATCATTACCAACGAGATTCTGTGAAGGACAGCTCCACTCTCATAAAATACAAGCAGATGAATATAAAGGGTATCTATCTGGAAATGTCATCAATAATAGAATTTAACATTTACTGAGACTCAAATGTACAGTGCCGACCTTTAGGTTAATAGACAAGCAAGAGGGACTGGGCATATGCACAGAAGCTCTTTTGGAATGTAACAATTCTATCACTACTGTAGACACATTGAATAAAAATGCTTTGCTCCTCCTCTTCTTTTCTTCTTCTTCTTCTTCTTCTTCTTCTTCTTCTTCTTCTTCTTCTTCTTCTTCTTCTTCTTCTTCTTCTTCTCCTCCTCCTCCTCCTCCTCCTCCTCCTCCTCCTCCTCCTCCTCCTTCTTCCTCATACAAATTCTCAAGATTTAGCCCAATTTGTAATCCTCCTGACTCAACCTTTTGAATGCTGGGCTTACAGGTATGTACCTCCATCTCCAACTAAGAATATGCATTTTCTCAAGGAACCAGACAACTTATTTGCACATAAAACTTGATATATAGGAGGATGGTTAATTGAAGGAAATATTTGGAGGATATTAACAGGCTTGTAAATATAGGGGAAACCACAAAAAAGTTTAACACAAAAAGTTAATAACAAGCAATAGCAAAAGAGTCCAACATAACTTAAGGTATATAACTACACTTTTGGAAGTGGTAGATATTTATGAGGTCTAGAAAATGTCTGATATAAATAGTGAATGCCTACATTGAAATAGAGAAATACGATTAGTAATATATTTCTTCCAGTGGCATTTGAGGTCAAATAGACTTAACAAATTTAAAATTGTACCTAGAAATTATTAACTAAATCTTGTAGGTTGGTTATGTCACTGCTAAAAAATATAAAGTTTTTCTCTATGCTTACAATTTTATAATCGCACAACAACTAATTACCATCAGAGAGAAATAGAGACAGAAAGTCACGCAGTCCAAACATACAAAGGAAGCCAAGAGAAAGAACGTTCCTAGAACAAAGGAGGATATATTATCTTATCATTCCCTGGGTTTACAGGAAGAAAATAGTATAAACTAAATTTGTTTCAGTATATTTTGCACTACATATTGTTCATTATAATCATATATTTGGACAGTCTAGAATAAATATGAAAAATAAATAATTGCTATCTTTAAATTTAAACATTCTACTGGTAAGGATGCACTCATGTCCTATTTGGTTTCAAATATCAACCTGATCCAGCCTTCAGTTATCTAACTGAACTTTAAGTGAGAACTTCAACTTTGCCAAGATCATGTTAGCCTGTGGTGATATCTGTTAGATACTGTCTGCATTAATGATTGATGAAGAAGGTTCCAGCTCATTGTGGGTGGCATAATCAATAGACTGGTGGGCTTGGGCTGTACATAAGAAAGTTAGCTGAGTATGAGCCAATAGCAGGCTAGAGAATAAGTCAGCAAGCAATGTTTCTTCATGTTTCTTGCCTTGACTTCCCTCAATAATGGATCTGACCTAGATGTGTAAGATGAAATAAACACTTCCCCAAATTTTATTTGGGCAGAGTAACAGCGACAGAAAGAAAATTTCAAATCACCGTATTATATATGTATTTATTAATCTCAATATGTTTAATAACTTTAGTTAAACATTATGTAAATATTTATATGTAAAATATTTTGACCCCAGTCTTTCCCCAAAAGATTGTCAGTACTTTGCTATTTTTTGAGTACTGTATTAAGTCTGTAAGATAGTGTGATAATTTTGTTTACTTTCCATTTGTATTTAGAGTGTTGAGTCTCCTGGTTTGAGCAATTGAGTTTTTAAAATATTTTGTTTTGTTTGTTTTTATTTAGCAGTTTTCACTGGCAAAATATGCCATTAAGCCATATTCTTACTATATACAATATCATATATAACAGACCAAACTTAACTATCTTATTGGACAGGGAAATGGCAAGAGGGAAGAAAATCCAATTCTAGGTCTCTGCACATACATTTGTGAACACAGCTGTTCTTAAGTATATTAAAATTATTTGTTTGATTGGTTTCTTAGGTAATTACTCCCTAATCATGCTGAAGATTTTTTTTCAAAATAGAGTGTTCAATTTGTCTGAATAAGATTCGGCTATGGTGGGATCTAGAAAAGATCATCCTGAGTGAGGTATCCAAGGAGCAGAAAGACACGCATGGTATATACTCACTTATAAGTGGGTACTAGACCAATAAGATAGGATAAACATACTAAAATCTGTACACCTAAAGAAGCTAAATAAGGAAGATGACCTGGGGTAAGATGATCAATCCTCACTTAGAAAGACAAATGGGATGGACATTGGAAGTAGGAGAAAACAAGTAACAGGACAGGAGCCTACCACAGAGGGCCTCTGAAAGACTCTACCTAGCAGCATATCCAAGCAGATGCTGAGACTCTTAAGCAAACCTTTGTCAGAGTGCAGGGAATCATATGAAAAAAGGGGGAGTTAGTTTGACCTGGAGAGGACAGAAATTCCACATGGACCAAATATATCAAGGCACAGGGGTCTTTTATGTGACTGTTTCTCCAAACAAGGACCGTGTATGGATATAACTCTAGAACCCCTGCTTGGATGTAGCCCATGGTAGCTCAGTATTCAAGTAGGTACCCCAGTAAGGGGAACAAGGACTATTTCTGACAGGAATTCAATAGATGGCTCTTTGACACACATACCTCCAATGGGGGGAACAGCCTTGCTATGCCACAGAGGAGGACATTGCAGCCAGTCCTGAAGATACCTGATAAACTAGGGTCAGATGAAAAGGGAGGAGGTCCCCCCCTATCAGTGGACTTGAAAGGGGCAGGGAGAAGATGAGGGAGAGTGGGATTAGGAGTGAATAAGGAGGGGGCTATAGCTGGGATACAAAGTATATAACTTGTGAATCATATAAAAAATAAAAAAAAATATTAAAAAAAGATTCAACTAGACTATTCCAGAATTTCTATGAATAGACTTCAAGAATTCACACTTTCCTAAGCTCACCCCAGATGATTCTCATGTATATTGAGGGTTGGAAATCAGTAAGATCTTTACCTTACAGAATATTATTAAAAATATTTTCTCTTTGGTACTATAGTTATAGCATAGATTTATTGCAGTCTTTATCCCCTGCATTTATGAATCATTATAATGGAACTATTCTAGAATCCTCATGCAGATTATTGACAGGTAAGTTTTGGGAGCTTTACAAGTATTAAGATGCATTGCAGCATGAGGTAAATATTGACCTCAGTGTTGGCCTATTATTCATCCATTACTTGTGTTCATCTTCTTTGCCTCAGCAGGAGACATCTGATACATCTCTACCTGTGGACACATTGCTTTAACCATTTACCTGAAATACATGGGAGGAATTGAAAAGCAGCAGTATTGATGAGGAGAAGAGTAGAAAAATTGATTTATATAGCAAGATAAATAGCTAACATTTAAAAAAATCAAATGACAGCTTAAGAAAGCAACTTGAATCATAAAACTCTAAGACAAAAACAACTAAAAACAAAGCAAGTTTCACTTTGTGATGGAAGTATACTGGTCTTGTCGATAGAGGTCAGCCAATCTTTATGGAATGGTTGAATCTATTTTCAAAGAAAATGACATGTTGCTGAATACACATTTTCAAGAAGACAGTCCTGTAACAAGAAAGTTTACAATAAAGAAAGGAAAGTAGGGCAGGTGTTGAACACTAGAAGCTCCTAACTGAGTCTCCTGGGAAAATAAAATTATTTTAAAAAAGCTCTTCTTTTTAAGTAAAGCTGAGCGGAAGTAGGAGATTTCGTATGAGGATTAATGGGTTACAGTTCTGAGGTCTAAGCAGAGTTGTTTGTGCCCCAAAAGGGCAAAAACAAGCAGAGTTTCACTTGGACCAAAATCTGCAGCTCTTCCTTAGTCAAGGTGAGGCAAACCTGCAGCTGCAATTCACTCTTTTCTACCCATGGCCACGTAGGTGTGTGTGTGTGTGTGTGTGTGTGTGTGTGTGTGTGTTGATTTTGTTAACTGATGTGAGGTTACCAAGTCTAAAAGTGTGCAGTATCCCTCTCTAGTTTTGGGTCCTGGTCATGTAAGAAGTAAAAAGAAGTTGTCTCCTGTGCCAATGAGATCAAGGCTCTTCCCCATGTTTTCTTCTAACAGATATAGTGTGACTGGTTTTAAGTTGAGGTCTTTGATCCACTTGGGCTTTACTTTTGTGGACTTTTATTTTGGTGATAAATATGGGTCTATTTTCTTTTTCCTACATGTAGACATCCAGTTAGACCAGCACCATTTGTTGAAGTGGCTTTCCTTCTTTCTTTCTTTCTTTCTTTCTTTCTTTCTTTCTTTCTTTCTTTCTTTCTTTCTTTTTTCCATTGTATGCTTTTGGATTCTTTGTTAAAAAATTTAGTTTCCGTAGGTGTGTGGATTTATTTCTGGGACTTCGATTTCATTCAATTGATTCACCAGTCTGTTTCTATGCCTGTACCATGCAGTTTTCATTACTGTCACTCTATAGTACAGCTTGATATCAGGGATGGAGATACCTCCAGAAGATCTGTTATTTTACAGAATTGTTTTAACAATTCTGTTTTTTTTTTTTTGTTTTGTTTTCCATATGAAATTGAAAATTGTTCTTTCAAGATCTATAAAAAATGTGTTGGTGTCTTGATGGGAACTGTGTTGAATCTGTAGACTGCTTTTGGAAGGATAGCCATTTTTACTATGTTAATCCTACTGATCCATGAGCATGGGAGATCTTTCTGTCTTTTGGTTAGAGTCATAAGGTAGTTTATCACTAAGATCAACAATCAATAAATGGGACCTAATGAAACTGAAAAGCTTCTGTAAAGCAAAGGACACTGTCATCAGAATTAAACAACTGCCTACAGACTGGAAAAGGATCTTTACCAACCGTATATCTGACAGAGGGATAATATCCAGGATATATAAAGAACTCAAGAAGTTAAACACCAACAAAGCAAGCAATCCAATTTAAAAAAAAATTGGGATTCAGAGCTAAACAGAGAATTCTCAACAGAGGAATATAAAATTCCAGAGAAACACACATGGTATATACTTACTCATATAGACATATAACATAGGATAAACCTACTAAAATCTGCACATCTAAAGAAACTAAGCAAGAGAGAGGACCCTGACTAAAACGTTCAATCCACATCTCGAAAGGCAAAGATGATGGATATCAGAAGAAGAAGAAAACAGGAAACAACCTAGGAACTTGCCACAGAGGGCCTCTGAAAGACTCTGCCCTGCAGACTATCAAAGCAGATGCTGAGACTTATGGCCAACTGTTGGGCAGAGTGCATGGAATCTTATGTAAGAAGTAGGAAATAGTAAAATCTGGAGAGGACAGGAACTCCACAAGGAGAGCAACAGAACCAGAAAATTTGAACACAGGGTCTTTCCTGAGACTCATACTCCAACCAAGTACCAGGCATGGAGATAACCTAGAACCACTGCACTGATGTAGGCCATGGCAGTTTAGTGTCCAAGTGGGTTCCATAGTGACGGGAAGAGGGACTGCCTCAGACATAAACTGATTGGCCTGCTCTTTGATCACCTCCCCTTGAGAGGGGAGCAGCCTTACCAGGCCACAGAAGATGACAATGCAGCCATTCCTGATGAGATCTGATAGACTAAGATCAGAAGGAAGGAGAGGAGGACCTCCTCTTTCAGTGGACTTGGGGAGGGGCATGCGTGAAGAAGGGGGTAGGGTGGGACCAGGAAGGGAAGGGAAGGGAGTCTTATGGGGGGATACAAAGTGAATAAAGTGTAATTAATAAAATAAAATAACTAAAAAAAAATACTCAATGTCCTTAGAAATACAAATCAAAATGACCCTGAGATTTCACCTCACACCCATCAGAATGACTAAGACCAAAACCTCAAGGGATGACACATGCTGGAGAAGTTGTGGAGAAAGAGGAACCCTCTTCCATTGCTTGGGAGAATGTAACTTTGGAAATGAATCTGGTGCTTTCTCAAAAAATTAGGAATAGTGCTACCTCAAGATCCAGCTATACCACTCTTGGTATATATCCAAAGAATGCTAAACCATACAACAAGTGTATTTGCTCAAGGAAGTTAATAACAGCATTATTCAAAATAGCCAGAATGTGGAAGCAACCTAGATGTCCCTCAACTGAAAAATGGATGCAGAAATTGTGCTACATTTACAAAATGGAATACTATTCAGCAATTAAAATCAAGGAAATCATGAAATTTGTAGGCAAATAGTGGGAACTAATCCTGAGTGAGGTAATCTAGAAGCAGAAAGACACATATGCTATATTTTACTTTTAAATGGATATTAGCCATATAATATAGGATAAGCATAATAAAATCTGTACCCCTAAAGAAGCTAAACAACAAAAAGGACCCTAGGGAAGAGGCTGAAACCTCACTCAGAAGGGCAAACAGGATAAACATCAGAAGTAGGAGAATACAAGGAACAGGACAGGAGCCTTCCCCAGGAGTCCTCTGAAAGACTCTACCCACCGGGGTATTGAAGGAGATACAGAGACTCATAGCCAAACTTTGGGCAGAGTGCAAGAAAACTTATGGAAGAAGAGGGAGATAGAAAAACCTGGAGGGGACAGGAACTCCACCAGGAGACCAACAAAGCCAAAAAACCTGGGCTCAGGGGGCCCTGCAGAGTCTGATACTCCAATCAAGAACTATGCATGGAGAGGACCTATATCATACCCTGCTCAGTTTCCAAGTGGGTTCCCTAGTGAGGGGGGCAGGGGAAGTCTCTGACATGAACTCAGTGGCAGGCTCTTTGATCACCTCCCCCCTTGGCAAGGTGATCAACCTTGCCAAGCCACAGAGGAAGATGATCAGCCTGATGAGACCTGATAGGCTAGAGTCAGATAGAAGGGATGGAGGACCTCCCCTATCAGTGGACTAGGGAAGGAGGATAGGGGAGAAGAGGGAGGATGGTGGGACTCGAAAGAGATACAGATGACTACAGCAGGGATACAAAGTGAATAAATCTAAATAAACTATAACACAAATGAAACAAAAAAAAAGTAAAAAGAAAAATGAGCTGAGCAGTGAGTAGCACTTATCCCTCCTTTCTCTCTCTGTCCTTAACTGCAGATGTGACTAGCTACATCAGGTTTCTGCCTGAACTTCCTTGAAAGGATGGACTATTGTCTGAAACTGGCTCTTAAAGCTGTTTCTGTGAGGCTATTGTATCACAGCAATGGGAAAAGACCCAGGATTCTTGCCAGCATGTCAGACGGCTTGAGCTCTTCCCCAGCACAAGAATGGTAGCAGTAGAGAGCAAATTCCCAGATTGTCCACTGACCAACAAATATGCACCAAAGCAGACACACACCTGAATACATAAATGTAAAATAATTTTTATCATCCCTAACAACTTCCTTTGAAAAGGCATTCTTAAAATTTTCATTCCTGTGTATTCATTATACATGAAACTGACTTATATGATAGCATTGCATACAAGAAGAAACCATACGTAAAACATGTCCTCCTATTCCACATTCCCATTTTCCCCTCCCCTTTCGATTTTGCATCTACCTCTACATACTGTATACATACATGATTTTTTTTATATTACAAAATCTAGGAACCACAAATCAGACAGAAGATGTATATGTTTTTCTCATAGACCCAATTTATTCAATAGAATTATCTCAACTGATCTATTTTCCTGCAAATGGCATGATTTTGTTCTTACTTATGGCTGAAAAAAACATCCTCTGTGTACGCATATCTCATCTTTTTTATGCATACATCTGTGGATGGACACCTAAGTTCGCTCTACGACTTGGCTACTGAGAAGAAAACACATAGCTCCTCAAATCCTATATTGTCATTCCCAGAAGCATAATGAAGACTCTGAGGAGGAAACTTTTTCTCTTAGCTTCAACACCCTTATCCTGAATTCTACTCCCAACAGTCTGATATGTCCTAATGGTGCTTGAGAGGCATCTGGGAAATCTGATTTCATCTTTACATAAGGCTGCTGCCAAGAATGCACCAGCATATGACATGACAGGGAGCGAGCTGGAGGAAAGGAACCAACTGTCAAGTCCTTCTAGGTTTCAAAGGTGGTACTTCGGACTAACGTTTGTATGTGCGGCTCCCAACTGTCAGCCTTTATGCATATGCTCCTGGCTGTCAAATGCTAATGCTGTCTAATTTATAGAGCTAGAGAACTCCAATAATTTGCTGGGGAAAGTCACTTATACCAAATCTTCAGGCCTCTCTTTTCACTTAATAGGAAATGAAAGTGTGGATTAATGCCTTTCGCATGGCATTAAAAGCCAGAGAGGGAGAAGCCTCATTTTGGCCACCAGGGGCTTCCTTCTCATTTCTGTTTTCTGCTGTCGTAGCTAATCACTTCCCATGCCTTCAAACTTAAAGGATGAATTTTGACTACACAGAAAATGAGATTAAAACAGAAAGTCCGTGTGGCCTCCAAATTTTGGATGGTTGCCATGGCATGCTATGTTTCACCTGTAATTTAATGACAGACAACATGTGGCTTCCTGAAAATGAAAAACGCCTTTGCTTGATTCCCAAAAGGCTAACATGAACAGCTGCTAAGGAGATATGAAAAGACAGATACCAGAATTACAAATAAGTAAAACTTTGAGAAACTTAGTTAAGAGTCACTCCTTTGTAACTCAGAGGAACAGGAATATCCTTTTCAAATATGTCTTTTATTTGTCCTAGGATCAGACACATTATTCATAGATGTTATGATATCTGCAGGCTTTGTAGTAGATATGTGGCATGAAATAATAATAACGCTGCTAATACTAACAGCACATGATTGTGACTGATTAAGAATTAGCCACTTAAGCTAAGTGTACTAAATGTCTAATGTATATTCTGGAAAATTTGTGGTATAATCCTTAATATTATGGTGCCAATTTAACATAAGAAAAATGAAATTACTGACTTAATATTACATTATTACTAAGACAGGAGATCTTTTTTTTTAATTTTTTTTATTTTGTATTTTTTTTATCAGTTACATTTTATTAACTCTGTATCCCAGCCGTGTCCCGATCCCTCATTCCCTCCCAGTCCCTCCCTCCCTCCCTCATCTCCACCGTGCCCCTTTCCAAGTCCACTGATAGGGGGGACCTCCTCCCCATTCATCTGATCCTGTTTTATCAGGTATCTTCAGGACTGGCTGCAAAGCCCTCCTCTGTGGCCTAACAGGACTGCTCCTCCCTTCGGGGGTGGGGAGACCAAAGAGCCAGTCATTGAGTTCCTGTTAGAAATAGTCCCTGTTCCCCTCACTTTGGGAAACCAATTGGTTACTGAGCTACCACAGGCTACATCTGAGTGGAGGTTCTAGGTTATATCCATACATGGTCCTTGGTTGAATGTCAGTCTCAGAAAAGACCCTGTGCCCAGATATATTTGGTCCTTGTGGAGCTCCTATCCTTTCCCCATCAGACTAACTCCCCTTCTTTCTTATGATTCCATGTACTCTGCCAAAGCTTTGGTCATGAGTCTTTGCTTTGAAAACACTGCTAGTTAGAGTCTTTCAGATGCGCTCAGTAGACGCCTGTCATACGTTCAATGCACATTCCATCTGTCTTTCTAAATGAGGATTGATCATCTTACCCCATGTCCGCTCAATTGATTATCTTTTTTAGGTGTATAGATTTCATTATGTTTATCATATCTTATAGGTCTATATAAGTGAGTATATCCCATGTTTGTCTTTCTCCTTCTGGGATATTTCACTCAGAATGATCTTTTCTAGATCCCACCATTTGCCTGCAAATTTCATGACTTCCTCCTTTTTGATTGCTGAGTAGTATTCCATTGTATAAAAATACCACAATTTCTGTACCCATTCCACCGTTGATGGACATCCGGGTTGTTTCCAGGTTCTGGCTATTACAAATAGAGCTGCTATAAACATGGTTGAGCAAGTGTCCTTTTTGTGTACTTGAACAAACTTTGGGTATATACCTAGCAGTGGTATAGCTGAGTCTGGAGGAAGCACTATTCCTATTTGTCTTAGAAAGCACCAGATAGCTTTCCAGAGTGGTTGTACCAGTTTACATTCCCACCAGCAGTGGAGGAGGGTTCCCCTTTATCCACAACCTCTCCAGCATGTGTTATCGCTTGAGTTTTTCATCTTGGCCATTCTGATGGGTGTAAGGTGATATCTCAGGGTCGTTTTGATTTGCATTTCCCTGATGGCTAATGAGGATGAGCATTTCTTTAAGTGTTTTTCTGCCATTTGATATTCCTCTGTCGAGAATTCTCTGTTTAGCTCTGTTCCCCATTTTTTAATTGGATTACTTGGATTGCTGCTTTTCAGCTTCTTTAGTTCTTTGTATATACTGGATATTAATCCTCTGTCAGATAAAGGGTTAGTGAAGATTCTTTCCCAATCTGTAGGCAGTCGTTTTGTTTTGATGACGGTATCCTTTGCTTTACAGAAACTTTTCAGTTTCATGAGGTCCCATTTATTGATTGTTGCTCTTAGAACCTGTGCTGTTGGTGTTCTGTTCAGGAAGTTGTCTCCTGTGCCAATGAGTTCTAGGCTGTTCCCCAATTTTTTTTCCAATTGATTTAGGGTATCTGGTTTTATGTTGAGGTCCTTGATCCACTTTGACTTTAGTTTTGTGCAGGGTGATAAATATGGATCTATTTTCATTTTTCTGCATGTAGACATCCAGTTGGTCCAGCACCATTTGTTGAAGATGCTGTCTTTTTTCCATTGAATGGAATTGGCTTCTTTGTCGAATATCAAGTATTCATAGGTGTGTGGATTTATTTCTGGGTCTTCTATGTGGTTCCATTGATCCTCCTTTCTGTTTCTATGCCAATACCATGCAGTTTTTATTACTGTTGCCCTGTAGTACAGCTTGAGATCAGGAATGGAGATACCTCCAGATGATCTGTTGTTGTACAGGATCATTTTGGAGATTCTGGGTTTTTTGTTTCTCCATATGAAGCTGAGAATCTTTTTTTCAAGGTCTGTAAAGAATTGAGTTGGTATTTTGATGGGAATTGCATTGAATCTGTAGATAAGACAGGAGATCTTGCAGAGGAAAAAAGTCTAATAATTTTGGTGAGGAGAAATGTTCTTTTTTTAAAAAAAAATCTATTTTTTTCTTTTTTCTTTTTTTGTTCCACCTGCATGCAAGGCAGGTACCCAAGGAGATCACGTGATGATGAAGGACCCCACGTATCTGGAGTTATGAAGGCTGTGAGCACCACTTGAGTGCTGGGAACAGAGCCAGGGTTCGCTAGAAAAGCAACAAGTGTTCTTAGCTGCTGAGTCATTTCTTCAGCCCAGAGGTAAATTTCTTAAGAATTTAATTCTTTAAATACATAAAGACCTCAAGAGAGCCTCTAATAATGGATTTTATGAACACCCCACAAAACAATATTCCAAAAGGGAATGCTTGAAGCACAACAAGCCCTTTCCATAATGCCTGTGCTCATCTCTCAGATGAACCAAACCATGTGAAGACAAAAAGGCCCTTCAAAGACATTTAAATTGTACTACTATGTACCTTGTGGGTATGTAAAGCCAGGAAAGGAAGGATATCTTTGGGACAGGCTCAGGAGTGGGGCCGTGCTGCTTTCTCAGTTTAGTTTAGTTTTTTGTTTGTTTGTTTTGAGTCTCTCCTCTTTGAAAGGCAGCTTTTGGTTGAGGGACTCCAGGGGCTTGACTTCACCACATGAGAACTCACCCTAAGTTAATTGATTAGGAACCTAAATTAATCCCTGTTCCTTTCACCAGAGCCTTGTTTTATGATTTCCAAAGGGCTAGAGATTCGTAGACCGTCTGCTTCCCGGGGAGTATAGTATAGATCCTGCCAAGACCAAGTTCTCTCTCTTTCCCATCTTAGACCTTGCCTCCTTACAGCAGAATTGCCACACTTTACTCTCAGTGGAATGAAAAGGCTTGGAATTAGGCTGTGAGGAGAAGCATGCTATAAAGTTACCAGCTTAATTAAGTCATTACAGTTTTTAGGGTTTTTTAAATACAGGCAATTTGAATGTATAATTGAGCCTGAGCACAGCCTCATACTGTGTTTTCGTTGGTCTGCTCAGAAGCAGATTGTAAATGGAAACAGCTGGGAAATCATCCTGTGCAAAGAGCCAGTTCCTTGTTTTATCTGCAGCTCAAACATGGGTTTATGAATCATTTTCTTGTGCATCCAGGACTGAGGGCTGGATATGACAAGCTCAGAGGCCAGACCTAGTGGTAGTGCTTTGCTTGACTGTGAGCTTCTCCCTGATGGTTCTAGGAATCATATCTGACTTGTGCTTCAGCAGAGAAGGCTACAGAATATGCTGAGGGAATGTTCTCTTTGGAAAAATGATTCTGAACTTGAGTCCTGAGGTCAGAGAGGAAACCAAAGGAAAGATTACAGCTCAATGCTCTTCAAGTCTGAGGAGCAGAGGATAAGGTCGATTTAAGTCTCCCTTTGGGGGAGGCATACATTTGGGGAGAGTACAAAATCCAAGTGCCTGTGCTGTGAGCACAACTCATCACTTTACAGTCTTTGTAACGTTACCACTGCTCACTCAAACATGCCGGTTTTCTTCTCTAGCAGCAATTCAGCAGATTAGTTTGTAACTCAGATTAACTGTCTTGCCCAGTGCCCACTCCACACGGACACAGGTAAACACACAGGCATACAGAGATCCTACAGAGAATAGCTGGGCATTAGTGTTGAAAGGATCCTGAGTCTATATCCATGCTTTCTTCTATGGACAATTGCATCTGCTCCCTTTAAAACTAGTCCAGAATGAGGGAGTTTATGTGGGTAGCAGAAATGGGCCATTGTAAGCCATAAGGAAAAGTCTAAGTGTCTCTGAATTCAAGAGGATTTCTCTTTGTTCTAGGGGTGCCTCTGTTGGCTTGTTTTTAACATGCTTTGTAGACAACAATGACCTTGAACTCCCAATCCTAGTCTCCTCTTCTGAAGTTCAGGATGATACACCCTATAAATAAAATTTTTATAGATTCATCCTTTGACATGAAATCAAAACCTGCATATCAGTGAGGAAATAAGCTTCAGAAAATAAGATATATACATTTAAAACTTACACACATTATAATGTTTACATATAAATGACTATGTAGACTTTTGTATGAGTAGAAGCTAAATTTTCTAGGTTCAAATACAAGTCTATGGCAGTAAGTATTCCAGTTTTTTTTTTTTTTTTGAACATGGGACTATATGGCTTCTCAAATTGTAGAATCCCAGGAAATGTTTCTGTAAATTCTCAGCTATATGAACATGGTCTCTTTCTTCTTAAATGTTGACTTGATTAAATCCTACTTTATGTTAATTTAGTGTGAGAACTTAGATTTCTTAAAATAAAACATGCACCATTGAGTGCATTTTAAACAGATCCTCTGAAAAAAAACTTTTAAAGAGTTTCTCTAATGAGCTTAAATTATTGAATTAAAAGAAAAGTAAGATGAATACACAGTATTCCAAGTAAATACTGAGTCCCACATTATTCAGTTATACCAGAAAGCTGTAGTTATGGCAGCAAGGATGGACATCAAGTGCATGAGTTATGTTTGATTTCTAAATAATGTTTCCCTGTAATATATTTACACACAGTAGAAAAGCTCTTGGTGGATTGCCTTAAAATTAGGCTAGTTTTTTTTAATTGGCTATTAATTATACTTTGTTCACTTTGTATCCCTCTTGTGGTTCCCTCTCTCCTCCCATCCCAATCCCTCCCTTCCTCTACCCTCTGCATGCATGTCCCTCCCCAAGTCCTCTGATAGGGGAGGTCTTCTTTTCCTTCTGATCCTAGTCAATTAGGTCTCAGCAGGAGTGGCTGCAGTATCTTCTTCTGTGGCCTGGTAAGGCTGCTCCCCCCTCAGGGGGAGGTGATCAAAGAGCAGGCCAGTCAGTTCATGTTAGAGACAGTCCCTGTTCCTATTACAGTGGAACACACTTGGATACTGAACTGCCATGGGCTACATCTGTGCAGGGGTCTTAGGTTATCTCCATGCATGGTCCTTGGTTGGAGTCTCAGTCTCAGGAAAGACCCCTGTGCTCAGATTTTTTGGTTCTGTTGCTCTCCTTGTGGAGTTCATGTCCTCTCCAGATCTTACTGTTTCCCACTCTATCAATGCAGATGCTGAGACTTATGGCCAACCTTTGGTCAGAGTGCAGGGAATCTTGGCTAGGTTTTTTGTGGATTGTGGGTTTTGTCTGTTTATGCTTGGTTTAGATGGACGTTTTTAAGTCTTGTGAAGAACACTGAAAAGCAAACTCTGTGATAGATTGAAGCATGAAGAACAGAGCCTGAGTAAGTATTGTTAAGTCTGTGAGACTCCTGATCTTTCTGACACCTGTTACTTCCATTGCCAGCCCCATGCTTGATCAGTACATATTAAGAAACTTGTGGTTTTCTTTGGCTTCCTTACACCACACAGAAAGAGATTTTATATACTTCCATATATACACAGCCAGCTACTCAGACTTCAGAGTATCATTCCTGCACAATGAGGTCATTAAATCCCACAATTATGAGACATTATAGAGCTAAGTTGGTGATTTGCCCTTTAATGTTGCATAGTATTCCTGGGTTTACAGCAAAATACTACTGGTTTAAATATCCAAAGCAATGGTTCTCAATGTTATGGATGTTCATTTTTCACTTCAAGGGCTTGTTAAAAATATAGCTTCGCCAGATCCATAAGTGGTAGTCAATCTGATGTGTCTAGTCTAAACTGAAGACCATGAGAGTCTGTGACCATGAGGACCAAATTATCTGTGTGAAGTACCCTATTCATTCTCAAATTCTTTAGCTGAATACTACAGATATTCAAGGTGCTTAGTGGCACCTTAGCAACCTTCTGTGGTTATTAAGTTTTTAAAGGATGAACTCTGCCAGCTCACAAAGTCCTGTGAGAGGGGGAACAGAAATATATGGCCTTAAGGTGCATGTCCATAAGGTTAGAATTTATTTTATATAACCAGGTCATGACTGGAGGGGGAAGAAATTCAGCTTGTTATAATGATCTATTGCATGCCTAACATTCCTTAGACCCTAAGGAAAGGCCGTTCCTTATAAACACTATAGATCTGTGGACTGCCTTTCTGTACAGCTGCTGTCCTTTGAGATGAGGTAATTAAGAAGAATAGGGTAGTTTTGGAACATCTGCATAAGGAGTTGGGTGACTGGGATGGCTCAAAGATCCACTTAGAAAGTTATGTTAGACATATGCAATCATAACTTGATTATCAACCTATGGTGAATAGACATTCAGATGGAGCTCGCACACATTAAAGAGAGACTTGGGGGCAGAGTGCAAATAAAATTCCTCAAGTAGATCTTAGCTGTCGCATTAACCTGTAGTATTCAAATTTAGAAAGAGGTAATCTCCTGTTATAGTCTTTGTGGGACCTTTATATTTTCCTATGCTTTCTTCTTTTGGGGAAACAACTCAACTTACTACTATGTACAAGGCAGTATAGAAAGCCACTTGCTTGATGTTAAAATAAGTTGAACATAGTCCGTACTGAGCTCAAATTAGAAGTACAATATGAAAGGACTCTATACTCTCACAACCATATAAAGTATAATTAGAGGAGATGATAAAACATACCATATGGTTAAAGAAGAGATAATATTAGATAAAAGGTTAAGGCAGATTGGGTACAGAGGCAAGGGGGAAAGGTGGTGAATACACCCCAACTTAAGATTTAAGGGGGAGCCTTACGAAACTCCAATATCTGTAAGATAAAAGAGAGACTGCCACAAGAGCTTCAGGAGATAAGAACCACTCAGGTCAGTGTCAACTAAATTAGTGATAGATTTCTGATTTTAAGCCTATAATTACTAAGAGGGCCAACAAAATACAGCTTTCATAAATACTTGACTGGATATTATTCATTAATCATTCTCCTTATAATTAACCCCAATGGCTAGGAAGTTTTATTCTCACAGGCATCTTATTCTTTTGTTGTTGTTGTTTTCATCTTATTCTTTTAGCAATTCTTTGGAGTACAGCTTGTTAGACTTGAATCTAACCCCTTAACCTAGGAATTGGGTTGTCTATATTCAACTTGCCAGACTCCTAGTTTGGTCTGGTTTAGATGCATATATTTAGCTTGTTTTGTTCATTTCAGTGACTATGAAGCTCTTTATTGCCTTTTCCCTCCATTTCAGGGCATCTCCTCTACTTCTTTGTAAGGCCAGCTAATTATACAGTTTTTCTTCTCTCAGAAACATAACTTCATAACTTTACTTTAATTGCTTGCATAAGAAAACTAAAATGTATAATCCTAAATAAAGATGCTGTGGGTAATTAGAACCTCCTTTCAATTTGAGGTGATAGGGATAGAGAATGGGAGTGACCTCAGGTAAACCTGGTAATTATATGTCCATGGGATTTGGTGTTTGAAAAGACTCCAAGTGATGGGTGATATTTGAGATATATTTGAAAAGAAACTTTAATTTGGATGTGTTCTTGCATGTGTGCGTGTGTGCATGCACTTGTGTGTATGTGTGTGGGTGAAGTAGGAAAACTTCAAGAAAAAGTTTGCAAGACTCTGCCTCTAAATTATGTTGTTGTCTCTGAGACCAGAGGCCAATTGATTGTCAATAGTTGATTCAGTGCTTCTGATAGTTGGCTGGACAATTATTAATAATTAGGTCAATTCACAAATATATCCTGATAATTATCCATAAAACATTCCCATTGTTACCCTGTGCTCATTTTGTTAGGGAACTATGGAAGATAATCTGTGACTTGAAAAATTAGTATGTGAAATTATTTTTCTTAATCATTTGAGACAGCAAGAGCAAAGGGCTTATGATCTGAGAGGGATGGTGTAACTCTTGCAAGTTACGTGCAGTGGGCATAAGCTGTAGAAAAGGAGCTGATTGGTTGGCCATACCCAGAGGAATTATCCATCTCTGTTAGGTTCTCTTCTCTGCCTCAGGTGTATCTCAAGTATTCCATTGTTTCTGTTTAATCAGTATAATTTAAGAGACAGCTTATAATAATCTTGCTCTTCACAACTTAAGCTTCTTAGCTTCCATATGTGGTAGTGTGAGTTTTTTTCTCAAATTTGGACTCAGCAAATAACACAGGTGTTCCTTTCTAAAACACAGTTTCACATTGTTCATGTAGTTTAAAAGCATCATTCCCTTGGTGCAATTCAAATCCCTCACAAGAATACCTTCTCCAAAGGTCACATTCTACTCAGGCCACTATGGGATTTTCCTTTTTGAATGTAAGATCCACAAAGCATTCCTTCCTTCCTTCCTTCCTTCCTTCCTTCCTTCCTTCCTTCCTTCCTTTCTTTCTCTCTCTCTCTCTCTCTCTCTTTCTTCTGTTTATATTTTTGTTTCATTTTTTAAATTATTTTTATTTTTATTAGTTACAGTTTATTCACTTTGTGTCACCCCTATACCTCCCTCCTTCCTCCCCACCCAATCCCACCCTTCCTCTTCCCCACCCCTGTCCCTCTTCCAGTCCACTGATAAGGGAGGTACTCCTTCCCTTCCCTCTGATTCTAGTCTTTCGGGAGTGGCTGCATTATCTTCTTCTGTGGCCTGGTAAGGCTCCTTCCCCCTCAGGGGGGAGGTGATCAAAGAACAGGCCAATCAGTTCATGTCAGAGACAGTCCCTGTCCCCATTATTATGGAGGCCACTTGGACACTGAACTATCATAGGTTACCTCCGTGCAGGGGTTCCAGGCCATCTCCATGAGTGGTCCTTGGCTGGAGTATCAGTTTCAGAAAAGACCCCTGTGTCCAGACATTTTGGATCTGTTGCTCTCCTTGCGAAGCTCCTGTCCTCTCCAGGTCTTAATACCTCCCACTTTCATAAGATTGCCTGTGTTCTGCCCAAAGTTTGGCTATGAGTCTCAGCATCTGCCACAATACAATGCAGGGCAAAGCCTTTCAGAGGTCCTCTGTAGTAGGCTCCTGTCCTGTTCCCTGTTTTCTCCCTCCTGTGATGTCTATCCTCTTTGCCTTTCTGAATGGGGATTGAGCATCACAGCCAGAGTCCACCTTCCTGATTAGCTTCCTTAGGTATACAGATTTTAGTATGTTTATCCTATATTATATGTTTAGTATCCACTTATGAGTGAGTATATACCTTGTGTGTCTTTCCTGGGATACCTCATTCAGGATGATCTTTTCCAGTTCCTACCATTTACCTGCAGATTTCATGATTTCCTTGTTTTTTGTTTGTTTGTTTTATCGCTGAGTAATATTCCATTGTATAGATGTATCACAACTTCCGTATCCATTTCTTAATTTCATCTTACACTCATCAGAATGGCTAAGATGAATAACTCAAGTGACAACACATGCTGGAGAGGATGTGGAGAAAGGAGAACCCTCCTCCACTGCTGATGGGAATGTAAACTTAAGCAACCACTTTGGAAATCAATCTGGCACTATCTCAGACAATTAGGAATAGTGATGCCTCAAGATCCAGCTATACCACTCCTAGGCATATATCCAAAAGAAGCTCAAGTATACAACAATGAAATCTGCTCTTGTTTATAGCAGCTTTATTTGAAATAGCCAGAAGCTGGTAACAGCCCAGATGCTCCTCAGTTGTGGAATGGATACAGAAATTGTGGTACTTCTTTTTATTTTTTCTCTTTATATTTTGCTTTGCTCATTGCTAGTCCACTATGCCTAGTTCAACATCTAGGACACAGAAGTATACTGGAAAATTTTGTCAGCAGATTAAACAAACAAACAAATAAACAGACCAAAAAGGTAAGGATCATCTCCCTTTCAATGCCCCTTCATATTGTACTAATTGAATATCTTTTTTTAATCTTAGTTGGCTTTTTTTAAATCTATTTAACACTACACAATAGCATGTATATAGTTTTCTACAAAAGACAAGAAAACAAACATACACATAAAAAAGAAAAGCGATATCAAATCCTCCGTATTAAAAGGGAACATTTGCATTGCAATCGTCTAGATATGACCTGGACCTATATTTCCTTCCATAGACTTCTTAGTTTGGCTTTCAATTGCTGTGATGAAACACCGTGACTAAAAAGCAAGTGGGAGAAGAAAGGATTTATTTGGCTGACACCTGCATATGGTAGTCCATCACTGAAGGAAAACAGGACAGGAACTCAAACAGGGTAGTGACCTAGAGGCAGGAGCTGGTGAAAGGCCAAGGAAGTGGGCTGCTTACTGATTTGCTCCCCACGGCTTGCTTAGCCTTCTTTCTTATAAAACCCAAATCCATCTGCCCAGGTTGGCCTTACCCACAAAGAACTGGGTCCTCCCACATCAATCACTAAGTAAGAAAATGCCCTCTACTTGTGCCTACAGCCTGATCTTATGGAAGCATTTCCTCCTTTTGGGTTCCCTGTTCTCCAATGACTCCAGATTGTGTCAAATTGACATAAAACTAGCTAGCACAATATTATTTTGGAAAATTTATTCATATATATAAAACACAGCTTGATGTTGTCAACAGTAACATTAAGCTTCTGTGGTTACCACAAGAAGCTCTTACTAACTTGTGGCTTAAAAATTACAGGGATGTTTATCCATACAGTCTGGAGTCTAGATGTTTGAAATCATGGTATTAAGATGCTGTGCTGAGAGGCTCTGCACAAGTCTCTTCTCATCTGATTCAAACCTTCCACGTTCATTAGATCACAGAGCTTTTAGTCATGTCTCATTGCCGTGTTGTCCAATCAAATTCTGTTATGCTTTATCTGTTTCTTTTCCAGCTTCATCGAAGTATAATTAACAAATATAATTGTATATACCTAAAGTATAAAGTGTGGCGATTTGTTGTATCTATTCAATATAAAACAATTATCACAATCAAACTAAGGGATGCATTTACTAATAGGGTGGTTACCACTGTTTTGTTTGAGAATAAGATATTTAAGATTTATTTTCTTATCACCTTTCAATTGTATGATAGAATTATACTAACTGTAGTCATTATCCCAAACCTTGCATCCTCAAAATGGATTCATCCCATCATGAGATTTGTCTAAGGACAATTTTCATTGAATTTAGGTTCTATACACATAGTCTGGGATAAACACATGTTGAACAGTTTCCAAGGATCTGACATAAACATACCTTTTGAAGCTCCTTATTAACCCACTATGATTGCAAAGTTCCTGTACAGCAGAAATATAAATAATTTCTGAGGTAAAAATTCTCAGAGGTTTCTCAGTGCCTGAGTAGTCCAGACATTTTGGCATGGTAAGGAAAATGCTTACTATCTGATATTCTAGGAATCTTCTAGAGAAAGTCAGACTTTTGCATGGCAGGCTAGCCATATCATCTTGTTGGTTCTATCAAAGTAGTCTTCACCAGAAACAATGTAATCTGGGTAAGGTAGCAACTGCTATGTTTGCAGAGATATATTAAGTCCATGGTGTTTCTTTCTGTTGGACATTTGGTCTGTATTTGGGGAATAGACCAATGGGGTGTTCACATGGATATTCAAACACTTAAGTCTGGTTTTAAAAGAAAAGAATCCTAGAATTGCCTTATTCTGGTCACCACTAATTGATGCTTGAAGGCTTTTACCTGTAAAGTAAGCCTGATAGGATTGAATTAGAGCCACAGTGCTATGAACAGGAGCAGTCTTCTCTGGCATGTCTCCAATACACCAGCTGTGAACCTGGAGACCACTAATGAGATCAAAATAACTATTGCTCAGAATAGTCACTGGTGTTGCAATGTCAGAATTCAGACCTGCAACAGTCATCAGCATGTGTTCCATCCCAAAGCAATTATAAGCTCTGCCACTTGGAATATTATAGGGTAATTCTTGAATAATTCAGTGATGGAGGGAAACGTGCTTCCAAGAAAATGAATACACAAAGTTGTGTTGGTTTTAAAGGGAGGAGAAGAATTTAGGGGTTGAATAAGATCAAAATATAATATGTAAAATTCTCAAAGAACAAAAAAAAAATGTGGCATGCATACCTTGATGGTGACTAACAGCTTTCTAATTGGATTTAAGAAATCCCAATAAGAGCAAAATCATGTCTAGACAACTACTGGGCTACTGCGTCATGGATCTTGGATAGGAATTTAAAGCTGCCATTTTACTAAACCACCATAAACATTATCTTTACTCTAAGTATATGTCCTTCTACTCACAGGTAAGTATAGTCTTCATTCCTCATCAAGGAGACTTATCTTTGTATCAGACAATTGTAGAACACCTCAAACAATCAAAATGAAGAGTTGTGGATCCTAGTCCCAATGAATACATCTAGAAAACAACTCCTTATGTAAGGCTCAGGAAACATCACAGAAGAGGGAAAGGGGCAGAAAGATTGTAAGAGCCAGAGGACCCAGGAGTTTGCTGTGAGATATGTCTCCTAGGAAAATCAGTAGTTACACCTTTTAAATTCTCACCAACATGATTTCCGAAACATGAGCTGAACAAGAAAAAAACAATGGGCATTGTAAAATGGATGGGGAGTGCCTAGGAGGCCTCAGCCCCACAAAAAACACTACAGGCAATTAAAGAATGCTCAGTGTGGTCAGCCCTGAAAACATACATGTAACATCATACAGCCTGAGCTTATATGCGGTATGGTACGGTATGGTCTTTTATGGTATAGTATAGTATAGTATTGTATGGTACAGTAAAGTATTGTAGAATATAATATGTATCTGTATGCAACAATAATTAATGAACTGCTATGAGTGTGGAAGAGAGCAAGGAAGTATATATGGAGGGACTTGGAAAGTGAAATGATGGAATTATAATCTCAAAAATAAAATAAATTAAAAAAGAAAGGGAGTATTTCTTAGGATTTTCTAGTTGGCTGTCTTCATCCCATTCATACTACACTGGGAGATTTGATGTATCAGAATTCCTTAAAAAGGAGCCATCATTTCTCTGAGAAAGTATCCCTTGTGAGCATAATAATTCATGTCTATATTATAAGAAAGGTTCACTTTTTATAACCCTATTCTGTCAGTTCTATCTTTAAAATTTTTGTATGTTTTCAACGATGTGTATATTCTTGACTTAGATTGTATGTAATCAGGCATCATTTAAAAGATTAATAATGATAGGACTGGAAAGATGGTTCAGAGATAAGAGTGCTCAGTGATCTGGCAGGTGACCAGAGTTTAATCCCAAGAAGCCACCTCAGGCAGTTCACAGCTATCTGTAACTCCAAATCTATAGGTCTGGAATTTCTCTTCTGGTCTGAGCTGATGCCTGCACACATGCACACAGGTACATACATACCCATAAATAAAAATAAAACACTATTGAAAAAATAAGGTATTTGTAATGATCATCAATTTGGTTTTTAAACATTTGTTTAACAAACATTGTTAAATCCAAAAAAATGTTGATCCTAATATATCCAAAAGTTGGCTGGCAACACTGTGACATATAATCCTTCCACAAAATTTTATAGGTGTCATACTATGAGATAGAGAAAAGGTCAGCCAGAAAATCCTATATCTCCTACGTGCTGAAGGCCCAGAATTTGGTACACAGCTGTATGTGTATTAGTACCACTGTTAAGTAGCACATCAGAACAGTCAGTCAGAGCTACTTCAAAAATTAATGAATGCTTTTTAATAATTAATTTGTTTATTCTATTCACTTTACATCCCAATCATAGCCTCCTCTCTCATCTCCACCCAATCTCCTCCCTTTCCCCCTTCCCTCCTTTCCCCACCCCTCAGAAAAGGGAGTTCCAACACATCAAGTTACATCAGGAGAGAATGCATCCTCTTCCTCTGTGGTCTGGCAAGGTGGCCTTGCCAGAGGAAGTGATCAAAAAACATGCAAGAGAGTCCTTAGAAACTAGAGAGCCCACATAAAGATCAAGCTACCCATCAAGTAGCTTACATATGTGTAAGGAGTATAGGTCCAGTCCATGCATGGTCCTTGGTTGGCTCTGTAGGTATTCTTATGGAGTTCCTGCCCCTCTACGTCCTTATTTCCCCCTCACTCTTTCACAAGGCTCCCTGCACTCCATCCAATGTTTGCCTGTGGGTCTCTGCATCTGTTTCAATCCATTGCTGGGGGGATCCTCTCAGACCATAGCTTTTCTAGGTTCTCATCTGCAAGCATGGCAGAGTGTTTTTTTTAGTATCAGGGGTTGGCTTTGTCCTTTTATGTGGATCTCAAGTTGGGATCAGATGTGGAGAAAGCAGGGGTGGGAGGACAGAGGACTTGAGGAAATAACAGAAACCCTGGGTGGGGGCATCTCTAAGACAAGCTGGAGACCTATGACAGGGTAAGATGAAGAGGTCACCTTCTAACTAGAAAGGACTCCTAGTGGAGGGAGGTAAACACCGACCCATCCACAAAAACTTCTACCCTAAATTTACCCTGCCCACAAAAATGTGCTGGGATAAAGACAGAGCAGAAATTGAGAGAATATCCAATTAATGAACTCTTAATCTGCATTTTTTTTTTACTGAAAAAACTTTGAGATACTCCATCTGGGACACAGATTATTTTTTTTAAATGGCTGTACAACTCTTCACCTGAGTCACAGTAGAGACTTGAACACTGTGACAGCAGAATCTATATTCCCAGCATGCCCAAATGACCAATTCTTAAATAAGAAAACATACAAAAAGCACATTTTGGTTCATTTGGATGTCACAAAATCCTCCACTGGCTTTATTGTCAAACCAGTTATACATGACATTAAATTGGTTGTGCCAAGCTCACCATCAATGTTGTATGGTTTCGTAACATTCTTTTTGTGCCTTGGCTTATCTTATGTTCAAGGAAGGAATCTAAATGTGGATGTAAGAAATAGCTTGCACACAAAATATTCAAGATATTGGCAGCAGAGAGGTTCTATTATGGAACTTGAAAGTGAATAATGATGAAACATAAATGAATTAAGAGAACTACTTGGATCTACTCAGATAGAAAAATAGCAATCATATTTTATAACATTTTTTAAAGTTTAATAACAGGATTAGGAACACGGCTCAGTGGGTGAAAGTTTTTGCTGTGTAAACACGAGGATCTGAGTTAAAATCCCAGGACTCATTTAAAAGCAAGGTCCCAGAGGAGGCAGAGACAGAAGGCTCCCAAGGGCTTGCTCTCCAGACAAACTTGCGTAGTTGGTGAGCTCCTAAGACAGTTTGTGACATAGTTTTTCAAAATTAAGATGGAAATCAACCAAGGGAGACATCCAATATTGACTTCTGGCCTCTACAAACTCAGACTTGGGCAGACACCAGAAGGCGTTGTGTGCTTGTGCTTTTCAGCTTGTCCGGCCATGCCTAGCAATGGCTGCTCTGTTCTGCTGAAAGGGCTGAAGGGAGCCAAGTATTGAATAAAAGCCTCAAGAACTAAAAATTTCTCTTTTTCAAATAAGTGTTTGACCTTTCATTGTCTCACCCTAGCAGAAATATATATATATATATATATATATATATATATATATATATATATATTTGATTTTCCATTATTTTAGAAAAAAGTGCACTTATTTATATTCAGTTTTTCCCCCACAACCCTATCATGCCTGTGTTGTTTGTGTGTGCTGGAGCAGGAGGAGATAAGTAAGGTGAGGCCTATGCTTAGTGACAAAGTGTGAGGTGTGAAACTTGCCAGTGTCACTTAGCCATTTTCCTTCCCCTGCGTCTTTCTCTTGATGCATTAGAGGTAGCAGACATCATCAGCCTCTGCAGTTGTCTACTTGTCTACTGTTAAGTTGTGCCACTCTACCAATTTCAGACATATTTCTCTTTCATTTACTTAAGTACATTAAACTTCCCCACACTCCTCTTCCTTGGTTACTAGGTTTGACAAACTTACCAAGAGGTATGGAGACTGTCTTAAAACGGAATGCATTAGTCCTGTTGTCTTTGTGATGTGTCACAAGAACGTGGAGCTTGTATGACAGTGCTCTAATGTGATGGGAGATGAAATCCAAGAGGAGGGGAGCAGTGGCTGCGTACCAGTGGTGGGGGGCAGTGTTTCATACTAGGAAATGACTGTGGTAAGAGTAGTTTAGTCTAGAGAATCTTAAAATATAACTGAACCAAATAATTGCCATCTAGTGAATATTTTAAACAATGTCAGTGACATAATACTCTTACCTGAAAAAAGTGATCGTTTATTGGTCCTAATTCTCAATTTCTGATGAATTTAAAAATAAGCAATGCTACTAGTGGCATATGCAAAAGCAACCTATCTGTGGATCACGTGTGTTCATATACATGTGTATGTATATAAGAGCTAATCAACATACTTTTAGTACTTATTCTTTATTTTTGTGGGTAAGAGACATGCCCTGCTCACATGTGGAGGCCAAAAAGCAACTTCTGCTTCTACCTGTGGGTCCCAGAGACTGAACTCAGGTCACCGGGCTTAGTGGCAGACAGTCTTATTTGCTGAGCCATCTCGCCAGTCTGTTTATGTTAGTTTCTTGTTTGAAATTAGTAGAATGTTTAATTTTGCTGTAAGCACATTTTATTCCTGATCCCTATGGCAACATATATTTCTGCAGTTAAACACAGATTCAGGGAGAGGGATGTAGCTCAATGAGAGTCTGCTCTCCTGGCATGGTCAAACCCCATGATGCAGCTGTAGTGCTACGAAAATTGAAAAATAGAAATTAAATATCTTGTGGGGCTCCTGTCACCTCCGGGTCCTTCTAACTCCCCCTTCTCCCATAAGACTCCCTGAGCTCTTTCCAGAGTTTGACTGTGAGCTTCTGCATTTGCTTCAATCCCCTGCTGCTTGGAGTCTTTTAGAGAATCTGTGGTAGGCTCCTATCATGTTCCCTCTCACCTCTTCCAGTGTCTATCCTGTTTGCCCTTCTCATTGAGAATTAAGCATCTTCCCTAGGGTCTTCCTTGTTTAGCTTCTTTAAATCTCTAGATTTTAATATGTTTATCCTATATTACATGGCTAATATCCACTTATAAGTGAGTATATATCATGTGTGTCAAACCCCTGCTCAGATGTAGCCCATAGATGGCTCAGTCTCCATGTGTGTAAGGGGAGAAGAGATTGTCTATGACATGAACTTGGTTGCCTGCTCCTTTATCACTTCTCTCTGGTGGAGAGACCTAGCCAGCCCATAGAAGAAGAGGATCCAGGCAGCCCTGATGGGACCTGATAGACTAGGGTCAGACAATAGGGGAGTAAGACTTCCCCATCAGTGGAATAGGGGAGAGGAAAAGGGGAAGAAGGGAGAGGGAGGATGGGACTGGCTGAGGGTGACAAGGGAGGAGGCTACAACTGAGATACAAAGTGAATAAATTGTAAAAAAAAATACTAATAAAAAAACTAACACAAATTTACCTTTAAAAAATTAAATATCTTAAAAATGGAGCTGGAGTGGTGACTTATGCCTGCAATTTCAGTACTTAGGATGTGGAGGCAAAGGACTTTCCACAAGTTCGAGGACAGCCTGGCTGGCAAATGAGACTAAAAATGTGTGTGCACGAACGCAGGAGTGCCTGCATGTCTATAGACTAACAGCAATAAAGTGATTGCAAAGGCTGCCAAATGGAACTTGAGTTGTGTAACTCTACCATTCTGTTATCAATGTAGAAGGTCTTGTTCCTGTTTAAATACATTTAATTAGACATAAAATCTAAAGCCTGACAGAATTGACTCAAAAGAAAAAGACATTGAAATTATGATAATTTCCATTGTACATTGTTAGAATGAACATTCATGAGTCTGGCATACCTATACAGAAGTTAAAGATTTTTTCTAATTATTTGTGTATTGGTGGCTTCATGTGAAATATTTTTTAAATTGAAATCAATAAAATATGTTCAACTCTGAGTGAGGTCAGATTGAGATAAATCACCATTCTAGCTTGACCATGGAATGAGAATATGTGAAAAAGATCAGTTTTTATGAGGTCATTTGTTAATTCACAGAAGGTGAGATATAAAAACTGTCATTCAAATTCTGATTGACAAGTATTTCGGTGTATTTCCTCCATTTCTCCAAAACATTAGTAAAATACTCAAAATTGCTATTTATTACTCTTTTTCAATACTATGCTACTTTAAGTTAGCAAGAGTATATGCATACATATTTGTGTAAATAAAAGGAAAATTCTGTTTATATGCCAAGGTAATATATGTATATATATATATTTTTTTCATGTTAGTTCCTTATTTGAAATACAGGATAATGTTTAAATTTGAATTAGATACATTTCTTTCCTAATCCTATGGTACAATATACTTCTGCAGTTAAATATTCTTACATCAGGGATATTTCTGAAAAATGAATATATGATATGCAGAAGTACAAACATAAAATACAAATCTTTTTTGGCTGTTAGCAATATTTGGCGGGACATTTGCATAGTTGTTGATTCAGGTGTTAGAATCTGGCTGGGCCAGTTCCAATTCTAGGGAATGTCAGTATAGGAACTGAATGAGGAAATCCCTTCCCAAGTCCATGGAAAAGAACCAATAATGAACAACTATAAACAAAAGACTAATCCCAGGACTCTTTCTCCTTGACACTCCATGCCTTTTCTGCACACACACACACACACACACACACACACACACACACACACACACGAAATGCAGGTGTATGAGTACTTGGTTTTAGAAATAATGAAGGACACTGGTTAAACGCAGACACTAATTCTGTGAAAAGATATTTTCAAAGAAATACCAGGCCTTGCTCTCAACCAAAAATAAAGAAATGTTTTAAATGACTAAAAAAATGCACTGTGAAAATACTAAAAGCAAGTTTTCTTTATATGTACACTCAGCATTACATTATGTATTCCAGCAAGCCAGAGCTTGTTTACCTAACCCCTCATTTAAAAGCCTGACATTCCCCTGGGAAGGTTTGTGTGTAATGGATAAAATTTTGAAGACATCATGTCCTTTGATTAAGAGATTGCTGAGCTGCTTCAGAAATAATCCAAATACATGGTAGCTTCTTGAACAGCAGATTAATACAGACAATTCAGCATCCAGGAGGAAGAAGCAGAATGAGTCTGCTAACCCCCATAAAGCAAGTAAACCTTTATTTAAGTCTTGAACATGCCATTAATTAAAGATTTTTATTGTGTAGCTTTTTTTTTTTTTTTTTAAGAAAAGGCAGAGAAATATTTTCCTTTATGTAACAGGTCTATAAATAATGAATGGACTATCCAGTTCAGCTCAATGTCAACAAATCTTAGTTGGGTTTTAAAGAAATGCCATGCCCTTGCACTGCCTGTCATTAACAAAGGGGGAGGGGCGTTTTAGTGTTTTCTTAAAAGGGATATACAAGAATGGGACCATAGGTTATAGAAAGAATTGGCCAAAAGGCAAATAACTATGCATCTTTTATGAGGAAAGTATACTAGTTTGATTCTTGAATGCAGTATTTTTCTGGGTTAATTCTTAAGAGGAAAACTATAGACATAAGATTACTGTGTAATTCAAATGCTAGTTTCTGTACCTCCCCATATCTGATTGCAGTCTTTGTTCTGAGAATCTCCTGTCTCAATGATGTGTAAATACTGCTCCCCAGTTGTCCCCTGATATGCCAATCAAGCAGCTTATACCCAATAGCTAAGCAGGGGAGAGAATAGAACTGGACTTCCTGCCCACCAGAGGAGAAAAAGTTAGAGGAAGTGGGGATTTATCCATAGGCAGAGGTCTAAGAGACATCTGGAGAGGAGTTGGATTAAGAAAAGCTATAGAGTGCAAGTATCTCTGAGATGAATGTTGGGAGGAAGCTAGATTAGCATGAAGTGTTAAGAATACAGTAGTGGGAGGGCAAGATGGCGGCGCCAGGAGGACTCTCATTCTGAGCAGCAGCACAGCAGGATCGGCACAGTGACGAGCAATCAGAACTCGCAGCCATAAAACACAAGTGATTGTGTTTTCCAGGTGAGACGATACCCCATGGTGGGGGATTCAATCATCTTTAGCTCACCTGGCTAAACCATGGAAGAGATCCTAGTTCCACCAGGCGCTTGGTCACCAGCCCAGAGCCACACACCAGCGTGATCTGGTCACTGTCCTAGACTGAACTGTGGGCCCACAGCATCACAGACTGGATTTTCCAGTCGAGAGATAACCCCATGAAGCAGGAAACGATTGGGACTGACCTTAGGTCATCCAGACATCCCCTGGAAAAGACTTGGGTTCCATGGGCTCCCCAGGAGCCAGCCCAGAGCCAGAGCCAGGGAACTCAGGCTCCAGCACAGAGCCCTGCCTGCATGCCTGATTCGATGCCTCAGATAGAACTGTAGTCCCCAGGGCACCTGAGTTTAACTGTCGGGTGCAAACCCACAGGGAGGGAAATGGCTGGTTTGATCTCAGAGCACTCAGCTGATACCACCACCCCGAAAAGGTCTTGGGAAGATTACCCAGTTTAGGCAGACGTCCAGGCAATCAAAAGCCAGAAAGGTGGAGCCACGGGTGGGTGTCTGTGCCTGTGGGTTCTACTCGCCAGCCCAGACAGAATGGCAGTCCCCAAAGCAAAGACTAGGTATCCCTGGCAGGAGGAAACCCCACAGCAGGGGGATCATCAGGTCTAACGCTCAGGACACCCAGCACCAAAAGACTTTCTGGATTCACGCAGACTCTAGGCTCTAGCTTTCTAATGCAGGCAGGAGCGCTGTGCTCAGCCGCCATTATTGAGTACCCCTAGGGCACTGGGGCACACAGCTGCATCCTCAGATGCAAAAGCCAGACAGCCATTACAGCAGCCCTCAGATACTGTGCCAAGGATCAACCAGTTATCCCTAGCTAGACTGACAAAACTGTGGGAATCCTGGTCCTTCAAGAGGGCCGCACCCATAGCATCCAGACCAGAGCAGTGCCTGCAGCCAACATCCCAGACAGGGACACACAGCTTCCAGTCCAGAGTGAGGCACCCAGCCTTCACACCAGAGTGGAGCCCTCAGTTACCAGTCTCCAGACCAGAGCGGCGCCCCAAAGGGGCCAACTCAACCTAGGTGCACATTCTCCAGGCCCAGAGTGGAGCACTCAGCCTTTGGCCCAGAGACTTGCTGGGTGCTCATCTCACTTTTCTGGACAGAACTGTGTGGCCCAGGATAACAGACTGAGTTTCCCTGTTGAGAGAAAACCCCACAGCAAGGGAATCAGCAAGTTCTTCAAGAGGACTGTACCTGGAAAACTGTAACAACAGCAGCAGCTCACTAAATTTATAATGAGAAACCCAGCAGTGGGGCAGCTTGAGAACTTCTATGGGTAAGAGGAGAGCTCCCCCCTGTCTAACAAAGACCACAGCTACTACTCAGGTCTATACACCTGAGGTGAGCAGTGGCAATTCCTTAGAAACACTGGCCATACAGTGACCATACCCAAAAAGCAGAGGAGGATTCCTTCAGGAAAAATCATTTCCAGCCAAGGGGATTCTCCCTACCTCAGGACTCCAGGAAGCACAGAAACTAACAGCCAACACCTAAAACAGCCCAATGGGTAGAGGTCAGCAAAAAAGCTCAACCAACAAAAGATAGAACAATATGGCATCTCCAGAACCCAGCCATCCAGGGGCGAACAGCCCTGGACAACCCAGCATAATAGAAAATCAAGAAGATGACCTTACATCTATGCTGATGAAGAGGATAATAGAGGAAACAAATAAAATACGTAAAGAATTAGAGGAAGATAAAACCAAACAGATCATGGCTATCCATAAAGAAATGGAGGAAGTTAAAGACAAGCAGATTATGGCCATCCATGAAGAAATACAGGAAGATGCAGCCAGTTTGTGGCCTTCAGAGAAGAAATAATTAAATCACTGAAAGAAATAAAAGAAAAAGAGTTGAAGGAACTAAAATAAAAAGAGGAAAATACAATCAGACAGGTGAAGGAAGTAAACAAAACAAATCAAGACCTGAAGATAGAACAAACACAAATGGAGGAAATAATGGAGAGGAAGAATTTAGGGAAGAAAACAGGAACTACAGAGGTAAGCATAACCAATAGACTATAAGAGATGGAAGAAACAATCTCAGGTGTAGAAGATACAATGGAAGAAATCGATGTATCTGTCAAAGAAAATGTTAAATCCAAAAAATTCCTGATACAGACCGTCCAAGAAATCCAAGACAGTATGAAAAGACAAAACCTAAGAATAATAGGTACAGAGGAAAAAAGCAGACTCCCTTCTCCAAGGCCCAGAAAATATTTTCAACAAAATCATTGAAGAAAATTTCCCCAAGTTAAAGGAGAGGCCAATAAGAATACATGAGACCTACAGAACACCCAACAAATTTGACCAGAAAATAAAATCCTCCCACCACATAATAATCAAAACAATAAGTATACAGAACAAAGAAAAAATACTAAAAGCTGCAAGGGAAAAAGGCCAAGTAACATATAGTGGCAAACCCATAAGAATCACATCTGACTTTTCAACAAAGACTATGAAAGCCAGAAGGGCCTGGACAGATACCATGCAGACCCTAAGAGAACACAGATGTCAGCCCAGGCTACTATACCCTGCAAAACTCTCAGTCCTCATAGATGGAGAAAACAAGATATTCAATGACAAAAACAAATTTCAACAATACCTACACACAAATCCAGCATTACAGAAGATACTGGAAGGAAAAATACAACCCAAGAAAATTAGCTTCTGTCAAGAAAACACAGGAAATAATTAACCTTACTACAGTAAAACAAAGAGCAATCAAGCACACAAACTTATGACCACAGCCAATATCAAAATCAAAGGATCTAACAGCCACTGGTCATTAATCTCTCTCAACATCAATGGACTCAACTCTCCAGTAAAAAGACACAGATTAACAGAATGGATACATAAACAAAACCCAGCAATCTGTTGCATACAAGAAACACACCTAAGGCACAAAGATAGACATTACCTGAGGGTAAAAGGTTGGAAGACGATTTTCCAAGCAAATGGACCCAAGAAACAAGCAGGTGTAGCTATTCTAATATCTGATAAAATAGACTTTTAACCAAAATTAATCAAAAGAGATGGGGAAGGACACTTCATACTCATCAAGGGAAAATTCCACCAGGAAGACATCACATCTATGCCCCAAATACAAAAGCACCCACATTTGTTAAAAAAGCATTGATAAAATTTAAACCACATATAGATCCCCACACATTAATAGAGGGAGACTTCAACACCCCACTCTCAACAAAGGACAGGTCAACAAAACAGAAATTAAACAAAGAAACAATAACTCTGATAGAGGTCATGAATCAAATGGACCTCATAGACATTTACAGAACTTTACAACCAAACACAAAAGAATTTACCTTCTTCTCAGCACCTCATGGAACCTTCTCCAAAATAGACCACATAGTGGGTCACAAAGCAAGCCTCAACAGATACAAGAAGATTGAAATAATCCCTTGGATCTTCTCTGATCACCATGGAATAAAGCTAGACCTCAACAACAGAAATAGCAAAAAGCCTACACACACATGGAAACTGAACAACTTGTTAATAAATGACAGCTGGATCAGGGAAGAAATAAAGAAAGAAATTAAAGTCTTCCTAGAACTCCGTGAAAATGAAGACACAATACCAAAAGTTGTGGGGCACAATGAAAGCAGTGCTAAGAGGAAAGTTCATAGCACTAAGTGCCTTCAAGAAGAAATTCGAGACAGCTCATTCAAGCAACTTAATGGCCCACTTAAAAAACTTAGAAAAAGAAGAAGCAGACACACCAAAAAGGAGTAGACGGCTGGAAATAATCAAACTCAGGGTTGAAATCAATCAATTAGAAACAAATAAAACAATTCAAAGAATCAATGAAACCAAGAGCTGGTTCTTTGAGGAAATCAACAAGATCGACAAACCCTTAGCCAACCTAACTAAAAGGCAGAGAGACACCATCCAACTCAACAAAATCAGAAATGAAAAGGGGGACATAACTACAGACACTGAGGAAATCCAAACAATCATTAGGACTTACTTCAAAAGTCTATATGCCACAAAATTTGAAAATCTAAGTGAAATGGACAATTTTCTTGATCGATTTGACTTACCAAAGCTGAATCAGGACCAGGTAAATCAATTGAATAGTCCTATATCCCCCAAAGAAATAGAAGCGGTCATCAAAAGTCTCCCATCCAAAAAAAGCCCAGGACCAGATGGCTTCAGCGCAGAATTCTACCAGACCTTCAAAAAAGAGCTAACACCAATTCTTTTCAAACTATTCCACAAAATAGAAACAGAAGGAATATTACCAAATTCATTCTATGAAGCCACAGTCACCTTGGTACCTAAACCTCACAAAGACTCAACAAAGAAAGAGAATTTCAGGCCAATCTCCCTTATGAACATTGATGCAAAAATACTTAACAAGATACATGCAAACCGAATCCAAGAACACATCAAAGATATTATCAACTATGACCAAGTAGGCTTCATTCCAAGTATGCAGGGGTGGTTCAATATACGGAAATCCATCAATGTGAACCACGATATTAACAAACTGAAAGAATAAAACAAAAACACATGATAATCTCCCTAGATGCTGAAAAAGCATTTTACAAAATCCAACATCCATTCATGTTTAAAGTATTGGGTAGATCAGGGATACAAGGCACATATCTAAACATAGTAAAGGCAATAAACAGCAAACATATCGCCAACATCAAACTGAACAGAGAGAAACTTAAAGCAATCCCACTGAAATCAGGGACAAGACAAGGCTGCCCATTCTCTCCATATCTCTTCAACATAGTGCTGGAAGTCCTTGCTAGAGCAATAAGACAGTTGAAGGAGAGCAAGAGGATACAGATTGGAAAGGAAGAAGTCAAATTACCACTATTTGCAGATGATATGATAGTATACGTGAGTGACCCCAAAAACTCTACCAGTGAACTCCTACAGCTGATAAATACCTTCAGCAAAGTGGCAGGATACAAAATTAACTCAAAAAAATCAGTAGCCCTCCTGTATACAAAAGACAAAAGGGCTGAGAAAGAAATTAGAGAAACAACACCCTTCACAAGAGCCACAAATGACATAAAGTACCTTAGTGTAACCCTAAACAAGCTTGTCAAAGACTTGTATGAAAAAAAAATTCAAGTCTCTGAAGAAAAAATTAGAAGAAGGTATGAGAAGATGGAAAGATCTCCCATGCTCATGGCTTGGCAGGATTAATATAGTAAAAATGGCCATCTTACCAAAAGCAATCTACAGATTTAATGCAATTCTCATCAAATTGCCAACACAATTCTTTACAGACCTGAAAAGAAAAATTCTCAACTTCGTATGGAATAACAAGAAACCCAGAATTGCTAAAACAATCCTCTACAATAAAAGATCTTCTGGAGGTATCTCCATCCATGATCTCAGGCTGTACTATAGAGAAACAGTATTAAAATCTGCATGGTACTGGCATAGAAATAGAATGAATGGTGGATCAATGGAATTAACTAGAAGACCCAGAAATAAACCCACACACTTATGGACACCTGATTTTTGACAAAGATATCAAAAACATACAATGGAAAAAAAGATAGCATCTTCAACAAATGGTGCTGGACTTAACTGGATGTCTACATGTAGAAAAACACAAATAGAGCCACACTTATCACCCTGCACAAAACTGAAATCCAAGTGGATCAAAGACCTCAACATAAAACCAGACACATTAAATAGGCTAGAAAAAAAATTGGGGAACAGCCTAGAACTCATTGGCACAGGAGACAACTTCCTGAACAGAACACCAACAGCATAGGCTCTAAGAGCAACAATCAATAAATGGGACCTCATGAAATTGAAAACCTTCTGTAAAGCAAAGGACACTGTCATCAAAACAAAGTGACTGACTACAGATTGGGAAAGAATCATCACCAATCCTTTATCTGACAGAGGACTCATATCCAGTATATATAAAGAACTAAAGAAGATGAAAAGCAGCAAACCAAGTAATCCATTTAAAAAATGGGGAACAGAGCTAAACAGAGAATTCTCCATAGAGGAATATCGAATGGCAGAGAAGCACTTAAAAAAATGCTCAACCTCATTAGCCATTAGGGAAATGCAAATCAAAACAACCCTGAGATTTCACCTTACACCCATGAGAATGGCCAAGATCAAAAACACATGCCGGAGAGTTTGTGGAGAAAGGGGAACTCTTCTCCACTGCTGGTGGGGATGTAAACTTGTACAACCACTCTGGAAATCAATCTGGCACTTTCTCAGAAAACTAGGAATAGTGCTTCCTCAAGATCCAGCCATACCACTCCTATATATATCCAAAAGAGGCTCAATTACACAAAAAGGACATTTGCTCAACCATGCTTGTAGCAGCTTTATTTGTAATAGCCAGAAGCTGGAAACAGCCCAGATGCCCCTCAACTGAAGAATGGATGCAGAAACTGTGGTACATCTATACAATGGAGTATTACTCAGCAATGAAAAATAAGGAAATCATGAAATTTGCAGGTAAATGGTGGGACCTGGAAAGGATCATCCTGAGTTGTCCCAGCAGCAAAAAGACACACATGGTATATACTCACTCATATAAACATACAACATAGGATAAACCCACTAAAATCTGTACATCTAAACAAACTAATCAAAACAGAGGACCCTACCTAAAATGGTCAATCCCCATCCTGAAAGGCAAAGAGGATGGACATCAGAAGAAAAAGAAAACAGGAAACAACCTAGGAACCTGCCACAGAGGGCCTCTGAAAGCCTCTGCCTTGCAGACTGTCAAAGCAGATGCTGAGCCTGATGGCCAACTGTCGGGCAGAGTGAATGGAATTTTATGTAAGAAGTGGGAAATAGTAAGAGCTGGAGAGGACAGGAACTCCACAAGGAGAGCAACAGAACAAGAAAATTTGAACACAGGGAACTTCCCAGTTTCTCATTCTCCAACCAAGGACTATTCATGGAGATAACCTAGAACCCTGACAATGCAGCCACTTCTGATGAGAATTGACAGACTAAGATCAGAAAGAAGGAGAGGAGGACCTCCCCTATCAGTGGACTTGGGGAGGGGCATGCATGCAGAATGGGGGTAGGGGGGACCAGGAGGGGAGGAGGGAGAGGATACAAAATGAATAAAGTGTAATTAATAAAATTTAAATAAAAAATTAAAAAATACAGTAGTAACTGTTCAGTTATTGTGTTGTGAAGCTTATTACTAAACAAATATAAAAGAGTTCCAATTATTTGTGTGATAGTCAAGTTAAGAGAGAAACTGAAAAACAAATACAGTTTTGTAAAAATAACATTAACACAAAACTTTGGTGAGTTGATCCTCATGAAATGTTTTCATTCATCTTTGTCATCATTACTGGCCCTAGCCTACCTTCTCACTATTTGCAGATGGTTGGTAATAATTCTAACAGTGAATAAATATTTATCTTCACCATTTGCTGTGAATTGTGAGTACTACCAGTACTACTGTCTGGGGAGGTTTAGGGAAAGCAATGTTTTTGAAGAAAGTATATCTCTAGATGAAGGCTTTGAGAATTTATAGTATCCCACTTCCACTTTAGGAAGTGTGATTTTTTTTTTCGTTTTTTATTGTTTATTATTAGTAGTTACATTTTATTAACTCTGTATCCCAGCTGTATCCCTCTCCCTTATTCCCTCCCAATCCCATCCTCCCTCCCTCAGCTTCTCCCTGCCCCTTTCCAAGTCCACTAGTTGGGGAGGACCTCCTCCCCTTTCGTTTGGCCCTGTATTATCTGGTATCTTCAGGGCTGGCTGCAAAGTCCTCCTCTGTGGCCTAGCAGAACTACTCCTCCCTTAGGGGGTGGGGAGGTCAAAGAGCCAGTCATTGAGTTCCTGTCAGAGATAGTCCCTGTTCCCCTTACTATGGGAAACCAATTGGTTATTGAGCTACCACGAGCTTCGTCCGAGTAAAGGTTCTAGATTATATCCATACATAGTCCTTGGTTAGAGAAACAATTTCAGAAAAAAAATCCCTGTGCCCAGATATAATTTGTCCTTGTGGGGTTCCTACCCTTTCCCCATCATACTAACTCCCCTTCTGTCGAAGGTTTGGTTATGAGTCTTAGTATCTGTTTTGAAATGCTGCTTGGTAGGATCTTTCAGATGCCTCCTATGGTAGACTCCTGTCATACGTCCAATGAACATCTCATTTGCCTTTCTAAGTGAGGGTTGATCATCTTACCTCATGTCTGCTTTCTTGTTTATCTCCTTTAGGTGTATAGACTTCATTATGTTTATTATATCCTGTAGGTCTATATAAGTGAGTAGATACCATATTTGTCTTTCTCCTTCTGGGATACTTCACTCAGAATGATCTTTTCTAGATCCCACCATTTGCCTGCAAATTTCATGATTTCCTCATTTTTGATTGCTGAGTAGTATTCCATTGTGTAAAAATACCACAATTTCTGCAGGAAGTGTAATGGTTTTAATAAGAATGGCTTCCATAGGCTCATATATTTGATTGCTTAGGCATCATAGAGTAATAATATTTAAAAAAATAAAAGGACTAGGAGGTGTGGCCTTGATAGAGAAGCATGCCACTGAAGGCAGGCTTTGAGGTTTCAAAGACCCATACTAGTTCACCATCCATCTCTTGCCTTGCAGACAAGGATGTAGCGCTCAATATTGTTTCAGCACCACACATGCCAGCAGGTACCTTGTCGTTGTGATAATGTGCCTCTAAATATAACCACGCTCCTGAGTCGATGCTTTCTTTTATAAGAGTTGCCCTTGTCATGGCGTCTCTTCACAACAATACAGCAGTGACTAAGACAGGAAATAAATGAATATGCAAACGTAAATGTATATACGTGTAACAATGACAATCGAGGAAAAAGAGGCATCACGCTGAGAGTGATGAGACACACTGCAAGGTATTGAAGGAAGGGGACAAGGAAGTAATGTAATTATATTTAATTAAAATGCATTCTATGTTTTATTAGAAAAACTTTCTGCTTTATAAAGGTGTAAAAATGGTGATATATGACTCTGAAGCTAACTCCGAATTCACAACAGGCCACGTATCTCCAGGTTTATCCGTGTTGTGCTTTCATTCAATAAGTGTGGGTCAGTCTGTCTTGGTCCTGCCTGGTAACAGCTCTTTGCACTGATCCCATCAGTTTAGTTCTTCTATGATCCCTCAGCTTTCTGTGTTTTCTTTAACCCAGAATTAGCATATTTATTACTGCATGTTGGAAATCAACATAAATAGGCAGCCCTATGTGACTAGTGAGAGGACTTAGAGAGTAAGAACATGCTCCATCAAGCTTTAAGAACCTAATCTCGATCACTTGGCCCACAAGGTAGGAGGCAGCTGACTCCTATAAGCTCCTATAAGCTTTATTCAATCACCAACACTATTACGTAATAACCTCTCCACACACACAAACACATAATGAATAAATAATTGTATTAAAGACAAAAGTATTTTACTGGTCAAGAATTTGTGCGTGTGTCCAAAAGCTGTTTCTGAAATTTGTGTATGTATTCATGTTATGAGTATGGGTATTTTGCCTATAAGTAAGACCATGTATCATATGCATATCTGGGGCCCATGGAGCCCAGAAAAAGACATCAGAGTCCGTGGAAATGTAGATAGAAATCGTCCTGGGTGCTGGTAATTGAACCGAAATCTCTTGGAAGAACAGCCAGTGCTCTTAACTGCTGTGCCTTTGCTCTAACCTCAAATACAGTATGTTTCAATTAAGTCTACTCCCCATTCCTTTCCCTCCAATTGTTCCCCTATCCCTAACACCACTATTCTTTCCCAATTTCATATACTCTCTGTGTTTATACTCATAGAGTCCACTTAGTTCCACCAGTGTAGACATGTCTACAGAGCCAACTGTTGGAGCATTGTTAGACTCGTGTGTCACATTCTTATGGGGCAAAATAACTATCTCTCATACTTCTATGGAAGCCATCAATTGTCATAGCTCCTCAGCTAAAAGTGGAACTTCCTTACTGCTTTTCCCCATGCTTGGGATTTTTTGGATTGAAGTTTTACAAGTCTGTGCATAAAGCAGCAGCTGCAACTGTATGTGCCATACGTAGCCCTGTTTTGTCTGGAAAAATACTGACTCACTGTAGTAATCTACTGGCTCTTACTGGTTTTCTGCCCATCTTATGCAGTAATCCCTGAGCCTTTGCAGTAAGGAATTTGATTAGATGTCAAATTTAGGGCAGAGGACTCAGCAATCTCTTATTCTCTGCAGACAGCAGTTCTGGGTCTTTGTGTCAATTGCCATCTACCACAAAGTGAAGCTTTTCTGGTGAGGGTTGATAGATACAATGACCTATAAGTATAACAAGAAGTCGATCAAAGTTGGTTTAATATTATATCCATTTAACAGAATAATAGTAGTAGGCTCCTTCCTAGAACCTCTGACCTATCTAGGTTTTTCTCCTCATTAACAATACCAGGCATAGGTATTATCTTGTGAAGCAGACTTTAAATCCATTGTGTTAAAGAAAAAAAAAAGGATGGATTCTTACTCTATAGCTCTGGGTGTACTGGCACTATGTAGAATAGCTTGGCCTTATATAAATCTTCTATGAATATGCCAACTTCTGCCTCTCGTGTGCTGGGGTTGAAAGCATCTCCCACTATGCCCAACAAGGAAGACAATTTGAAAGCACATTTTAAATGATAGTCCTAGGCTATTCTAAGACAGTATTATTCTGTGAATGCCTAACAGATAATTGACAAGATGATACCAAGAAGTCTACCTGGGTCTGGAGAGATGGCTCAGCAGTTAAGACTGCTTATTCTCTCAGAGAGGACCTAAGTTTAGATCTCAGCACCCATATCAGAAAGCTCACAAATGGATGTAACTTCAGTTGAGGAAACCCAATGACTTCCCTCTGTGCATCCTGCATTAAATAAATGCAGCACACATAAACTCTATCTTTCTCTGTTACTCTGTTGCTGCTCCCAAATGAAAAGACATTTTTGGAGTAATCCTCAATGACATTGTTTATATTTATTTATATTGATTTAGGTAGCAATTTGAATCATTTAAGATTATCTGGTGGGGTTACTTAATGAAATGTGGAATACCAAATATCACGTTAAGTTTGCAGTTTTTACTCAGATTCATTACAGTTAATATGATCACTAAAACACTACTGTGTTTTATTGAAATCTAACATTTTTATGAATGTTTCCTATACACTCGTTAAGTGCTTTGGCCATTTTAAAATATCCCATCCTTTCAGTCACTTTACCAAAAGAGGCTCAAGTACACAATAAGGACATTTGCTCAACCATGTTTGTAGCAGCTTTATTTGTAATAGCCAGAAGCTGGAAACATCCCAGATGCCCCTCAACTGAAGAATGGATGCAGAAATTGTGGTACATGGAGTATTACTCTGCAATGAAAAATAAGGAAATCAGGAAATTTGCAGGTAAATGGTAGGACTTGGAAAGGATCATCCTGAGTGAGTTGTCCCAGAAGCAGAAAGACATACATAGTATATACTCACTCATATAGACATATAATATTGGATAAACCTACTAAAATCTGTACGTCTAAAGAAACTAATCAAGAGAGAGGACCCTGACTAAAACGTTCAATCCCCATCCTGAAAGGCAAGGAGGATAGACATCAGAAGAGGAAGAAAACAGGAAACAACCTACGAACCTGCCACAGAGGGCCTCTGAAAGACTCTGCCCTGCAGACTATCAAAGCAGATGCTGAGACTTATGGCCAACTGTTGAGCAGAGTGCATAGAATCGTATGTAAGAAGTGGAAAATAGTAAGATCTGGAAAGTACAGGAGGTCCACAAGGAGAACAACAGAACTAGAAAATTTGAACACAGGGAACTTCCCAGAGACTCATACTCCAACCAAGTACCAGGAGTGGAGATAACCTAAAACCCCTGCACAGATGTAGCCCAGTTTAGTGTTCAAATGGGTTACATAGTAATGGGAACAGGGACTGTCTCTGACATAATCTGATTGGCCTGCTCTTTGATCACCTCCCCCTGAGTGGGGAGCAGCCTTACCAGGCTACAGAAGATGACAATGCAGCCACTCCTGATGTGATCTGATAGATTAAGATCAGAAGGAAGGTGAGGAGGACCTCCCTTATCAGTGGACTTGGGGAGGGGCATGTGTGAAGAAGGGGGAGGGAGGGTGGGACAGGGAGGGGAGGAGTGAGGGGCTTATGGGGGGATACAAAGTGAATAAAGTATAATTAATAAAATTAAATTAATTTAAAAAAGAAAGAGATACATGTTCTTATACATAGGAATAAACAGATAAATAATAATAAGAAGTTAGGATGGTTATTTTTTTAAATGCATTGCTAAGTGTGTGAGACACAGAGATGAGGACAGTACATACTGCCAAGAATATTCTTAAAAAATGAGGAAATATGGCACATCTACATAATGGAATACTACTCAGCTATTTAAAACAAGAAAATCATGAAATTTGTAGGCAAATGTATGGAACGAGAAAGGATCATCCTGAGTGAGATAACCCAGACCCAGAAAGACACACATAGTATATACTCACTTATAAGCAGATATTAGCCATATAGTAAAGGATAACCACAGTGCATTTCACAGATCCAAAGAAGCTAAGTAAAAGGAAAGGCCCAAGGAAGGCCCTCCTTGAATCTCACTCATATGGGAAAGTACAATAAGTAGTGGAAGTGGATGTAGAGAGGGAACGGGGTAAGAGAGGGTGTATGGAGGAAAATGGGGGGTTAGGAGGTCAGATCTGAGAAGAGTGGAGAGAAGAGGTGAGAGGGCTTAGAGAGAAAGGGAAACTGAGGGCAGGTGCATCAATGTGAAAAACTGGAGACCTGAAACAGGGTAAGCTACAAGAATGATGTGATGTGTCTATAGCTAAGCTTCCTAGCAGCAGGAGACAATCACATACAGAGGAAGCTGCCTTCTAGCCAGGCAGGACTTCCAGTGGTGGGAGGGAAACACCCATCCACTTACAAAGCCTTTGCCCAAAATTTTCCCTGTCTACAGATGTGCAGAGATAGAGATGGAGTAGAGCCTGAGGGAATGTCCCACCTGAGTCCCATCCCATAGGAGAGCACCAACCCCTGACAGCGTTAATGGTACTCTGCTTTGTTTACAAACAGGAGCCTAGCATAACCATCCTCTGAGAGATCCCACTCGGCAGCTGAATGAATCAGATGCTAAAACTCACAGCCAAGCATCAGGCAGAGCTCTGGGTGTCCTCTGGAAGAGTGTGTGTGTGCGGGGGGGAGGGGGGTTTGAAGGATCTGGAGGGGACAAGAATGCCACAAGAAGTTCAACAGAGTCAAGTAATTTAGAGCCATGGGTGCACAGAGAGACAGAAGCGCCAACCAAAGAGCATGCATGGACTGGACTACATATATGCAAACAATGGGCAGTTTGATCTTCGTATGGGTCTCCTAGTAGGCTAAGCAGGTGCCGTCTATGACATGAACTCTATTGCTTGCTGTTTTTTATAATGAGCTTCATTTTATTATTTTTCTATTTCATTTAATTAAACATTATTTTCATTTGCATGGTTTCTTGAATTGGCTTTAGTTTCTCTTTCCTTTTTTTATTACTATCATTTATTACAATTTATTCAGTTTGTATCCCAGCCATTGTTCCTTCCCTCATCTCCTCCTAATCCCACCTTCCCTCCTTCTTTTCCCCCTATACCCCTTCTGTAGTCTACTGATAGGGGAAGTCTTCTTCCCCTTCTATTTGACCCTAGCCTATCAGGTCTCATCAGGACTGGTTGCATTGTCTTCCTAGGTGGACTGGCAAGGCTGAACCCCCCACCCCAGGGTGAAGGGTATCAGAGAGCCTGCCACTGAGTTCATGCCAGAGAAAGTCCTGCTCCCTTAACTAGGTACCCCACTCAGAGACTAAGCTGCCATGGGCTCCATCTGAGCTGGGGTTTTAGGTCCTCTCCATGCATTGCCCTTGCTTGGGGTATCATTCTCTTCAGGGCCCCCAGGGCTCAGTTTTTAGGGCTGTGTTGGTCTCCTTGTGGAGCTCCTGTCCCCTCCAGATCTTTCTATCTCCCCCTCCTCTCATAAGATTCCCTGAACTCTGCCCAAACTTTGGCTATGAGTCTCAGCCTCTGCTTCGATACCTCTATCAGTAGAGTGTTTCAGAGGCCCTCTGTGGTAGGTTCCTCTCCTGTTCCCTGTTGTATCCTGATTCTGATGTCTATCACGCTTATCTTTCTGAATGAGGATTGAGCATCTTCCCTAGGGTCTTCCTTGTTGTTTAGCTTCTTTAGGAATATAGATTTTAGTTTGTTTAGCCTATATTATGTGGCTAATATCTACTTATGAGTGAGTATATACCATGTGTGTTTTTCTGCTTCTGGGATACCTCACTCAAGATGATTTTTTCTAGTTCTCATCATTTTGTGGTATATTTATACAATGGAATACTACGCAGCTATTGAAAACAAGGAAATCATGAAAAGTTGCCTGCTTTTGATCACTTTCCCCTAACAGGGCTGCCTTGTTTGGCCTTAGTGATGAAGATGAGCCCAGTCCTGATGTGACTTGATATGTTAGGGTGGGTTGGGTAGGCTCCCCTTTTCTGAGTAAAAGGGAAGTGGTTATGAGGGAAGACGGTAGGAGAGAGACCAGAAGGAGAGGGGGGGGGGCTATGATCTGGATGTAAAGTGAATAAATTAAAAATAAAATTTAAAAGACGAACAAATAAAGGAATGAAATACTCAGCGCACACACCTTTAATCTCAGAACTCGGAGAGACAGAGGCAGGCATGTTGCTGTGAGTTCAAGGCAAGCCTGGTCTACAAAGCAATTCCAGGACAGCCAAGAGTACACATAGCAACCATATCTCAAAAAACATCAACAAAAACAAAAACAAAAAAAGGAAGGAGGAAGGAAGGAAGGGAAGAAGGAAGAAAAAAGAATGAGAACATACTTCTTCCTCCATCTGGTAGACCATGAGTGAGTGACTGTCCACAGATGATTCCCTCCCTAAGCATTTTCCCCAGCTCAGAAGAAACATAACCCAAAGACTTATTCATTCCTCAGCAGTTACTGCATAACTTCTAGAACGTGATCTTGGGATTATGACACATGTGGGGGACTGTACAGGGGAAACAGCAAAACAGCTTTCAAACTTCTGGAATGAGGCCCACCAATAGCGCAAACACAACGGGCATCTAGGAGAGGCATAACCGTGGAAACTCCATGTCCTGAGGACTCCATGCTGCTATGGAGCATAGCTCTGCTTGTTGCCCTTGTGGTCACCACACATCCCTCAGACTCTATGAGGTATATGAAAATTCTAAGGGAGCTTGCAACCCCTCACTGGGCAGTATCGCTGGTACTCACAATAAAATGCTTGATCGCATTCAGGTATTGCTGCTGGAGAAGATTAATGATTTAACTACCACCCTTGAAAAGAACCTACAGATGTAGATTGCTAGCAGTGACCACTATGCTTAGGAAGAATTTAGAAAAATAGTGTTTAGCAAAGTTAGGTAAAGACGTTTTTGCTATGGCTCCGAGGTAGAAAATCTTAGGGAAAAATGGATTGCTTAGCCAGATTAGGTGAAGATGTTTTTACTATTGGCTCTGATGCAGAAAATCTTAGGGAACAATCTAAAGTTTAGAAAAGTACACTCTTATTAGTAAAGCCAGGGACTTAGGGTTGGTGAGCAAAGACAATACTCAAGGTAACACTGGCTGAAGTGACACTATCAAGCTGGACTGGTGACTGAGATGACAATTTCCTTATACTTGATTTTGTCCTCAGCTTCCTGGAAGCATTTAATGAAAAACATTAATAAGTAGATGCACACCTTTAAGATTTAAAGTATAAAAGACTAATTTTTAATATAAAAGCTTAGATTTGTGTTTCTTTTAATATTTTTATAAGATTACCTTTTTAAGATAATTGATTCTTTCTCTGTAACCACAAATAGCAGCCTGCCAGTAAAGAAAAAGCTGGCTGAGAAATTACCTTGCTTGTATATTGTATGTTAATATATAACAAGTTGCTTAGTTACAAATGTATATAGATTATTGGCAATAACTTGTTTTTCATATTTATTTTTACCCATAATACGTAAAACATCTGATCATGTGACGGTACTAAGGAACATGATTTTTTTTGCATATACTCATTGTAATCATTCACTTAAAGAAAAACAGAATATGACCACATTGTTAGTTTTGCACTGCTTGAAAGGTCTTGCTGGAATATATAAGCTGTGGGAAAAAGAATAAAAGAATGGCTTGGAACTGGCTCTTTGAAGTTTGTTCCATTCACCAAATGTATACATGTATACATAGATGTATGTGTGTAGGCACAGTAGCAGGTTGTTGGAACTCACACTTTTGAGTTTGTTCTATCCACCCAAATGTGTGTATGTGTATATGTATATGTATATGGTTGGACTGGAATCCATTTCTATCCACCCAATGTGTTAATGTGTGTGTGTATGCATGCATGTGTATGTGTAAAGTAAAAGAAGCTTGAAAGAAGTTTGTTGGAACCTACCTGCTGGAGTCTGTCTCACTTCATCAAGTGTAAGTTTATGTGTGTATATGGTCTTTTTCTCTCCTTCTTTCCTTTCCTTTGTAGAAGCTTTGCCAAAATCAGTGGAAAGCCCATGCTGGAGCAACGGCCATAGTCCATGTCTAAAATTAATAGGTATAAGTCCACATCATACAGATATGAGCACCGGCTGACACCAGCAATTTAATTCTGGCCCTTCAGTTTCCCACTATCAGTGGAAGCTGAGATTGGTAACTATCAGTTCCAGTCTGGAAAGTTGTTCTCAGAAAAAAGGTCTGCTGGGTGACCAGCCAGCAGTTGAAGCTATGCCCTACCTCAGTTTCCCAGTTGTTGTTGAAGCTGGTCTCAATAGATGCAGATGTACCACACAGCACCTCTGCTTTCTACGCAAGCACACTGACTTTACATTCTGTAGGAATTGCTCTGGAGGTTCACCCTTATACAGCTCTTGCACCCAAATCTTTATAAAGCCTGTCTATACTAAATAAATTAAATGAAATGACTCCAGATTTGTCCTCCGAAAGCTCATAAGTGGTGTTTAGAGTTGGGCTACTTGTAGTGGTGGCCCTGGTAGTAGCTGGAGCAATGACCAAACCTTGTATGATATAGTGCTTCAATTATTAAAACTTTCTAAGCAATATTATGAACACAAACTGGAAGAGAACAGTTCTTTCAGGGGCAGTATGAAAAAACAGACACATAGAAGCATCAAAATGAAGAGAACACAATTGACTTTTGCTCTTTTTCTTATGTATTGGAGAGAGATAATGAGACTTTGGCTGTGACCACTGCTTATAACAAGTGATGTGTGGAAGCCCAAGGGCACCATTGCTCTCCTGATCCTGAAGGTAGAAGACGTTAAGGGTCAAATTAACGATTTAGTGTGAAGAGCAGTAGAGCTCCAGAGAATGTTGGATTGTCAAATTTAGATGACCTAGTATGTAAAGGTAAGAGGCTTACTTCGTTAGGTAAAAGTCCGTGAGTGTTGGCATAGGGACACCTGAGCACTCAAAATACCTTGAAGTACCATGTTCCTCTAAACTCCTTTTGTGATAAAGTGGCTCATTATATCCTGTTGGTGGCTAGAGCTCTCTCTTTGCGTAAAGACAGTCTAGAGCGGATTGCATTATAGAACGTATGTCTACATGGCTTCTTGACCAAGAATAATTCATATCATTTTATTACTTGGTCATAGAAGTGCTGGCTCACCTAAAGGAGAAAAGAGATTAAAACTTGAAAGAACTTTTGAATGTAGTAACATGTGCCAAAAGAGTCGAGAGTGTGTATAGGATTGGATCCTGAAGGCAATGGATCAGTAAGGGCAGACTTTAGGAAAGAATAATGGAGAGTTGATGTCTGAATACTCTCTTATGACACAGGATTTAATACCTTGTGTGAATCTCAAAAGACATCATTAATGTAAGCTATGGTGACTCCTGGAAGACTTTGTAGGTAAAAATTCTATGCTTAGAATAGTAGGTGAAAGAATACAGAACTGAAGGATTTAGAAACTGAAGGATATATATATATATGACCATCATCATTTGCTATTTTTATATACATATACATATATATATATATATGTATGTATGTATGTATGAGAAATAGGACATCTGGAGAGTTTAACAGGAAGGCCCCAAGGAAACTCACTTAACCACAGAAAGAATCTCAGTGGAGGCTCCTCTTTATAGACAAGGCTGATAATAGATGTTGTGATCTCCCTTACTGATAGCAATAAGAATAACAGACAAGGAAAAAAGGTGCTGCTATGAAGAACTTCCATTCAAATCAAGCTGGGCAGGTTGTCCTTAACATATTAGTCAGTTTGAACTACCATAACAAAATGTACTGTCTTTATATTCATGGTTTCCGTAATCATGGATTCACTCAACTGCGGATCAAAAATTAGCATGGGGAAACATACCTTTATTGAATATGCATAGCCACATTTTTTACTTTAATATAATAACAATATTGATAACATTTAGCTTGTTTTGAATATCAAAGATAATTTAGAGATGATTTAACTATCAAAATAATGTATATTAGAGCAGATGCAAAATTGATGCCAGTTTTACACAAATTTTTTTGTTAGTTTTATGAATTTCCTAATGTGCTTCTGAGCCCTAAAGCTATAGAATACTGATAAATAAGTAAGAAAGTCACCAAGTATTAAATATAACTAGCCATCATAAGTTACTGTCTGTCAAAACCACCAGATCTTAAAATAAAATTGTTACATCCAGCTAGGTGTGATGATACATGACAATAATCACAGAACCTCATTTATAGAAGCAAGAAGATCCCAATTTTGAGAATACTCTGAGCTGAATGTTAATATGCTACCTCAGAAGCAAATAAGTAACATTGTATGTGTGGGAGAATTCGTGGGTTCATTTAAAAACAAAACAAGTGGCCCAGATCCTGTATTAGGCATCACTGTGAGGCAAGTTTATCTGTTTCACTTGATCCCCATGTCCATGTAGTGAAAGAGTTGCTTATAACCAGCTAACAAAGGGAGACTATCTCATGGGTCGGTTCTCTCAGTAAGTACATAGAAGCCAGGAATGGAGTGCTGGTACACACAGTGGATCCCGAAGTTAACCTAAGAGGCAGCATCACAGGAAGTGCACCCAGTGTGTAAACCATTGGCTAGTGCATCTAATTGACTCTTTCTGGATAGTGAGAAGAACATATTCAGAGGCAAGGATGAAAAATTGGCTTTACTAGTCACCAAGGTATTTGAGGATAAAAGACTCCATGAATCCAGCTAAGAGAATTATAATAAGCTTATGAGGACCAGCATAAAGGGAAAGATTTTAATATCTCATGGTAATACCTACACTAGCCAGGCAATATCTGTCACAGGTAAGATGCCAAACAAGCAAACAGGATGCCTTGGTCATCTGTTATCAATCAGTCTTCTTAATGGGCCACTCTAGTGCTGGTACAGTGATATTATTAAAGACCACCATTTTGGTAAGAATGGAGTCTATATATGTACCAACACCATGCCTTTCACTACTCAAGGCTGACTTGGCTACTGCTAGTTTCCTGTTCATCTTGTGTTTCTCATGAGGATTTCATCTTCACATATGTTTATAAACCTTCAGGTTGTGTTACTGTTGCAGGTACCTGGAAAAAGGCACAACATTATTCTTTAGGATTTAGACTTTTTATTGTCACCATTTTATTTATCTTTGATTTATATATGTATATAAATATGTAAATATGTATGTGTATATGTTTATAATATGCACAAAGAGGGTGAAATAACACATATAAAGATATATGTATCCTAATATGCAACTGAATAACATTTTACTAATTAATAGAATAAAAAATGTGTGGCTTTTTTCTTATCTCCTTTGATTTCCTGCTGACTATACTTCCTGAAGAGACATGTTGCTTAGAATCAACTAGAAACCCAGATATATTGTTGTATTTCCCTACACCATTCAATTATGACCCTTTCAAACTCAAAGACTTCTGACACAGTTTAGCCTTGAAGAAATGAATAGTTCAGTTATTAAATACAAGAAAAGAGGGGTGGAAATAGGCAGGTTTTTCCACCACATAATAAATATTCTGGTTAGCATGTATTTAAGGGAGAGTGTTTACAGGGCAGGTATGATCATGTCTCTCATCTTACCTTCTCCTATGATCTATTCACAATAGAAAGTCTCTACCTTTATCTACTGCTGCATTTTTGATTGCTCTGAATGCTAGTCTTAAATAGTCCTCAAATTAACTAGAGCTCAAATGTTAATAAACCCATACATCAGGAATCCATTAGCTTACATCTCCCTACTTGGAGTCATAACTCAATTACCAACTTAGTAGAATTAATGGGTGATTCTTCCCATGAGGAAGGCTTGTAGTAAAAATTCTTAGCTAGGCCAGTTTCTCTGCCATATGAAAATGAGCAAGTATCTTATTACAACCACACATACAAAGCCTTATTCTCAAAACTACTCAGAATATCTCCTTGTAACTTTGGCATCCTATGGTGCTCTAGGGAGCAGGAAGGACAGGCCCATAATTCCACACTGAATTTGTTTGGGTTTAGAGTCTGTGCTATCTTTCCCACTATCCCCCCTAGCTTCGGCAATCACTTAAAGCAGGGCCTAAGGGTGCTCTTTCTCGCCATTAAGCTCAGCTACTAGCTCGGCACCTGAAAGCTGGGGGTGTCCTCAAGCAGTAAGTGCCTACGCATATAAACATACAAGGGGAAGGGCCCTGTGATTTTCCATTGCGAAGGACTCACAGTGGTCTTCCTCGGTTGTATGCTTTTATTTAGAAAACAGGTATCAGAGAAATACTGCTTTGGTCACTGATTGAGCTTTAGGAGCTATATAAAGGATCCAACTGCTATCCTTTGTATCCTAGATTAGGAAGCTAAGAGTGAGAAAGGGGCCTCTTCTGAAGACCTGACTCATTTCTTCAGCATTCTCCAGAACTCTCCCTGTAGCTACTGAAGACAGTGAAATACTGGAGAGCATTTCAACAAAAGACTGTGAAGCTGAGATGACATCCAAAATATATAGCCAGCACCGTGGCAATTCCACAGCCAGTCACCAGCACAGGGCATTGCGATGCAGTTGGGACAGAAACAACTTCACATTATGCCTGTACATCTGTTCACATCATACCCTCCTACTTCTCTTCCCGTTCAGTTGAGTAGTTTTTTGCTACCCAGGATGCAATGTCATCCTCTCACTCTTTTCCCATTCCTGCATAGATCAACAATGAGGCCTCTGAGTACATGTGTAGGAAGAAGAAAAGCAATTTTCTGTGGCTAATGAAGTGCTTGGCCTGCAGTCAAATCTCCAGAGACATCAACAGGAGATGAAGTGTACCTTTCTCCATGCTAACAGCAGAGTTTCTGGAAACCAAGCAAGAAACCTACTGTCTAAGGTCCATTAGCACTCTGCTGCTGAACTTCTCCATTCTATATAGCCAGAGAATGAAAACTCAATGACAGAAAATGCTAAGACACAAAGGATCCAACAAAGTACCTTTTCGTCTGAGAACTAAATTTAACCTTCTCTTATAGACCAGTGAGCAGGTGCCTTCAACGGGACCATTAATACTTTCAATGCTATGTGGCACCAAACTTTGTTATTCAAACATGCACTAAACAATATGACAATGAGTTTGCATAAGAAGGGATTAGAGTAAGGCAAAAGAAACAGATTGTAAGAGCAATCTAATTGAAACAATCAGCTCTGCCTGATCCATTCGGCTTTGCTTCTCACAGTTAGCATCATCAGAAGTAAGTACAGGGGGCAGAAAACATTTCCCTGACCCCACTTAAAGGTGAACCTCAGAAATGAGTCTTAGTGTGTCTTTCAATAACCTTGTCATAGGAGCAGTGTATACACGGCTACATTCCTGAAAGTCAAAAACAGCACAGAAAAGATTTTCAAGTCTGTACATTACAGGGAATGTTATTGATAAGGAAATGCTAAATATAGCAGAATGTGCCTAATTTCTCACATTATAGAAATGAATTCCTCTTTAAAGCCCCCTTTTAAATGTTGTTAGCTTCAAGTAAGAAACTAGATAGCCCGCACTCTATAAATGCAAAATAAGTTTATCACCACACTAAAGGAGAAGAAAGGCCTGGTTCTCTCTAGCAGACTATAGAAATGAAGTTTTTAAGTATTGGATGGCTCTCTTAATACACAAGGGCTAGGTGACTCACTCCACTTTTTGCTGCTATAGCAGAATCTTACAGAGTGGCTTATTGATTAAAAAAGAAAAGAAAAGAAAAACAAAGCAACAACAAAAATATTCCACCTTTTTTCCACAATTCTGAACGCTAAGAAGCCCTGTGTTGGATTTCCAGATTCCAAACCTTTTTTACATGTCCTAATATGTCCGAGGGCACCACTAGTGACAGAAGAGACAAGTTTGTTCTAATTTCTACTTTTCTTATAAAGCCACTAATCATATCATAGAGGCTCCATACATCATTTAATTACAAGTACCTTCCAGAAGCCCCACCTCCAAATGCCATCAATATGAGTTTTATTTTTTTTATTACTTTATTTTTTTTTATTTTTTTATCAGTTACATTTTATTAACTCTGTATCCCAGCCGTGTCCCGATCCCTCATTCCCTCCCAGTCCCTCCCTCCCTCCCTCCCTCATCTCCACCGTGCCCCTTTCCAAGTCCACTGATAGGGGGGACCTCCTCCCCATTCATCTGATCCTGTTTTATCAGGTATCTTCAGGACTGGCTGCAAAGCCCTCCTCTGTGGCCTAACAGGACTGCTCCTCCCTTCGGGGGTGGGGAGACCAAAGAACCAGTCATTGAGTTCCTGTTAGAAATAGTCCTTGTTCCCCTCACTTTGGGAAACCAATTGGTTACTGAGCTACCACAGGCTACATCTGAGTGGAGGTTCTAGGTTATATCCATACATGGTCCTTGGTTGAATGTCAGTCTCAGAAAAGACCCTGTGCCCAGATATATTTGGTCCTTGTGGAGCTCCTATCCCCATCAAAGTTTCTAGCTCATGAATTTTGGAGGACGTGTTTGAAAGATTGTATTAGAAATCAGAAACATATATACTGTTTTCAGATTACTCAGCAGCTGCCTGTACCTGAACTTCCCTATTCTATATGGACAGCGGAGGTCTCGCATAAGTGACATTTCCACGCAGGACAGATAGGAGCATCAGATGTGACTATGTCAAGCTGCTTTGAGAAGCATGAGCTGTTTAGCTTACGGAAGCTGTTCAGAAGGATTAAAACTCTCATTCAGTGCTCATCCAGAGGGAGCCATATCCAGGAGGTGATTAACAGACGTGAACAATATTGGCTTGTTAATGAATTATCACTAATGAGAAGCCAGATAATTAAATGGCTTGTTAGCATCATTCTGGAGCTAACTTCAAGCTGGCATCTAAAAGATATATCAAAGCTCTTGAATTTCTATAGTCCTTTGTTATTTTCCTAACCTTCCTTCGCACTCTTGCAAACGTGACTTGTTTCTAATTGCGCAGTTACAGTCTTACAAGGTTTTGCGAAACACTCACCTGCGTGACTATGTGAAGGAACGTGCGCATGCGTGAGCAGATGACTGAGAGACTGTGAGGTGATGAGTCCTCTTTGACAGACAGGAACAGTTCTTGCTGGATCGTGCTTTCCAATAAGCTCCGTATAGAGGAGACACTGGTCCATAAAACTGGAAGAAAGAAGAGAGGGTATGCCTTCTTCATCACAGAATTGGAAGAGAAATCATTGATCAAAGATGAAGCTAATCTGTGCTGCATTGCCCTTCAAAAAGAGAAGTTACTTTCTATAAGGAACTCCTTACCTACCCTCTGCTGGCTGAGCAGAGGATACCATATATAGAGGAAATTGCCATTCTCTTTCTTTCTTTCTTTCTTTCTTTCTTTCTTTCTTTCTTTCTTTCTTTCTTTCTTTCTCTTCCTTCCTTCCTTCCTTCCTTTCTTCCTTCTTTCCTTTCTTTTTTTAATTTATTATTTAATTATTCACTTTAGATCCTTGTTGTAGCTCCATCCTTCCTCCTCTCCTACTCACCTGCCCTCCGCCTATTCCTCAGAGAAGGAGCTCCCTCTCTCATCCACTCTAGCTCATCAAGTTGCATCAGGACTGAGCACGTCCTCTTCCCCTGTAGCCTGACAAGGCATTCTTACCAGGGGAGAGTGATCTAAAAGCTAGTAAGTGAGTTGGTATCCAAAACAGTCCCCACTGCCCTTACTAGAGAACCCACATGAAGCCGAAGCTGCCCACCTGCAATATCTTTGTAAGGAGCCTAGGTCCAGTTCATGCCTGGGCCTTGGTTGATGTTTACATCTCAGGAAGCACCTCTGAGCCCTGGTTAATTGATTCTGTTGGTCATCTTGTGGAGTTCCTGTCAACTCCGGATCCTTTTCTCTTACTTTCTACTTTTCCACCAGATTCCCTAGGCATAGCCCAGTGTTTGGCTGTGAGTTTCAGCATCAGTTTTAAGGCTCTGATGGATAAAGTCTCTCAGAGAACAACTCTGACAGGCTCCTGTATGCAAGCTTAGCAGAGTATCCTTCATAGTGTCAGGAGTTCTCAATCTCCCACAGGGTAGATCTTTAGTTGAACCAGGCATTAGGTGGGCATTTCCTCAGTCCCTGCTCTATCTGCTCTATCTTTATCCCTGCACATCTTGTAGGCATGGTAAATTTGGGGTCAAAGTTTTTGTGGGTGGTTTGGTGTTCCCCTTCCTCTACTGGGGAACATCCTCTAGTTAGAGGGTGTTCTTTTCCATCTCTGTGGCCTCTGTTACTAGAAGTCTCTACAATAAAAGACACTTACTCAACTATGTTAATAGAAGCTTCATTCATAGTAGACTGAAGCAGTAAACAACCCAGATGTCCCTCAACAGAAGAATGGATAAAGAAACAGTGGCACGTTTACACAATGGAATACCACTCAGCTATTGAAATCAAAGAAATCATGAAATTTGCAATCAAATGGATAGAACTAGAGTGATGTAACCCCAGATCCAGAAAGACACACATGATATATACTCATAGGTGGATTTTAGCCTTATAATACAGGATAAGCATACTATGAGGTACATACCCAAAAAAGATAAATAACAAGGAGAATCCAAGGGAGGAATGCATAAATCTAACTTGGAAGGGAAGAGAAAATAGACAAGTAATGTTGAAGAACAGGAATGAGATGGAAGAGGGTTCACAGAGAGATAAGATGGTGGCGATCAGACCTGGGGAGAGAGAGGGAGAGAGGACAGAAGGCCTACAGAGAAAAGAGAAACTAAGTTGGGGGCGGGTATCTCCACGACAAGCTGGACACTTGAGTCAGTGTAGGCTCCTGGGAAGTTGCCGTTTTCAATGGAGTGAAAACAGGACTCACAAAGGACCTTTGAGATACAAAATACATTTGGTTGAGATCAAGTCTCTTATGGGTTGAACAAAGTAAGGTCCGATGATGATGATGATGATGATGATGATGATGATGATGATGATGACAATGATGATAAAAGAACAAATATATGTTAGGAAATGAATTCCAGACAAGACTTAACATCCCTTTCTCCTGAGCAGTTTTTCCTATGACTGGCAAAGAGATCATGATAACATCGAGTTGACTAGAGATATGAATGTGGAAGGACTGTTGTCTGGTCATGTAACAAAAACAATTAGAATGTCTCATTAGGTTCATCACTATAAAAAAAGGTTATTTCAATTTTAAAGTGAAGATTTAGAAAGAAATCCATGTTTAAAATCAAGTAAGACTATCTCAAGTGAAAGGCCACAGTACATTACAAATAATGAGGTGATGCAACTGAGGCTGGTATTTTATACAGGCAAATGAGATTTTGGTCTTGTTTTCTTATATAAGACAGTGGTCTCACTTTGGCCTCGAACTTGCTGTATGTTTAAAAATGACCTTCGATTTCTGGTCCTTAAAACTCCCAAGTGAAGTGCTAAGATTATGGACATGTGGTTTTGTGAAGGGAGGGTCTTGAAGAGCAACTTCCAGTTCTAAATTAGGACCAATTCTAAGTGAGTGTTAGAACTGGTGCTTCAAATCAGAATTCCTCCAAGTATTCAAAGCTCATGTTGGAAAAGTTCCTAGATGGACCTCAGGGAGAAAAAACACTCTGCTGTTTGTGTTTTGTTTTCCATCAGTTTTTTCTGTGTGCTTTGGCAGAATCTCATAGACTCATAGTAATATAATTTAGATCCAGAAATGCTCTATTTTATAAATATTTTGAGGGAAAAATGCAGTTCAGGAGACAATATGGAATAGACAGAGATAAGAAATTTGAGAATCAAACAGATGTGACTTTGAATCATTTCCAGTCCCTGGCACATGGTAACCATATTAGTCACAGCTTAAGCAGAAACAATAGGAAGGAAGGCAGATAGATGAAGATGATGATGCAGAACAAGAAAATATAGAAAAATGCACACAAGCATTTCCATAAGGACTGGCCCTTAGGTAATTGTGAGAGTTGTGAAACTATTGTTTCTAACTCTAATGCTGCAGTTTGAAGTCCACAGACAAGCAATGAGGAAGGGGAAACATGTAAACAAGGTGAAGACAAGGACAGAACAGAACCCCTAGCAAGAACACAACTTTGTATGGGAAAACACAGCTTTGTCGGTTTTGCTGACTGTTGCCACTGGGGATATGGGTGTCCATTAGGATTCTTTATCCTTCACAAACACACACACAGCACGCCCTAACTCCAGAGTCTAGTAAGCTAAATATGAGGACAGGGTGAACGGTTGTGATCTCAGTACCACAAAGCAGAAGGAAGGAGATAGCAAAGCCTCTCACATTAGCCACTCACACAAGAAACCTACAAAAGGGGCCTGGAAAGGTTGCCCAGTCTAAACAATTTGACATAATACAAAATTCCCTGTCACAGAAACAACTTACCTATTACCACTGGCATACATGTGTGACTTATAATGAAGTTTTCCATCTAAAATATTAATTGCAGTTATTGTTATTAGTTTTTTTTAGCCTGGTAGCCATCTACTAATCAGGAAGATGAAATATACTTGTGATGAAGCCTGTGATGACTAGCAAATGCAGATAGAACAGAGATTCCATTGGTAATTTTCCCAAAGCTCATGCAACCAACAGATGAAGGGCAACCATGTTGGAGTCCAATCATCCTTCTCTATGTTCATTTGATTAGGGAGATGAAAATCGATAGACAATAAAAGTATTTTGCTGTTGTTGTTGTTGTTAAGCCTAAATTGGCGTGATTGATTTTTCTCTCAATTATTTAGATTCTAGAAGTCATTATGGAAAAAAGAAATATTTACTTTTCATTTAAAGTTTTACTGCATGAGAAAAATAAAACAGATAAACTGAAACATCTCTGGGGAACCTGGTCTTTATGTGGTAATTTAAAGTAATAATGTCGTCTATAAAGAAGGGTTAATGTGCTCCGGCTGCTCTGAAAACAGATTTCACTGTCAAAATAAAAGCTCAGACACTGGTAAAGGCGGAGGTCTGTTATGACCGATACAACAGTCTTTTAAAAAGATTACTGGGCTCCTTTCCACCACCAGAAGCTTTGCTCCGAGAAGTAATAGTGATCCTAGTGGGTCACTAAGAACATCACTCTGCTTGGTGGAGAGCGCTTATGTGAGGCAGATGTAGACAAGGATGGGCGGGTTCTTTTCCTGTCACCTCCACAGCCCCAAGTTTTATAGGTTAATTAATGTGTGTTCCACACATTACAGTTCAATCCAAGTGATGGATTTATGTAACACATACCGGTTAATCTTCCCCTTCCTTAAACTGAACACAATGTCTTAGGATGTTAAATGTTCACATCGCTTTATATTTGTGGGGTAAATGTTACAAGCAAATCCTTCTAATACCTTGCACACCTCGAAGCCTTGGAAGAACTTACATGGCACAGGTCCTTAGCCCAAGTAGTATTGGTATATTCTAAAGGTTAGCTTGACTTGTCAAAACGACAGACAGGGTCTATGTCCCCTGACCCAGGCACATGAAGAACTTACTCTTACCTGGCAAATCTCAATGGATTTCCTGGCTAACTCCTGAGAGACACAAGCACATGGTGTCTGGCGGTTACACATTTGGCTGCCCAGTGTGTTTCTCCCTCTGACACCAGAACCTAAATTGTTCTTCAGGCAACCCACTCTCGCTTCACATGACATCATTCTTGGGCTTCGGCAATGGATGGTGATCTAGGTTTAAACAATCAAATTCCCTTATCTCTTCCCTTTCCTTAGCTGATTTATTTATATGCAAGCATGCGATTCAAATCCTCTCCTGCAATGTTTTTCCAGAAGCGCTGAAGTGAAGTGTTCCCCTGCTCCAACACTGCCAATCGGGCTACATACTGGCTTTGAGCCACTTGACCATGTTGCCTTTGGATAAAGGGTCAGTACATAAAAAAGTCAGTGAAAAGATAGACCAACTCACGATGCTGTCACTGAAAGCCAGAATGAAGCCATGCAGCTATCAATTCTGCTTATATTTTAAGAAGACTGAATTACTTTAGCCAAAAATATCAGAAAAAAACTCAATTATTGAGCACATTAGCATATACAAATAGAAGAAAGTTGTTTTTTAAATGCTTGGAGTCTTACAACAAGATGACTTGACATTTTTACCATAGCACTAAACATGAAGACATAAGATTTTTGCTTAATGTATTCACTCAAAGCTTTATGACAATGAATATTATAGGAAATAATACAAGCAATCCATTTTCAGAGGGATTCTCATACTTTGGAAAGGACTTTGGGGATACTGACTTCATCATATATGGTACCCAAGTTGTTGACTGTTTATCCTGGTAGTACTTGCAGCACTCAAAAGAATGACTCTTAGACACGTGTAAGTTTTCTCCATGTGAGAATGCGCCTTTCACATACCATTCAAACCCCATTGAAAGCATTTCCATGGAAGAATAACAAGCCTATGTGCAATAATTCAAACAATAATGATTAAATTAAGTTACTCTTTATATCAACAGCCCACCAAAGCCAATAAACTGCCCACACTATCTTGAAATGTATTTAATTTCAAAGTACATTTTGAGTGAATTATCACTCTTCCTAACCAAAGTTAATTGCATTCATTTAAAAAAATGAAAGATACTGTCAAATTAAAGGAAAAAAACCCACTAATGTTTTAAATGTATTCTCTTATGATGTATGAGATATTCAAAGTCTCGGTTATAGCATACATTTTAAAGGGTTTGAAGAGGATGGTTGAGTCAATCTTTTCGTACAGCCTAGAAATGACATATAATAATCAGCAACATTAGCTTTCACTGGTTATTAGTGTAGCAGTGGTGTACGTGGTAAAGTAATAATGTACCTTCCCATGATGTTTTTGTGAAGGGTTTCTTTACTTTGAAATACAAGTAAAAGCCAGAAAGAGCAAAGGAGATTGACAAGCTGATGAAGGGTAACCACATTCATATATGCTCTTGTACATCTTTCTGTGGTGTGGTGTTTCCAGTTCAGAAGAAAGTGTCTGTCATTCTTCACCATTTGTGTTTACAGAGTCCAATAGGATCTGATGCTCCAAGGCAGCAAAAGAGACACAAGCACAATATGAAATCACAGACACCAAGATAGTCCTGCTCCATTCACTCAACAGGCCTCTGCAGATTCAAGTGAAGAACAGGTGTTTTCAGCAAAGTCTTTACAAGAGCATAGATGTGGATTTAGTAAATGTCCAAGGCTTTTCTCAGCACTATACACAGAGAAAATGTAGGCCTCTTAAATCAGTGGTTCTCAACGTCCTAATGTTGCAATCCTTTATAAGGTTGCTCATGTTGTGATGACCCACAGTCATAAAATTATTTTCATCTGTACTTCACAGCTGTGATTTTGCCACTGTTATGAGTCGTAATGTAAATTCTGATATGCAGATGGTCTTGAGTGACCCCTGTGAAAAGATCATTTAACCCAAAAAGGGTTAATAACTACAGGTTGACAAACACTGCCTTAAAAAAAATTTAAAAGCAAATAGAACAACGCAGCCAGTCCTGATGAGACCTGATAAGCTAGGGTCAGATGGAAGGGGAGGAGGACCTCCCCTTTCAGTGGACTTGGAGAGGGGCAGGGAGGACATGAAGGAGGGAGGGTGAGATTGGAAGGGAATGAGGGAGGGAACTACAGCTGGAATACAAAGGGAATAAACTGTAATTAATATAAAAAAATAAAAATTTAATTTTAAAAAAGCAAATAGAAAACTAAAAAATATCTGCATATATACCTATATTATTACATACATATATTATTATCTAGCATTTGAGAACAAGTAATTCATATTCCTTTATGATACACTATCACTAATACACTAATTAATACATATCAGTAAAATCACTTAAAGAAAATTTTAGTGATATAAACAATGATAATTGAAATATGAACAATAAAATGGTTTTACTATATGATTTTCACAAAAAGGAAGAGAAATCAATAGACAATTCAATGCAATAAAATGAATAGCCACTCGAAACAAAATGTCAACATTAACTAGTGCCCACTGAGTCACACAAGATTAAACAAAGTGACACCGTGTATTGTTTTCTACTAGTTAACCAACAAAGTAAAAGAAAAACAACACATTAGACTTGCAAAATTTCAAGTCATTTCTGGTGTGATAAACCTATCAATTTAACCTCTGATTTGTAAGTGCTGTTTACTCTTTCAGCTTTACTGGCAGCTCGCTGGCTCCCTCCGTTCTCTGTGCTAGTCCGAATTACTTTGAACACATTTTTGTGTTATTTTAAATAGCTTTGGTTGAGGAAATGAAGTCACATATTATAAGTGCACATCTACTTTAATGAATGGTCACTGATTTATTTTACATATGCATGTACTGAAGCAACTGGCCCCCTGTCTCCATAAGTTATATTTCAGGGGATTCAACTAAATATTGAAAATATTCAGGGAATGAAAGATGTTACTGACTGTCATTCTATGGACCTTTATTCTAGGACCCTCCCACATACACTGATACCAAACTCTGTTGTCAAGTCCCTCATAGAAGATAGTGAGCGCATGAATAAAACCAACATGCATCCTTCTGTGTCCCTGAATTCATACAGATTACTTCTAACAGCAATCCCATGTAAATTCTGTGTTAGCCTTGTTGTTAGATTGTTCAGAGAGTGATGTCAAGAAAAAGAAATATATAAATGTCCAATACTGACAGTGTTTCTTCTTTCAAGGAAACATGTTGAATAGATGAGTGAAGATATGTGTACAAAGAGAAATGCATATATGTGTAACTTGAAATAACATATGCTATGCATTAAGTTATTACAAAAAGTACATAACAGTATATTTCTGGACCCAGATTTTATAGCTAGTATCCTGAAAGTAACAATGTTTGAGAAAAAGTGTCCGAAAATAAAGAGAGGCTTTATTTGTGGTAATAAATAGAGAAGAGAAAGCCTTGCTAACAAACCAGTTTCTCTTATCTGGGAGGCTTGGGGTGTCTCAGATAGAAGCCAAAAAGAGCAAAGGAGATTGACAAGCTGATGAAGGGTAACCACATTCATATATGCTCTTGTACATCTTTCTGTGGTGTGGTGTTTCCAGTTCAGAAGAAAGTGTCTGTCATTCTTCACCATTTGTGTTTACAGAGTCCAATAGGATCTGATGCTCCAAGGCAGCAAAAGAGACACAAGCACAATATGAAAACACAGACACCAAGATAGTCCTGCTCCATTCACTCAACAGGCCTCTGCAGATTCAAGTGAAGAACCGGTGTTTTCAGCAAACAACAACAACAAAAATGTGGGGTTCCTGCAAAGTAATCAGTAGCCCTTACCTCTTAAGTGTAAGCTACAGCAACAAAAGTGGCAAAATAATAATGTGTTGCCTGCTCTACAACCTCCAAAGAATAGTGGTTTTCAATTGAACTGATAGCTAATGAGCCTAGAGAATTTGTATAACTTTTCTTAGTAGTGATTCTAGCCTGACAGACTGTCGATAGTATCAGTTGATTTGGGGATGAAGTGAAATATTGGTTGTGCATATTCACTTGAAATGTTGTCTTGAATAGAGATATGTTTCCAATGAAGTTTTACATTTTTTCCACAAAAAGATAGCCTATAACACAGAATAACCTGTTCTGTCTATACTTAGGGAAGGGAACCCAATGCCCTACCAACCTGACTCTCTCCTGAAGGGGTTAAGAATAGGGCAGCCCCAAGTATAGCAGTTCTAAATACAGATAAGTTACAACCCATGCTTGTTAAATAACAGAAAATAAAGGGTGGGGCTTTGTCCGAAATTACCTGACCCACCTGAAAACGATACCTCCCAAAGGGCTTCTATTGCCCTGAGGTTCTTCCTAGGGACTCTTGCGAAGCAGTAAAAATTAAATTATTATTCCAGAAGATAAGACGACATGCTCAGTCTTGAGAGAAGTTGTCTGTCCCTATTCTGCCACCCATCTCTTCCCCAAATAATTCCCTCCATGTTATATTATCTATATTGTCCCTCTTAGTCCCCATAAGTGAGGATGGAAGCTTCTAGAGCTCACCAATGTGTGGAATACTTACTTTTATTTCTGGTAAACTTTCAATACAAGTAAGCACCATTAAATGATGCTTCTGGGTGGTCTGGAACTGCACAGCCCCAAACGTTAAAACATAAACAAGGGGAGTTGGTATTTGACAAGGTACCAGACATTTAAGTCAAGATTTTAAAATGTGGGTCAACATTTATTGGTTGTGACCCATAGATTCTAACAGATTAATTTTTCTTACCTTTTTCTCTTTTACCTCTGGCCTTTGCAGTTAACCTTAGAATATCTGAATTTTGGCTTCTCGGTTTCCAAGTGGGCTCCCTTGTAAGGAGAGCAGGGGTTGTCTCTGACATGAACTCAGTGGCCAGCTCTTTGATCACCTCTACCTGAATGGGCTGCAGCCTTGCCAGGCCACAGAGGAAGATGAGGCAGACAGCCTTGATGAGACCTGATAGGCTAGTGTCAGATAGAAGGGGAGGAGGTCCTCGGCTACTATCAAAAGGACATAGGGGGAGAAGAGAAAGGGTGGGTGGGATTGGGAAGAGACGACGGAGGGGGCTACAGCTGGAATACAAAATGAATAAATTGTAAGAAAGAAAGAATATCTCAATTTTTTCTTTCATTGTTGCATATTTTTATGTGTTTTTCTCCTGTTATGTACCCCTTTTATTTTATTAACTAAATTATTTAATACTCGTTATATGAAGAGCATTTTGTTTTTCTGATACCTTATCTCTCTTCTTGCAGTATAGACATTTTCTTAGTGAGTGTATACTATGACCTACATGGTTTGGTGCCTTAACTTGAGTGGTGATGGGGAGAGAATACAGAACAGAACAGCGATAGTGAAGACACAACAGGTACATGTGTAGAAAAGCTGGGATCTGGGGGGTGGGGGTGGGGATCCCAGCTGGGATCTAATTGAGTGGCTCTAACTACACACCAACCCAGAACCTCATCATGATACTAGATACAGCAGTGTGTGTGTGTGTGTGTGTGTGTGTGTGTGAGAGAGAGAGAGAGAGAGAGAGACTGAGAGAGAGAGAGAGACTGAGAGAGTCAGAGAGAGAGAGACAGAGATACAGAGACAGAGAGTAGACAGTCTCTGGAGGTGTCTATAGGTAATCAGGGAAGAGAAGGCTGTAGTTTTTGCACACATAGGTCAATCATTTATAAACACTCATACTTGGACCAGAGGAATACTTTGCCTTTCTGAGCCTGACCTGGGGGGAGGGGGGTCTTTCCAAAATACTTGGGCAATTCCCCATGGGTACAAGACCTTGGTCCTTGACATAGTTAAATATATACATTTTTTTTTTTCACTTAGGACTTCACTTATGCTTTATATATTCACTCAAAGCTTTCTCCACTCCCTTTCTCTGTGACTCTCTCTCTCTATTTTTTTTTGTTATGGTATGGAGATAGGAATAGTAGTAAGGACTACGTAAGGAAGTGTAGAATAATTTTACTTCAGAACATGGCTGTTCCGGCAAGACTTTCGAGATCCCAAGACTTTTGAGAATTGTGTGATCCTGCTGGAATTAATTCCAGGAGACAGAGGCGAGCAGATTTCTAAGTTGAAGGCCAGACTGTTAAAAAGCAAGTTTCAGGTAAAGAAAATCTTAGGTTCAGGTGTGGTGGTACAGACTTTTAATCTCAGCACTCAGGAGACAGAGGTGAGCATATTTCTGAGTTTTAGTGCTGTTCAGGCAGTTCCATTGAGAGGAAGTTGAGAGGCGGTGCAGGGGAGCTGAGTTCATGGCAGTTCAGTTTGTGGAATTCAGAGGCAATTTCGTTATGGGGAGAGTTTTACAGAGAGAGGTTGAAGAGAGAACAAGCTAGACACGGGTGAATGAGAATAAGCCAGATTAGAATAGATGTTAGAGTAAGCTTAAGGCCAAGCAGAGCAATTCAGTATGAAAGTGAGAGACGTCAGATTGAACCAGTCAGCTTGGGTAGGAGTTTAAGCTAGAACATACGGCAGTTCTTTGTTCCTCCTGGCTTTGTGATCAAAGCTGCCTCATGCCTAGGACTCGTAAACACCACATCAAACCCAATCATATCCAGGCAGCGCAGTGCGGGAAGAGAAAGACAGAGAACTGCAGACCACCATGCCACCCTCAGATCTGCCCTCCAGTGCATGGCACCCACTTGCCACCATGCCACAAAACACTGAGGGAGGATGCCACCCAGGAGCCCACCATCTACGTGGTCAGCCTACAACAGGAACCACCACAATGTGCGAGTATGAGTATGTGGTGGTCAGAGGGGAGAGAAAGAGAAGTAGAGCAGCTTGAGCACTGTGAAGAAAGATGGAACTGGAGACAGGAGGGTGGAGAGAGATAGCCTGTTGTGATTGGTCAGCCCAGCCATCATCTGTGGTGATGAGGAAGTCCCAGCCTGAGCTGCCTCCAAGGGCCATGTCTGAGTGTGTGACTATAAAATATCATGGACTGATATCCAAGGTTCATATTACCAGTAGAGAACATGGAGATGTCCCCATGTTCTCTACTGGTGGGACAGCCTCCAGAGACCACATGGATATTCAGGACCTGGGCATAGCTGGCCCCGCACCTAATTGGCTATGGTAGTCTGGATAGCTGGCCATCTCCCACCAGTAGCAGCAATTGGAAGAGCAGGCCCTATGCTTCGCCAAGACAGCACAGTGAACCTGGCCCTTGTGGTGATGGGAGGGTATGGATGAGCCAGCCTAGAAGGCATGAGTGTGAGAGAGCTGACCACACCACTCATCTGCTATGGGGTGGCACAGTTGCAGTGGTGATGTCTGTTCCCCACTCCCAAACTTGCATGCCCCTGGACACCTCCAGCAGAGTCAGAAAACTGACCACAATTTCAGGTTCTCAGAAGAGTTAGCCCTGCTCCTCACCAGCTGCAGCATTCCAGAGAGCAAGCCTTGCACCTCACCTGGACAGCACAGCAGAGCTGACCCTGGTGGCTGGGACACAGGTGAGCCAGACCTGAAGACAAAAGCATGGGAGAGCTGGCCCCTGCCACTCATTTGCTATGAGGTGGCACAGATATGATGCCTTCCTCCTTTTGCCCCTCAACACCTGTAGCAGTCAGAAAAGCTGGCCCTGCCCCAAGCCAGCTGCAGTACTTGGGAAAATGTACTAGCACCTCCCCTGGGCAGCACATTAGTACTGGCCCTGGTAGAGGGGGATTAGGTGATCCATCCCTTGAACAGAGCAAGGGAGAGCTGACCCCACCACTCATCTGGGATAAGAGTGATGCAGTGGTGATGCCCTCCCCCTGCCACCTCCACCACCTGTAGTAGCCAGAAGAGCTGGCCCAGAGGTCAAGGCAGCAGGATAGCTAGCCCTCTCCCTCACTGGCTATAGCACTCAAGAGAGTAGGCCCTGCACCTCTCCTGGGAACACATGATGGGGCTGGCCCTGAGAGCAAGGGCATAAGTGAGCCAGCGCTGAGGATGTGAGAGCAGGAGACCTGTAGCAGCCTTTCAGAGGCTGTAACACTTGGGAAAATGGGCTCTGCTCCTTGACTGAGCAGCACCCTGGAGCTGGCTTTGGAAGTATGGGTGCAGCTAAGTCAGCCCCAAGGGCATGAGAGCCTAAGAGCTGACCAAACCACCTGCCTATGGCAGCATTGTGTGGGGAGAACCTGCTTTGGTGGTGTGGAGAAGGAAGATCTGGGTGGGCTGAACATCTCAGCTACCACCCAGGGCTAGATACCTGACTCTGAATTGGCCCACTCCAAAATCTGTATCATCAGCGAATGGTTGGGGCTTGTGAAAGGGCCAGTCCTGCTGTTCCATAACACAGGGCAACAACAGGATAACAACAATTTTGTAGGAGTGCAAAATTAATGGTGTCCAATATTGATGGTGTCACAGCTCTCAACCAGACCAATAACTAATTGCAACGACATTTGCAAGTGGAGATGTGTAGACGGGATATACTGTCAGACACACTGTTACATACTATCGCTTCCTGATGATTTGGTGTTGTTGGTGGTGGTGTTTGTGAGGTGGTGTCTATGTGTGTGTTCTATTTTGAGGGGAGGGAGGTTGCAAGGGTGAAGTACAGATATGAGAGAATGGGGAGATGAGTGATGGTCAGGAGGAGGTACATGATGTGAAACTAACAAAGAATCATTAAAATGTTAATAAAAGAAGGGAAGGAAGGAAGGAAGGAAGGAAGGAAGGAAGGAAGGAGGAGGAAGGAGGAAGGAGGAAGGAAGGAAGGAAGGAAGGAAGGAAGGAAGGAAGGAAGGAAGGAGGAAGGAAGGAAGGAAGGAAGGAAGGAAGGAAGGAAGGAAGGAAGGAAAGAAGGAAGGAAGGAAGGAAAGAAGGAAGGAAGGAAAGAAAGAAGGAAGGAAAGAAAGAAGGAAGGAAGGAAGGAAATAAAGAAACATCATATTGTAGGAAGCTACATTCACATCATTTCCATTGTTTTTTGTTCTTATAAAATCAATACTGAATATGGATTTGGTGGGTACTCTTGAAGTGTCTTCATCAAAATATTACAGAAAGTATCAGTATGATCGTGCCCACCCTCTCTTATAGTGCTAGCAGCCAAATATAGGTAATTGACTTGCACAAGCTATTGGCAAGTACAGTACCATGCACTAGTACTCTAAATCCTCTTGGTACTCCTACCTGTACCAATGCATGGAGATTCCCAGCATCCCACATAGGAAAGGTTCAATTCAGCAATTTGATTCCAAACTCACCCTGAGGGACTTGTTATATCACATCAGCTCTTAGGGCAATCAGGCTGTTCTTCAATCTCCCTCCTCATGCTCATTGCTTCTGCCACAGTAGGACTTGATACTAATTGGAGTAATATGGAAGTTTATTCAATAGTGCTATTAATCCACCAACGTAACTACAATGGTCCGTTTGAGATGTCAGTTCCCTCGGATGAAGGGTCCCCTAGATTTCTCCAAGTACGGTATTTCTAGTGAGGTCCTTGGGGGTGTTCTGTACGACAAGGCATGTGAGTCAGGGACAGAGTGTGGAAAGGCTGCCCTCGTTGAGTGCAGTGAGTGGAAGCTCTGACAGAACAGAAGGGCAGAGAAAGTGAGAGTTCCCATCTGCTCTCCTAAAGCTGGATGGCCCTCTTCTCTTACCCTTTAATATCAGACTCCTGACTGTCTAGCCTTTCTATTTGGAACTTAATTAGAAGACTCCTTGATTCTCGGGCCTTTGACCTTCAAATAAGGGTTAAATGATTAACCTTCCTGGTGCTAAGGACAGACTTAGTGAGGCCTCTTGCCTGATTCTATTGTTAAAACAGAATATAATCTGACTGTTTAGTTCTGATCATCATGAGCTCATTTCCTCTAGTAAATTCCACAGATATCATGTTCTGTTTGATTGTCTGTCTATCTATCTATCTATCTATCTATCTATCTATCTATCTATCTATCTATCATCTACATCCACAATTATATCTTACTGCTTTCTCTGGCAAAACTTGATGAAAACAATTACCTACTGTCCTCTCAAAGCTCAAATGTTTTCTGTGCATGCACTGTAGTTTGTCTTCCAACTTCTAAGTGACTGTGCCCTTTCTTAGTATTTTACAAATTTATGACAGTGTAAGGTACTATTTATTAAGTCCAAACTATGTGGTTTTCATAAAACACCATAGTACAAAAGAAAAATGTTGAAGTTAAACATCAAACTAGTGACCCAATCATAGTTAATTTTCTTAGTATTTACTCTAACACTGTGACTCCAGGTAAACTCCTTAGTGTTCACATGGATGTCACTCACAAGCACCTGTCCAGAATTTTGACATGAATTCATCCATAATTAGCAGACCATGCATACACAGTACAAGATACCTGATTATGTAGAAGGGCATAGTATGTAGCCATAGAGACATAAGGTGATCTCATACAATTGCTGTTTAATTTGCCTTAATCATAAACACAGACAAACGCATCACTAATAGGTTTTGGATGTAACTCACACAAAATGGTTCTGGCTGTAGTTAGGTGCCAATGGTGCAGATATTCTGTTTAGATATGAGAAAATGCAATTTTTATATTATCTAATTGTATTTCCTTTTCTAAGTTGTGGAAAAATATCTGTGGCGCCCCATAGCCTGGTGTTCAAACAGAAAGATAAAGAAGTGAAGACACTTACTTACCATTAAGGCAAATGATAGCATATCTCAGGCCCCAGGGCTTTTTGCTATCAGTTCATTGTGAAACGCATGCTTTCTCAGTATTTTATCAGACTAACTACAGGTATAGTAACCTGGAAATTTTGATAAATTGCTGAACACTGCTTCCCTTGCACTACAAGCTTAAGTAACTGACTTCATTCCAAACATAAACTTTAAATTTGTTAATGTGAGATGTCCTCTAGATTTGGATGTTAGATTCTCCCTCCTCAGGTGAAGGTACAATTTTAGGAGGGTCCAAAGCGCCTAAGAAGCATGACTTAGCTGCAGGAAATAGATCCTAGCAGGATGGCTTTGGGGCTGTATCTGGTCCTAGGTTACTCTGTCTTCCCTTCCTATGTACAGGTGAACAACCTCTTCTTCCAGATTCTGCTGCCAACACAATGTTCTGGTTCACCATGGGCTGAGATTTGACTAAACCGAAAACCATGGCCTGAAACTGTGAGACAAAATAAATCTTTCTTACATTGAATTTTTTATCCTGGAGATACTGTCCCAGTGACAGACAGTAACCAACAAAATTCTGAGAAACAGGTTTGTAGTGAGAGTTTTGATTTCTTTAAAAACTCAGTTATGTCGTGGGTGGGATGTATGGTACTGCCTTATCCACAGCTGGCAACAGCCTCCTATGGCTTAAAGAGGGGCATGGTCTTTGCCAGCTGGACTAAGTGGAATTCTGAGGACTCTGAGAGATTTTAAACACCAGAGCTCAGAGGGAGAAAGAGGCATTGAGGAGATGATCATGGAGGAAGAAGCCCTACTGTGTTTACTTTTTGCTGTTGCTGGACTGCTAGATATCCTGACAACTGAGATTGACATTTTACCAAAGAACCCGATAACCCCAACCACCCGGAACTAAGTTTAAGTAAATAGGTCTACTACGTCCTCTTTCTCTTCTAACCTTCTTTCTCTCCTACCTAGGCTTGAGGGTGTAGGAAGAAAGGTAGAGACATTAAGGAGCCACAAATAGAGTTAAAAAGTAGCAGCCGTAGCGGTTTGTATAATTAGAATTACCAACGTTAAAAGGAAATATAACTTTCTCCCTTCTTACCCGAGTGTCTCCACCTGCATCTGGAGACAAGGCAATCCATAGTCATTCTCACTAAGGATTTTACATGCCTGCAGCCTACATAAGATCTGGCCCCCCCAGAACTCCCTGTGTGGTCATCTTATTTTAACAAGATAAAAAAAATCCTAAATTGTTTTGTCTGTATGAATGTCTGGATTTCCAATATGAAATTATGAAACATGGGTTTGTCTTGCAACCCTAAAACGAAATCCCTATATCAGTGAATACAGTTGCTGCAATTGTATTTATAAAGTTCATGCTTTTTTTTCTTGCACATAGATTCCCTTTTCTATTTACTAAGAATTAGATAATCCATGCTATAATAAATACTACTTTTAATGAATATAGAATCTTCATATGTGTATAAGTATTTATATATTCAACATAAATAAAAGCAATGAAGAAATAAAGGATATTGGTGATTCAGTTAGAATACAAAAACCAAATAAACACTAAAGGCCAGTTCACTAAATTAAAAAAAAAAATCAAATACAATGACATAGAAGTATTTTCTTTCCTCCAAACATAAAGGTCAAAGTAGAATACAATAAAAAGTTAGGTATGGACACAAAACTAATAAGGTTGGAGGAGAAGAAAGAGGAGGGAGAGGTGGCAAGCCTGAGACTCATGAAAGCAAAGGAGAAATTATCTACTGTCACTCAGAAAGCATATCTCTGAACTCAGTTGCAAACATTTTTACCAATGGTATTTGAGCAGCACTATAAAACTACTTGGAGGTGTCTTGAGTACTATGAAAGACAATTCAAGCATCTTGCATGCAGCAAAGAGAGCAAATCAGATTTTACAAGTTATTTGGGTGCCCTTTTCTGTGGTAAAGAATGGATTCTTCTATGCCTTCTAAGTGTGAGTTAAGTAAAATTTCACAAAGTTGATGAAATTGTGTACAATCATTGTTTTTCTATGTCTTTAAGAAGTCTTCATAAAACAAAATAATTACAAGTTTGATCCATTGTAGTCCAACAGAAAAGTCTGGTTTTACAAATGGAAGGCCAAACAATCACAAATACTCAGAAACAGATGGTTTATACCCTATAAACAGGAGAAGATACATCTTCAGAATCAAAGAATAAAAGACTTTAATTTCCTGCATTAGGTATAACAACTCCAGTGTAGTGCTCAGATCATTAATAATTGTGAATGTTAAATTACTGCTGTCTGTGAAGATTTTATAAACAAATGACTCTTTCGTACGATGCAAGATGGAAACATCCATTCTTCAAGGGCACCATGTCCTGGTACAGATTTTAAGGATTAAACATATCCATAAATGTCTCTTCTTCAGAAATGAACAATGTTAAATTCCTACTATGCTCTCTGAGTGTTTCACATAAATAACCTTCAACCTAATACATGATTTAGAATCTCACATTGCTAAATCAGAAGAACCTGAGACTTGGAGAGCCAAAGTACATTAAGATCACACACCAACCCGGGGCGTTACAATCAATTACTCAGGTAGATCTTGCCTGAAAGACGCCTTCATACTTTGGCAACTTTTGAGATATTAGAAACTCCAAGACAGGAGTTTCAAAGTTTCATTACCTAATTTTGAGGTCATGTATTTATTAATGTAGACATCAAACATTATAAAGGGCTACCTACATTTTAATCATAATGCTTGGGGAAGAGGATATGTTTGGATCTATTGCCTAATCACCATCTTCCCTTCTCTTCAGATCATTTTGTAATCACAATTGAAGACAAACAGAAAGCAACATTTCATGAATTTTCAGAGGATGGCCAAGCTTGTGTAGGAAAAGCAAAAGCCAAAGTTATAGGAGAACAATTCCATCTACCAAGAGTCTTCTCTTTATATAGAAAACCATCACTGCTATTCTGGTGAACTATTTCCCTTTCCATTTGCATATTTCAATGTTGTGGTTTGAATGTATCCCCACAAGGGTTCATATAATAGAAACTTAATAGTAAACTATCTGGAGGTGCAGTCTTGGGGGGGGAGGAGTGGGGTTAGATGAGGTCATGAAGATTAACTCCCATAGGTTGGGTGAAGGGGATTTCTAAGAACAGGACAGACAAGGGTATGTTCTCTGTGTCTCATCCTGCAATGCTCTCCATTATATTATGAACAATGAGGAGGCTGATCCTATATCCTGGCACCCTGGTCTTGGACATTACAACTTCTAAAACCTTGAGCTGAACAAGCTTCTCTGGACTATAATTTGTCTTTTCTGTGAGATTTTGTGTGGCAACATACACTGGCCATATGATACTTAATAAATATGATTGTCTATTTTTCCATATGTTCAAAAATCTTTATAGAACTCTACTAGAGTGATTTCATCCAGCTACACTGTGTTTTGTTATATGACTAGTTTGCCTTTCCCTCTATAGGTAGGCATGAGCTGTTCCATGTCTTTTTTTTGTTGTTATACACATTAATGCCGTCATTAATGTACATTTTGTAATGTACATTACATAAAATGTACATTTTATTAATGTAAAAATGTAATATTTTGTACATTTTTAATATTTTCTTGGAAAATGCTGATTTGATGCATATAAAAATTTCAAGATAAATAAAATATTCTCTAGAGACATTATAAAAATTTTTAGAGTTGAAACAAGTAAAGATATGTGCCCATTTTAAACTTTCTTCAACAACAGTGTGCTCCATCTGTCTTTTTATTGGACACGTAGTTTTATTGTGAAAATGAAAAATTTTATTTTTGTTTATTTTTATATCTTTCTTTTTTGCTATATATTAATAATTTTATTACCTTTTAATTTTTACTTAGCAAGTACAGTTTGTGTGCTGTATACAATATGCTGTTTGTAATTTGTTGATGTTGTAAAATGGCTCAATTGAGCTAATTAAAATACTCATCACTGTACACTGTATTCCAATGTGATAAAAATATTTTAAACATCATTTATTAGTAATCTTTAAGAATTTTATAGTAGATATAGTCACCCTGTTATACAATGCATTTCTTGAACTTATTTCAGTTGAGTAACTAAAATTTTGGATTCTTCACTAATATTTTTACTACTCCTTTTTTTCTTTCAGGCCTTGGCAATCTCCGTTGTACCCTCTGATTTGAGAGACTTGAAATATCTCTTTCTGTGTCTAGCTTATTTTAATATACTCTTTACCAGGTTGAAACTTTTGTCCAAATATACATATACATACATATATACATGTACATATTTATATATGCACAATATGGCCATTTGATTAGTATGGATAAAGAGCATCTCAAAAGGCTAGTAATTTTCTTTAGGTACAAATTAAATAATTTTAAGTTGTCACCGTCACCTAGCTTCTTTACCTCTCCTAGTAATACTTCTACCCTAGTCAGATCATTCATTGAGTTTACCTCAAAGTACTCAGTATGTGGCATGCTCTGCTTTCTAAGAATAAGTCAATTCTAAGTCTTTATGGTCCTCTGTTGCCATGTATCACTTCTTTCATTTATAGTTATTTCATGAAAAATATGAAGATGATTGACATTACTATTGAAATGTGAACAAGCAAACTACAAAATAACACTAAAGAAATCTTGGTTAATTTTGAATTGTGACATCTGGAAGAAAACTTGAAAGTTTTGGCCAGCCTCCACCTTTTACTCTATTCTATTAATTGAGAAGACGTTGCCAGCCTGGGCGAAATACTGAGCAATTTCAAGGCCTTTCTCATAGAGAGGTTCACTAATATTTTTTTTTCAAATGAACTTTAACAAGTAGAACCTGTCTACAGAAACAATATGTATCAAAGAGACCAAAGTAGGACTTAATTACTTTCATGGGAGTATGAAGGCCTTGCTTTGGAATACAAGCCAGCCTTAGATTCTTTGTAATCCTCTTACATCAGCCTCCTGCAAGGTGGGCTTACAGACATATATTACCACATCCACTAGATTTCAGACAATTATTGCAAAGCAAAGTAATTTTCAAATAATGTATGAAATTCTATGGAAAATGAAAATCTTTGAAATACCTCACATTCTGAAAAATAAGGGATGATGCAGAAAACCCTGATTCATTTCTCATTTATTTTATTCAAATAAGGCCATTAAAGAAAGTTGGGTATAACTTAGGTCTCATCTTTAAGAAAAAAATTGACTTTATTTCTGTCTCTTAGTATATTAAATTGTGTAAAATATAGAGTTTTCTACAACTTTTCCAGGAATAACCTTAGATAGTGGATGAAGGGAAGAATAATTTGAGGCATTAGTTTTAAAGGCTTAATGCATACTGTATGCAATATATTAACTATATGTTAAGAATATGTGGTAATGAAAAGCCATACAAATGAATCCAAAGGTCCCATGTAACCACAAGTAAATCGTATTTAAAAGTGGATGCTTTCTTCCGTGGCTTTCTAGCCATTGGATAATGACATGATTTTCAGAAACCTGAGAGGTTTTGGAGCTTTGGTTGGCCTCAAAGTCACCCTAAAATCGAATTTGACACTTCAAAAATAGAAGTGACATCTCTGAAAGCTAGGGAACACTACAAGTAAAGTTTATATCTATTTCTGCTACAATTATCTCACTGGGGAAACATATGTATATTTGTGCGTATATATTTCTGGGTAATAACAAACAAATGCAGTTTTAAAGGTTGGGGTAAAATTTGTTTGAGATGAATGATCATTTAATTACAATTTCAGAAATGTGCCTTTTACAGTGTGCAGGAAATCACATGAAAGAAGAGAGAGTTAGTAAGACCTGTAGAGAACAGGAGCTCCACAAGGACCAAGTATATCTGGGCACAGGGGCTTGTCTGAGATTGATTCTCCAACCAGGGACTATGCGTGGATATAACCTAGAACCCCTGCTCGGATGTAGCCCATGGCAGCTCAGTATCCAAGTCGATGCCCTAGTAAGGGGAACAGAGACTGTCTCTGGCATGAACTCTATGGCTAGCTCCTTGACCTCCCCAGCCCCCATGGGAGGAGCAGCCTAGCTAGGCCACAGAGGAGGACATTGCAGCCAGTGCTAGTGAGACCTGATAAGCTAGGGTCAGATGGAAGGGGAGGAGGACCTCCCCAATCAGTGGACTTAGAGAGGGACAAGGAGGAGATGAGGGAGGGAGAGTAGGATTGGGAGGGAATGAAGGAGGGGGCTCCAGCTGGGATACAAAGTAAATAAATTGTAATTAATATAAAAAGAAAAATTTAATAATAATAAAAAAAGATGTGCCTTTTAGTTTCCCTGGCAATAGGCCAATTCACAGTTATCACAAATGTTACTGCCATGTTATACAATGAACTTGTATGAGATTTTGCAGTTTACTTTTGTCTCTGGAGCCTTATGTTTGTGAGTCTAACCTTTAAGGACGAGCTATCCCTCTAGCTTGTGGCTTTCTACCAAGCACATATCCTTCATCAATTACACTTATTTGACTCAGGTCTCTCAACATATATATATATATATATATCATATATCGTATATATTATATATTATATATCTATATATAATTTTAATATTAAACCCAAGGCCTTGTAACTTCTTAAGCACATGTCCCAAAACTGTCAGGTTTTGTGGGTTTTTTTTTTGTTTTTTTCTGTTTAGATGTAAGATTATCAAAGAGCTGAGAGGAGTTGGTATGGTTTGATTTGAGATTAAAAGCAATAAAAGTTTTCTTTTATGACTATGCAATTTTCACCTTATAAAGGGGCAAAAACCGCTGAGAATAGGAAATTCTCCCCTCCATGACTCATGAAAGAAACTTTGAAGAAAAAAAAATGACATATTTAATGTTCTTATATTTTTCTCTTGTCACCAGATTTTCCTTGTGTGCTTCCATTTAACTTTTACTATAACTCTATACGGCAAAATTCCTATTATATTGCCTTGTCCTTGTTCCCCTGGCTCCAGTCTACCCATGAAATCTATTCTATTTTACCCTCCAAGAGAGATCTGTGTGCCCCACCCCCACTCCCAGCCTCTTCCTCTATGGCTAACTACTCTGGATCTATGGATTATAACTTGGTTTTCACTTATTTAATGGAAAATATCCAGATGTAAGTGAATATGTAACATATTTATCTTTCAGGTTCTGGGTCACCTCAGTCAGGATAATATTTCTCTAGTTCCATCCATTTGATGGCAAATTTCATGCTACCAATTTTTAAGGAGCTGAATAATATTCCATTGTGTAAATGGGCCACATTTTCTTGAACCATTTTTTATTGAGGGACATCTGGGTTGTTTCCAATTTCCAGTTATTATGACAAAGCAGCAATGAACATGGCTGAACAAGCATATCTGTGGTAGGATGAAGCATCCTTTGGGTAAAGGCTTCAGGGTGGTTTAGCTGGATCTTGAGGTAGATCCATTCCCATGTTTCTGAGAAGTTGTCATACTGATTTCCATGGTGGCTGCGTGTGCTTCCAGCAGCACTGGAGAAATAAGTAGCTTATCATGTTACCAGAGGACCAGCGAAGGTCATGTTTGCCCATTGAATTCTTCATTTCCTCGGCTTCTGTTTTCATCCTCAAATACAATTCCATCTGGGTAAGGTATTAAGAGAAAAGTAGCCGATGACAAACTGTGAGCCTAAAATCAGATAGAAAGTCATTGATATAGTAAAGAATTTTGAGTTTGGGCCCCACTCTTTGTGAATCCTGACTTGGTTTGTCACAGAAATTTGATATGGTGTTATTAGTTTTTGTGGAAGGATCGTTCTGCCTGCTGCAAAAGAGAAGAGGATGAGGTGGAGCAGGGAGATTGCAGAATGGCTGTTAAGATGACTATGGCTGAAAGAGGAAGACCTTGGAGAATGGCTGGCCTAGGGCAGGTGGTGGACTATTTGCCCACCATGAAAAAGGCCCTGAGTCTGGCCATAGACACCACAAAAAAACAAACAAACAAACAAACAAAACAAAACAACAACAAAAAACAGAACAAAAGACCTTGGTCATAAGTTGTTCGCTTTTTGAGACAGAGTTTCCCCATGTAGCCTTGGCTGTCCTGGAATTGCTTTGTAGATTCAGGCTGGCCTTGAACTCACAGTGATCTGCCTGCTTCTGCCTCTCTGAGTGCTGGGATTAAAGGCATGCACCACCACGCCTGGCTCATAAATCTTATTTTTATTGTATTACTTTTATTGGATTTGCGTGTGTGCATGCACTCATTTGCACATATGTGTGAATAGTGAGGGGTTAGCATGAACACAGAGGTCAGAGGACGATCTTAGAGAATAAGTTCTCACCTTCTGCCTCACTGAGGGAGATTCATTCTTGCTTTTGCTGCTGCACTAAGTATGGCAGGCTAGCTGTCCTGCGAGCTTCAGGGAGATTCTCTCGTTTTGCTGGGGGTGCTGGGGTTACACATACATGCCATCACGTCTTGCTATTTAGCATGGCTACAAGGACTGATCTTGAGTCGTCAGGCTTACATTGCAAGCTATAACCAGCTATGCCATCTCCTCAGCTCCAGCCACAGTCCTTAGAGTAAAAGTTTCTCAACCGTGGATTGGAAAAATGAATCAGTATTTAAAAGCATGTGCTGCTCTTGCAGAAGCCCTGAGTTCAATCCCCAGGATTGATGCTTCACAGCCACCTGTGTCAGGCTGATTTCAGGGGAATCTGAGAGCTCTGGCCTTCATGAGCTCCTGTGGTCACATGTACATACCCATCCCCCACCTCACATACACAATTTAAAAATTAATATATATATTTTAAAGTCAATCAACCCTTGCCTTATGCTTATTCTGTAGTTTGCACTGTGGTAGCTTCTCCCATTGATGCCACTATTCTCAAGTGTAGATGAAGTTCTCCAACAGAGAATGCCCCTTTTCTGGGTCTTCTATGCGGTTCCATTGATCCTCCTTTCTGTTTCTATGCCAGTACCATGCAGTTTTTATTACTGTTGCCCTGTAGTACAGCTTGAGATCAGGAATGGAGATACCTCCAGATGATCTGTTGTTGTACAGGATCGTTTTGGAGATTCTGGGTTTTTTGTTTCTCCATATGAAGCTGAGAATCTTTTTTTCAAGGTCTGTAAACAGAGAATTCTCGACAGAGGAATATCGAATGGCAGAAAAACACTTAAAGAAATGCTCATCCTCATTAGCCATCAGGGAAATGCAAATCAAAACGACCCTGAGATATCACCTTACACCCATCAGAATGGCCAAGATGAAAAACTCAAGCGATAACACATGCTGGAGAGGTTGTGGAGAAAGGGGAACCCTGCTCCACTGCTGGTGGGAATGTAAACTGGTACAACCACTCTGGAAAGCTATCTGGCGCTTTCTAAGACAAATAGGAATAGTGCTTCCTCCAGACCCAGCTATACCACTGCTAGGTATATACCCAAAGTTTGTTCAAGTACACAAAAAGGACACTTGCTCAACCATGTTTATAGCAGCTCTATTTGTAATAGCCAGAACCTGGAAACAACCCAGATGTCCATCAACGGTGGAATGGGTACAGAAATTGTGGTATTTTTATACAATGGAATACTACTCAGCAATCAAAAAGGAGGAAATCATGAAATTTGCAGGCAAATGGTGGGATCTAGAAAAGATCATTCTGAGTGAAATATCCCAGAAGGAGAAAGACAAACATGGGATATACTCACTTATATAGACCTATAAGATATGATAAACATAATGAAATCTATACACCTAAAAAAGATAATCAATTGAGCGGACATGGGGTAAGATGATCAATCCTCGTTTAGAAAGACAGATGGGATGTGCATTGAACGTATGACAGGAGTCTACTGAGCGCACCTGAAAGACTCTAACTAGCAGTGTTTTCAAAGCAAAGATTCATGACCAAACCTTTGGCAGAGTACAGGGAATCATAAGAAAGAAGGGGAGTTAGTCTGATGGGGAAAGGATAGGAGCTCCACAAGGACCAAATATATCTGGGCACAGGGTCTTTTCTGAGACTGACATTCAACCAAGGACCATGTATGGATATAACCTGGAACCTCCACTCAGATGTAGCCTGTGGTAGCTCAGTAACCAATTGGTTTCCCAAAGTGAGGGGAACAGGGACTATTTCTAACAGGAACTCAATGACTGGCTCTTTGGTCTCCCCACCCCCGAAGGGAGGAGCAGTCCTGTTAGGCCACAGAGGAGGGCTTTGCAGCCAGTCCTGAAGATACCTGATAAAACAGGATCAGATGAATGGGGAGGAGGTCCCCCCCATCAGTGGGCTTGGAAAGGGGCACGGTGGAGATGAGGGAGGGAGGGAGGGAGGGACTGGGAGGGAATGAGGGATCGGGACACGGCTGGGATACAGAGTTAATAAAATGTAACTGATAAAAAAAAATAAAAAAAATAAAAAAAAAAAAAGAGAATGCCCCTTTTGCAGGGATTAAGTATTTCCTTCTAATGGACAGCTCACTAGAAAACACAGGAAGCCTAACACCAGATTTTTACATGAATGAAGATCCTTTCTGAATTTAGAATCTTTAACAGGAGCAGACAGAGTTCTTTCTGGAGCTTAGATCTTTTCCCCTAGGGTGAGAATGGAATAGCAAATCACAAAAATCACTGCATTATCATAACAATGAGCACTGAAGAAATGCAATGCCTGTATCCCTGTCTTGTGTACAGCATGAAGCATGGAGAGTACTTAATATTTCTGAGTGAGAGACATAATTCATTCCTCTGGGTTTTGCTTCCTTTCACAGGGAGGTCATTTAGCAAGTGAAATCCAGCTGCTAAGAAAAGGGCAGATTCCTGCAAATAGAAAGAAAGAAACAACCAATCATCCTGTTCCTAATTCTTTGTCATCGGTGCTGTTCATGGATTCTCCAGGAACTAATGTTTTTCTCTGACTTCGTGTTCATATGATTTTCCAGGGATGCATGCATGGGGATGAGGACGGAATGAAGGATGCCTTGTCATGCTTGGGTGAAGAAATGCTTGGGTAAAGGCGGATGGCAGTTCTTGAAGTTGGATGAAAAACATGGTACAGAGTAGAACTGCTGATTTAACTACCAGCTGTTTCCATGAATTTCTTCTCTTACAAGTTTTCAGAATCGATAACAGTTCTGGCTGTGAGTTAACCTGTAAAAGGAGATCTGGTCTCACATGGATAAAAATGTGCAAAGTTGTGTGCAAAAAAATAAAATAAAAAAAAATCCTCCAAAATATATAATGTAGGGTCAGTCCTCATAGATAGGGTTCGACACAGTGAGGAATATTTGAAAACCGAGAATAACTTACTTTAATGCCAGCTTCGGTGTCTCACAAATTGACTAGATATTTTACATATTAAGCTAAGGAAAGAGAAATGTTAGAAAGGCTGAAAATGTTGATTAAAAATTGTTTCTAAGGGATGTAAATAGCAGGGTGGATTACAGGCTTCCTTGTTATTCTGTGACAGCTACTTTGGGGACCAATTTGAATACTTGAGTCAATTGACATTGTTGTATCTGCATGAAATGATGGCTGCTGTCTAAATGGCAGAGTGCCTGCTGCCTGGAGCAGTGAGGTGAGGATGCACTCGAAGGTGTGTGCTGTGAGAGCCGCCACCTGCCGCGTGCTCCTGGGATGCCCAGCAGTTTTCTGATTGATGAGCATGCCCTCTGCTGTGCTTGGAAGATGGCAAAACGGTGTGTGGGGAAAGTGATGGAGTAGCTCAATCCACTTCCAAATTTCCACGGAAATTGGTCCTTATGGTATTTTTAATTCACATCTGGAGGAAAATAAATGTGGCCACAATTATTAACACATTTTGAAAGAAGTAAGTCAAGAGCTGCTTAGACTGCACAGGTGTCTGTTATGAAAATCTCAGCAGAGGCATGTGTTTAGACCCCACAGGTGGGCTGCAGCTAAGAACAGAAGAGAAGAGCGGGAAAGAGATGCTTAACTACAGAATGGTAATTTTGCAAGAAAGGAAATTAGTGATTGAGATCAGTGGAATCCACTGGAGTGTGCATTGAGAGACCATAAAAAAGAGAGAGAGAGAGAGAGAGCAGGGAAACCAAAAATAAGTGTTTTATATGAGACTCTCACGGGCTTTTCTAGTGGAGAACAATGACTTCCTGGGTTTTATTTTTGTTTCCAGACAGATTGAGATTGACTAGTCCTCCTCCCTGATTCACCATTAGACTCCATGAACTTGCATGAGCTTTTCAAATGAAATCACTTTGAATATAATTATATTTACTAAGAACCTGAGAGCATCTTTTTCTGTCTGTCTCTCTCTCTCCCCACTTCTCTCTCTTGAAGTCTTTCTGTTACTGTCTCTCTCCCCCTCTTTCTGTTTTGTGGTCTATTTTCCTCCTCCCCCCACCATGTGTGTGTGTTTAAATTATAGCAATATTTTTCTAACCATCTATTTTGAAGTTTTCTGTCTGAAATCCAGAAACTTGGGAATCAGTTTTATCATTTGGAGAAAGGTAATCTAGGTTATAAATAGGCATGTCTTTGGAGATCTAAGTGATAAAAACATGTTAGAATCATTTAGTTTTCAAGTGAAAATCCTACACCTAAGATATCATGCAGAAAAATTGAAGTACTTGGCTTACCAATAATAGTAATTATTATTAATTATTGTTATTTAAAAACAAAGAAAATGATGCTGTATCTTAGTGCCATGTTTAAAATCAACTCCCATATTCTATCACAGTTTTCTCACCTGAAACATTTAGCACTTTCTGTGGTATGTTTTGCATTCAGTATTCTGGATTATAATCTATCAGGAAAGACATAATCAGGACACTTGATGAAAAATTTGCAATCTGTTCTAAAATATAATCTTTCTATATATTTCTCTCTCCTTCTCTGTTTCCCTCCCTCTCTGTCCCTCTTGTCTCTGTCTCCGACTGTGTGTGTGTGTGTGTGTGTGTGTGTGTAGAAGGGTGAACAAAGTTGATCTTCTCTCTAAGAAGGAACTATTTCAGTATCTTGGTCAAATAAATTCAGGCACCGTTTCCTACCAGATACCCAAGGGGTCTCGAATACTCAAGCGGAGCAGATGCAGCGGGATCAGAGAAATGGTCTTCTACAATGTCTGCTGGCTGCAGCGTTCTGAGTTGCAGCTTCTTCATAAAGGTCTGCACAGTAGAATGTAGTTTTTCAGACAGTTTCGGTGCTCAAGTTTGGTTTCTCAATAGCAGTCATGAGCATACCACACAGAGGAGATATACAGGCCTCTGATACAGGAAGGAACAAGGCTAGGGACCTAATGGACAAAGACACCACCATCAGCACCACTGGGTGTGGATGCTACCCATTGATGGCATAGCCCATTGAGAACAAAAGTGCTTAAGATCTTTAGTGAAGCCCATCTTCACAGAATATATCCCTACTTCCTGGTAAATAAGTGGCTTCTCCCTAAAGGGAATTTGAAGATGTAATTCTGTTTCTTCAAGTGCCTAGAAAACTAATATACCAGCATACATTGTATGTAACATATGAAAAACTTCCCAGAGGATAGAATACATCTAGAGTGGCTTCTAATGAGGAAGCCCAGAGAGACTCTTCAGACAAAGAAGCATTGCCGAGAGAGTAGAGATGTGAGATATAATTAATGGAGTCAATTTTGTAGAGGAGAAACAGCTTAATAGGCTTCCAGAACCCCACTAAATTAAACTGAATAATTAATGTGATATAATTTAAAAGGTAGGGCTAGAAGAATACTACATTTCATGATTGTCTACATAATAATTTTATTGAACTATAACATCCGTACTATAAAATGTATTCACTTATTTAAAGTACAAAATTTAGTACCCTTTGCTATATTTAGAGCTGTGTAAGTGTCAACATTATTTAATCATTGCTTTTTTAAGAAATTAATTATGAAGTCGGACGCTTCTATATTAACACAATGCTCAGGAATTTAGTCGATCCATTTATTTTTATTGCATATTTTTGGGTGTTTTTGTATGAATGAAATATTAAATATTGTCAGCAAGGTGATGGGTACCAATCAGGGAGAGCAGCCACTGCTTCAGGTTATGTCAGTTAGGAGCAGGATTTACCGGAGCATTGAGTGGTGCAAGAGAACAGGAAGCAAATTAATCCAAGGGTAGAGCTTTTCAGGGGGAGGATAAAGGGGTTAGTAGTCCAAGATAGCCTGATCAAAAGTGCTAAGGCCAGAAAGAAGCCCAGCACACCCAGAGCATGTGCTCCAGTGGGAAGAGGGGCTTTGAAAGGAACCTGGGAAGTTGCCAAAGACTGAGGCACCGAGGGACTTGCAGGCTGTGAATAAATCTGTTAGTCTAAATCCACTGGAGAGTCATTAGAGGACTCTCAACGTAAGATCTCAACTCTGCGTTTTAATATGAGAACTCTGAAAATGTGAGTTTTTGGAGACAAGAAGAAAAGCAGGAAGATCAGACAGAGCTTTCGCACTACTGCACTCAAGTTGTGCCAAAAGCTTGGGTTAGGATGGTCGCAGTAGACGGGGAACTACCTTTCTTTTCACTCTGTATTTATCATCCAAACACAATGACTCACCCTTTACCAAAATTCATCAGTACCCAGTCGTTCATCAGGGGAGAGTAGAGCCACATGAGGCCCTCAGGCATCCATGGCTAAGGACTGATGGGCTCTTATTGTCTGATCCATGTGCAGTCACACCTGCTGTGAGCTTGTGATTGCAAAGGCTGTGTCACACGCGAACGTTGGCATTTCTCAGCCCTTGTCCATATCGTCCAGAGCTTACATTCTGTCAACACCTTCTTCACCAAGGCTTCCTGAGCTCAAGAGAGGGTGAAGGAATGCAAATAATGTTGCAAATATGCTGCCCTGCCCAACGAGTTAATATTCTTCTATCAAGTAACCTTTCGCTTCGCATTTATCAATAATACTCATCACCTGAGGGGTGATAACTCATTGTAATTTTTATTTGTATTTCCCTGATGATTAGCAATATTGATCACCTTATCATATCAGTTAGGGTTAGCTGTTTATGTATGTTTGAAAAAAAAGATTATTGTGGTCAATTCCCTATTGTTAGCCACGTTGCTTATTTTCTGGCTTTTGAGTTTTATGGATTCCTCATATATTTCACATACTGATCACTTACCAGATTATGGATGACAATTATCTGAAGATTGCCTTTTCATTTTGTTAACTGTTTTGTTTGCTGCCCACAAGCTTTTAAATTAAATGCCATTTCTTGTTTGTTTAGTTTGTTTATTTGTTTGTTTGTTACCTGAGGCTTTCAGACTCTATCCAACAAATATTCTTCCCGTTGGAACAGTAAGGACTTTTATGGTTTTACTTACAAACATGCCTTTAATCAATTTCAATTACTGTCTTTATTTGTTGCAAGATGAAGGTGAATCTGCATGTGTGTGTGTGTGTGTGTGTGTGTGTGTACACAGTTTTCCCAAAATCCCTGATCGAAGAGATTATTCACAGCATTGTACTTGGCATTCTTGCCCAAGGTTAAGTGGCCCTAATGTCTAGCTATGTTTATGGACTGTTTATTCTATTCCATTGATATATGTGTCCTATGCCACTTTTTAAATTTATTATTTTTTATTTATTACAATTTATTCACTTTGTATTCCAGCTGTAGCCCCCTTCCTCATTCCCTCCCAACCCCACCCTTCCTCTCTCTTCTCCTCCCATGCCCCTTCCCCAGTCCACTGATAGTGGAGGTCCTCTTCCCCTTCCATCTGACACTAGCCTGTCAGCTCTCATCAGGACTGGCTGCATTGTCTACCTCTGTGCCCTGGCAAGGCTGCTCCCCCTCAGGGGGAGGTTATCAAAGAGTCAGCCACTGAGTTCAGAGACAGTCCCTATTCCCTTTATTAGGGCACCCTCTTAGAGACTGAGCTGCCATGGGCTATATCTGTGCAGGGGTACTAGGTTATCTCCATGCATGGTCCTTGGTTGGAGTACCAGTTTCAGAAAAGACCCCTATGCCCAGATTTTTGGTTCTTTTGCTCTCCTTGTGGAACTCCTGTCCCCTCCAGGTCTTTCATCACCCCCTTCTTTCATAAGATTCCCTACACTCTGCCCAAAGTTTGGTAAGTTTTATTCATCAACTGCAAACATGATTCAGAGAGAAAAACAAAAAAAAACACAAAAAACAGAGAGACAAGGTTTCAAAAGTGGGGAAAGGGGCACGGTGGAGATGAGGGAGGGAGGGAGGGACTGGGAGGGAATGAGGGATCGGAACACGGCTGGGATACAGAGTTAATAAAATGTAACTGATAAGAAAAAAAATAAAATTAAAAAAAAAAAGAAAAAAAGTGCAAAGCCTGCCCACTGGTGCGATAATTCTTCTGGCAAGGCTGAAATTCCTAAGCCTCATCCAAATTGTACCACCAATTACAGTCAAGTACTTAAATATGTGAGACTTTAACTAGCAATAAGTTAACTTCGACTCTTTCATTTTGAATGTCTTTTCTTTCTTTTTCTTAGCTAGTTGCTCTGGCTAGGACTCCCAGTACTATGTTGAATGGAAATAAATAGTGTAAGAAGTCTCATTCTTGGTTATAAGGAAAAATATTTTGCCTTTTCATTACTGAGTATAATGAACAGAGCCTTTGAAATTATGGAATGTCTTCAGTTAAGTATGAAATAACATCTACTCTACTCTCAAACAGTTCTGAGCCAAGAAAGTAAAAATGTGTAATAAGAGCAATATGTAAAATAGTTACAATGATCCTGATGCTAATCAACATCTACTGAAGTCTTACCACAAGTCATAAAATCTTCATATATATATATATATATATGAACATATATATTCTCTTTGATTAGTAGTTTTCAAATAATTTATATAGCAAAGGATGTGGAAGAAATAGGCTCAAGGAGTGCAAAGAATAGTGCTCTGACCATCTTTTATTGAAGAATTAGTTATATCTTCTCCAAAAGAAACTACAGTTTTCTCAAAACATCTGAAAATATATATGTCAGTCCATTTTTTAATTTCCAGTACAATCACTTGTGAACTCACATCAAAACTAATTGATTAATTTAAACTTACATTCATGAAAAACAAAACAAAACAGATTTTTAGAAAAAGTTGAATTACTTTCCAGAGGAACTAGTATTTATTTCTTCTCCTTACCAGGAAATACTGAGATATTTTGATGCTGCATTTGTTAATGTAGTGCGAGCACACACACACACACACACACACACACACACACACATTTATCACTGAGTTCACAGATAGGTTACCCCCAAAAGATAACATTTTATTTTAAAATCAAGGGGTATACAGCTTTACTTACTATTTTTACTTTACAAGGCTTTCTTTTCTTTTTTTTTTTTAATGCAGAAACTGTGGTCCTGGTAATTTAGGTGATTATTCAAGATCACCAATCAAATTTGTATTGAGCTGTATTTGAAATTTTGTTCTTCTGACTCATACATATCTAGAATTCTTCACTCATTTCATTATTCATTCACTAAATCATTTATTTGTCCACACACATATTAATCTGTTCATTAATTTTTTATTGAGCATTTAGTATGTTCTTGTCTTGTGACTTTCCTTAGAGAGAAAAGAATAAACATTTGTTCACTGTAGGTAAGTACCAATAGCTGACAATAAACAAAGAAATATTCTTCACAAGTCTACCTTAGTGAACCAATGTGTTTATTGATGCTACTTAGATTCACAGGTGAGGAATTACTAAAAGGAATATTAGTGGCTCAAAATCAGCCAACTCACTGAAAAGCTTATCTCACCATTTGTTAAAAAAAGAAGCTCATTTGACCATTCATAAAAGCTCTCTCCATGAAGTTTTTTTTTTTTTTTTTTTTTCACGAATGTTCTCCTCGCATATGGGTCAACTATGGTTATATATTTTATAATCTCTCTCAGCGGCTGAGTGAGTGATTCTCTCCATCAAAGGGCAGGTTGGTGTGTCTCTTCAGGCATCACTTGGCTTTTCCTTAGGATGATACCACACACTCCCAAAAATGGTTCTACATAAACTTACCTTGCAGAAACAATGAGTTTGTTCGTGGTTCTTGCAGGAGAATGTGTGGCACAAAAGAAAACGCTTCACTTAAAACTCTACCCAAGATGTGTGACAGCTCATGAAATCTCTGTTCCTGGAGATCTTTGTCTAGTTTTCAGCAAGGCTCACCCAAGACACTCTCCTCTACAGAAATTGTTTACTGTTTATAGAGACTCAGAAAAAGACACGTTGAGTGTTCTGCTTTTGTGAGCTTCAGAGTGAAGTAAATGAGTAAGTCAGGTTAATCTTAGGAGCCTGTTTCCTCTCCCTAGGAGGGAATGTTTTAATTAGGAAAAGGTGATAACAAGCCAATTTCAAATTCTTCTCTAGGCACAAGAAGACAACAGAGAATAAAACACAAAACTCTACCACCACTGTCGCCATCACCTTGGAACTCATGTGCTAACAAGCGAGATAGGCACGTAGAAAAATTCAGAGACAAAAACATATTATACCAATAGAAGTAAGAAGACACTAGATAAATGAACATAATTAAATTTTTATTTTCAGGGGAAACATGATACTTTATTTAGATTGACCAGGAAATAATCTGATTGAGAATGTGAGTTGAAAAAGTTCCCCATGGAACTAAAAGAATGAGACTTGTGGACTTGTGGACTTGTGGGTCTCCAGGCAAACAGACTCACAAGGAAGCAGAAAAACATGAGCAAAATCTCAAGGCAGACGTGTGGCTTTGCTATCTGGGGGAAAGCACAGAGGAAAAGATAGCGGTGGCAGCATGAGTGTGGGTGAGTGTAACGGGAGCACTTGTCAGACATGTCAGAAGGGCTAGTCCTGTGCGGCTCTGAAGGCAATTGGTAGAATTCAGGTTCCCATGTGAGAAAGTTGCTCACACACAGTAGTTTTCCTCTCATTTATATGATACCACGCCACCGACCCTTTATACAACACAGATTCTCTTTTATCAGCAAAAACAGCATTATCCCAGTTACAGAAAATAATAAAGTACATGGCCTTTCATTTTGTGAAGCTGATAGCTCCATGAATGGCAGGGAATATTAACTAGAAAATAAAAGAAGCATGTAAAATTGATTGTGAATCTACTTCAGGACTTCAATAGAAGGGTGATGTGACTTTTTTTAGTTATACCTTTGAGGGAGGCATGGAAATACATTACTCAAAGTGGTAAAATAAATAGCATCAAGGATATATCTTGAATGATTGTAGAATCAAAGCAAGGTGGCACTAAGTCTTAAATTTTCATGCCTTTATATATTAAAAATCCTGAAAAAAACTTAGTTTACATTATATTCCAACAAAATGAAATATGACATTTTAATGAGAAATGCCATCATCCTGGTTGATAAAGGACAACAAAAAACAATGAGAACAGTCAACGTCACTATACCCTCCCCTCCCTATACCCAGTATTTCATCTTGATGTATTTGTCATAATCTTTTGGGAAGGAAGCAGTGTATGAGGAAAAAAGCATTACTCAATATTTATTTATGGTTGTCATTCTTCTCAACATTGAACAGATAAAGAATGAAATTTTGTCTTTGTGCCTGCTGTCTTTAGTAAGAATTTTTATAATAAGACACTGCATTTTTTTTTCTTTTTGCATTCTAACTAGCTACCTTTTAAATTAAACATCAAGTCAAGCTTCATTGATATCTGGAGAGGGTGACATGTGCTCTGTAAAACTCTTCTGTTTACAATTCAGTTAAGAAACCAAAATATTTTCCTTGATACCTGGCAGGACAGTGGCCTGATAGAGGCAAACTGTGCGTGCCTTCTAGGCTTTCCTTCAGTATGGAGTACAATCAGTGAACAGGCAGACAAGCCTGGTAGAAGTAAGTGACCTGGGCTCCTGATGGGGAGTTCATCTGTAATGGACACGGCCAGTCCTTAGTTCTAGAGCACTGTGAAAGGAGATGAATATGAGAGTGAAGTAAAGTGACTTTCCCGTAACATGTCGCCCAGGATCTCATGGCTGATTCCCCTTTTGCTAATCTGTCCCATTAAAGCCTTGGGATGATTTATACAGTCAAATCTGTCACTAGGGAAATTTCATTTTCACCTGTATAGCCAATGAGCTGATGCAGAACATAAAATAGTCAAACAGGGGTTCACTTCTTCTTAAGATTTATGAAACTTTCAAAAAATAAGTCTCCCTCTGCCCAACACTTTCCACTTTCCTCTTATTTCAGTCCTCTAGCAAAAAGTCACAGCTGTTCTCATATAGAAGGCTGTAGGTGGCAGGTATGGATAAAGAATAAAATTATCAGGACGATAAATTTCAGATTTTAGACCACAATCACACAAGTACACACACACACTATACATAAACGAGAGAGAGAGAGATTATCTCTTAATGTCTTAAACATCTGCTAATAAGCACCAAAGATTTGGGTTATAAAATCAAATATTCAGAGTTCCACAGGTAAAACATTTCTAATAAGAGAAACACGAAGTGTTCCTGAAAAGAAGGTTGTCATGTTGTGGCTATATCTGATAGATAAAAAGACATGGGCTGAGAAATTATTAAATTGCTTTCTGTGAAATGGCAAGGGAGAGAAACAGGCCTATATAAACGTGATTCCAGATTTCTATTGCTTGTAAGGAGAGGCATAATCATAAAATTATACCCATATGTGTTATTTCAACTTTCCATGTTTGGCTTTCTCCACCTTTACCTGGTAATATTTTCTGTTCCCTCATGCTGACATTGAAAGACAAGGATTGAATTTAATGTTCACCTGCAAAAGCTGAGGTGTAGACCATTCCATCCCATTTCATAAGTGGTTGGTGGATAACCTAATTATTCAAGATAAATTTTCATGACATGGCATGAAATCACCCATGAAAGCACACACACACACACACACACACACACACACACACACACACATTAGCCTTCATTGATTTGTCATAGTAAACATTTACAATTTATCAAATATTGCATATCATTTGAATATTTGCTAAGTTTTCTCTATTCATTATATAAAACCCATTAATGTATTATTTTTATATTTTAAATATTTCTTATTTATGGTGTGTGTGTGTGCGTGTGTGTCTGCTTGTACAGGGGTTGATGTTAAATAGTCTCAATCACTTTTCCATAATTACATTTTTTTCTTTAGATAAGGTCTCTCCGTGAACTTGGAGGCCATCATTTTGGCTAGACTAGCTGCCAGCAAAATCCTGGGCTCTGTCTGTCTTCACTTTCTTGGACTGGAATTGCAAAGATACCACCAAATCTGTTTTTTAAGATGACACTGCAAACCCACATACAGATCTTATTTGTACACAGCAAGAACTTCACCCATTGGGACATCTTTTCATCTCTCCTGCCCTCAATTAATATTTTACCATTTGTAGATTTTCCCTCCAACTCCCTTACTGGTCTGCCAATCCCTCTGCTCCACAAGCACACATCACAGCATTATCCCACCCACGGGGTAGGAGTACATCCACTGAGATGCTCCTGTTTCCTACACATACTGCTGTGTTCTCACTACAAACCCTGAAGATGGGACATTTATTTAATACACGCCCTCCCATATGACAGGCCAAGGAATGTAAACTTCATTCTGAAATAACTAGAAAGACAATGCAGACTTTTATGAAAGGAAGTGACGGGAAAAGATTTGTGTTCCTGAATTTATTCTGTGATGCAGGCTATGGCATTTATGAGATAGTGATGAATGGAAATAAGAACAGTTGGATGATCATTTTAATAATCCAGGATATGAGGAATAGAGTTTCAACTGTGGCAAGGGATTGATATTAAGGATGTAGAAAAGAAAAAAATTACATTTTAATATCAAAACATTCAATATTTGGAGACAGAATCTACTCTTTCCCTCACTATTCATATTTAATCAAGAAGGTTCTCTTAGGTTTCTGGTTTACATTTTTGAAAAGATAAGGATAATATTTTCTCATACAGGGAAAGAGTACGAATATGAACAAAAGATACATTCATTTTTAAAAACGCTAACCTTGAATTCTCTATTTTAACAACCCCCACAGTGGAGTCTTCAAATAGATGGGAGTGTAACACTATCAGGAGAAAGAACTAATATGGCTATAAGGACTTGAAATGGAATTTAAGAGGATCAAGAATGCTAAATGACAAGGTTGGGGAAGAAAAGCCAAAGGTGAGTTGTTCAATCAGATGCAATGCAGATTTGCACAAAATCAAATATGGACTAAAATCAGGTCAGCAAACATGGTCTAACTATAATGACACTGGTTACAGACATTACGTTCTTCTATCCTAGGTCATCATTAACAAACTGTTCTCATGAGGTCTGAACCAGGAAGAGTTCATCCCTCTCATTTTTTAATATGCAGCCCAGATCTGATTGGTAGCTATTGAAGAAGAACTGATATTCTTCAGAGAGCAAACAGCAAAGACCAAAGATTAGGCAGGCTCACTGTTCTCTCCAGTTCCCAGCATGCTCCTCTCATAACAAGCCATCCCTGCTCTCATTTTCCATCTGAAAAATTCAATTCATTGTAAATTGAAACAAATAAAACCCTACATACTACAAATGCATTTGAGGTGTTCGGTGATTTGCAGGCTGATGATATTGAGAGATTGTTTTATCAGCTATGAAGGAAATATTCATCACCATTTTGGCAGCTTTGTCACTCAGATTTGGAAGCATCCTTTAGATTTAACTGAGTAGAAAAGACAGGAGCAAGCTCTTCAAGTAATGGTGTAGAAGTTGAGTCACCTGCGTTTCCTTGTTCAGCTTCTTACACTAAAAATAAAGAGTAGTGAGTAACCCTGACCCAAAAATGTCAATGTCAAGGCCGGGTTGTTATCTCATGCCCTGTAAACATGTAGGTGATGATTTTGCTTTCCCTGAGGCAGAATATAGAAAATATCAAGTCGTGCTAGTGACAAAGCTTGGTCCAGCTGAAGTTGCTGCTTCAGTACCCTTGCCTAGCTCAGTCTCAAGTGAGTGGGAAGCTGATCTGAAGGCATTTCTTCTCATGAGGAAGATTTTGCATCAAACAAACTGACAAACTCATTTAGATGCATCTCTTATACACTGGTTACAAAGTGACATTTTTGTGTGCGAAGTTCACAGAAGTGTTTTTAAAAATTATTTAAAATACATTTACAATCTGGTAGCCATTTCTCAGTTCTACAGTTAATGGCACTATGTGACTTTATACAAAACATGAATTTCCCATCCACGCCAAATTGTAGTTTGGGCAAAAATGATAACAGCCACAGGTCACCTTTCAGTAAACAGAATTGTTAATTAGAGTTAGCTAAAAGACTCCCGTGGAACCTGGGCTGCTAAGAAAAGAAATCAGAAACATTGCCTCATGCCAAGCTTAGAAGAACTCTGCCTGGCTCCCATCTATCACACCTGCTGCTGTTTAGCCAGCATGCCTAAACAACTCATTTCACCAGCTGGTTTCCTGCAGAGCAGCTAGCTACAAGAAGCCCAAAGCATCCTGTCTTGTTTAGCATCCACATCTCATATTCTTCCTTTAGCTACCTAAACTTCCAAATTGCTAAGTACCTAGGTCAAAGAAAGTTACTCAGGCTTTGCCTCCGTGAAGACAAACAGTTGCTCATCTTATGATGAGCAAGATTCATGTAAATCTATTTCCAAGGCTGCATATCTTTGAGGAATTCGAAGAAGGATTAAAATAATAAGTTCTACTATTGTGGCATTATGGCTATCACTGTTGTTGCTAAAAAATACAATGTGTCTGCAAATAAGGGAAGTGACAGGAGTAGGGAAGCTGTGAAAGGGCAGGTTTTACAAATCTCCCTCAAAAGTGCTCATGTTCAACATGTTAAAAGTGGTCATGTGATTGTTTCCTAATGAAAATTTGACAAATGCAATAGATATGTTACTTTGTGCTGGAAGCTTTAAAAGTCACATTGAGGAGCCTTTGGTTTTACTCATTCTCTTATCAAACAAACTATTAAAAAACAAGAAGAGCAAGAAGTACATTTCCTTGTCACCGTATTCCTATTTAAGAAGAGTGGTTTAAAAAAAAAAAAAGCATCTTTGTTGACTGATAATGAGCAGGAATGGGAGTGATTAATAAGCCGTTTATTCTTTTAAACCATAAAAATCCTATGACTGTTAAACAATCTCTTCATATCATCAGCCTGCAAATCACCGAACACCTCAAATGCATTTGTAGTATGTAGGGTTTTATTTGTTTCAATTTACAATGAATTGAATTTTTCAGATGGAAAATGAGAGCAGGGATGGCTTGTTATGAGAGGAGCATGCTGGGAACTGGAGAGAACAGTGAGCCTGCCTAATCTTTGGTCTTTGCTGTTTGTTCTCTGAAGAATATCAATCAGTTCTTCTTCAGTTCTGTTCTTCCTATTTTTCACTATGTTTTCATTACAACATAATCTAATTTATAGTGATTGATATGCTCATGAAACATTATAATATTCAAGAACAGAATCCCATTTTCATTGTTGTGGTGTGTTTGTTGTTATCCAATAGAAAGGTGTACTAGGCAAGCCCTCTCATGAATCCAGTCACCTGGGCTGAGAAATAGAGCAGTAAATATGTATGCTTAATAAATACTGTTCATGGCTAGTTGGTAATCTGGCTTCAGAAATCATGCATAGCTTTGCTATAAACATCTACAGCTTAGATGTCATAGAGAAAAGTGACCTGTAGGCTTAGATTCTTCAAAAACCACTTTATTGGGGATTCTTAAATGCTTCTACCTCCCTTTCCAGTCACTGACCAAAGTTAGGGGAGAAAGAGGGTGGTGGGCCTTTTCAAGCATAGTTTCTTGAGGAGTTCTGCTTTCTGCTGTTCAGATACCAACAGTCCAGTCAAACGATAAACAGCAAACAGCAAGACCAATGAACAGCAGTGGTACTATTCGGCAGAAAGAATTGCCACAGATCAGCGAAAGTGCCATGACTCTGCCAGAGGGCCAGGAGAAGTTCTCTGGAGTGGTTATCTCTGTGAAGTGGCATGTAGAAAAAGGAAGATCAGTGAAGCTATGTGAACCATTCGTTGCACAGCATTGCTGGGGGGAAAGCATTGTCTCTGTCCATGGGCTAATATTTATATTCTTCTAGCCCCCAGAAGGGGGCTGTTTCCCAGCTGGCAAAAAACACAGCTCTTGCACAAGACAGCTTCCAGCAAAGATCCTAGGCCCTCTCATGTATCTGTGTTCAGCTGACCAAGATCATGTGCCTTCTCATAAGTTTGTTTTCGACTGAGGATGAACCAAAAAACATTTCCACATACCACATTTAGACCAAAACAACAACAACAAAAATCATACAAGAAATCAAAACTTTCACTATGGTGACCTTGTCAAATTCTGTGATCACAGATAGAAGTCCTCTATTACTTTATAGTTTTACATTAGGTTCTGCTATTGTCTGAAATGTGTAACACAGGCTGCTGTTTTGAATGTTGAGCTTCTGGTTTGTAGAAATGTTTGGACAGATGTGGATGGAGACTTTTAGAAGTAGTAAGTAGGCTACATATCTGCAGGGGCTTTAGGTTATCTCCATACATGGTCCTTGGTTAGAGTATCAGTCTCAGAAAAGACCCCTGGGCCCAGATGTTTTGGTTCTCCTGTTCTCCTTGTGGAGCTCCTGTTCCCTCCAGGTCTTTCTATCTCTCCCTTCTTTTATAAGATTCCCTGCACTCTGCCCAAAGTTTGGCTATGCGTGTCAGCATATGTTTTGATACTCTGCTGGGTAGAGTCTTTCAGAGTCCCTCTATGGTAGGCTTCTGTCCTATTTCCTGTTTTCTCCCTCTTTCAATGTCTATCTCGTTTGCCTTTTGGCAGCTAATTCTCCAAGTGGGTTCCTTAGTAAGGGGAACAGGGGATGTCTCTGACATGAACTCAGTGTCCAGCATTTTGATCACCTCCCCCTAGAGGGAGGGGGCATCCTTATTAGGCCACAGAGGAAGACAATTCAGCCAGTCCTGATGAGACCTGACAGGCTAAGGTCAGATGGAAGGGGAGGAAGACCTCCCCTATCAGTGGATTGGGGGAGGAGTATGGGAGGAGAAGAGGGAGGGCTAGTGAGATAGGGAGGGAGCAAGGGAGGTGGCTACATCTGGGATACAGAGTGAATAAATAAAAAACAAATTAAAGAGTAGTACATGATGAAAAAATAATGGGTTACTGAGGACAGTCCTTCAAATTATTTTTTCTATTCTTTTTATTATTATTAATTACACTTTATTCATTTTGTATCCCCCCATAAGCCCCTCCCTCCTCCCCTCCCGATCCCATCCTTCCTCCCCTTTCTGCATGCATGCAGCTCCCCAAGTCCACTGATAGAGGAGGTCTTCCTCTCCTTCTTTCTGATCTTAGTCTATCAGTTCTCATCAGGAGTGGCTGCATTGTCATCTTCTGTGGCCTGGTAAGGCTGCTCCCCGCTCAGGGGGAGGTGATCAAAGAGCAGGCCAATCATATTATGTCAGAGGCAGTCCCTCTTCCCATTACTATGTAACCCACTTGGACACTGAACTGCCATGAGCTACATCAAATTATATATACATATCCTAGTTCGAGTAGTGGATTCTACTTCTTGATCCTTTACAATGTAAGTACTTGCTGTCTCTCACTCCAGCCATCAGAACAGAGACCTACTACCATACCTTCTTCATTATGAAGGACTGAGACCTCTGAAGTTGTGAGACTAAATAAATCTTCCCTTCTTTAAGTTGATTTTTGTCAAGTAATGTGAAAATTAACTATAACAAGTTGTAAAAACTCAGGTCCAACCTTCCTTTACATGTCAATTAATCTATCTACTGGAATATACTTCTGTTAATATTGAATGAAATATATACAAAGATCAACCAGATTGTTTGCCTTAAATAAATTACCTTCCCTGATGAAATTGGAAGAGAATTTCTATTATTCACATATCAAACCTTTGGAGATTGATTGATGAGTGATATTGCTGAAGTCAGAATACTTTTTCTTTTTTCTTTAGTCCTGAGCTTATATTCTTCCATTTGAGCCATCATGTTTGTTCAAAGGCTGTTCCATTTTGAGTTGCCACAAACCCCATTAAGGAAAAAGAAGGAATGGAGGAAGAAAGGATGGGGGCTTGGGCTAGTAAGTGAAATTTATTCTTATTGATCAAGATGGTGAGGTATGGATATTCCTCAAAGCCAGAGGGAATTGGTGAAGCTGAGAAGCTATGAATTGGAATTTTTATGATGGATTAAGATGAGTTCATTTCTTTATAGTGAGTGTACTCTCTCCCAGAAATAATTGTCACTCTTACCAGAAGAAAGAAGAAAATGAATGTAACATTTACCATTCCACTGGCTTCTGTTCAGTCTATGTTGTGAGATGAAAGCTGATGTTCCTTTAGTGCACCTAATAAATTGTGTGTTGCCCAATACTCAGCAGAGGTTAATGTAAGAGTATAGAAATAGGATGTACTTTAGGTCAATGAAAATTGTTTATAGATTCTCTGCTAGGTGGTCATGACACTCTAGATACTTTTGTTTTTATGAATTAACACTCTTAGAATGAAGATCAAGAGTCCTTGACTGCACAGCATTTTAAAAATCTGCAGAGATATACTCAATGAGCACGTGGCTCATTAATTGTAGCTCTTGCTAAGCACTCTTGAGTAGCAGCACGTGCCAGGATTTGGATACAGTTAAACTTGAGTTTGTTTCAAGGATTTGCTCTTTGGTTACTCTTTGGCAGCTATCTGATTATGTTCTTAGGTAACTACCTCAGTGAGTTTTACTTTTGGATGTGAATAATAAATTTGACATATTAGGGCTTCCATATAATTTAAATAATAGCAGATGAGCAGCGTTTATTATTATTACTCAGATTCCTCACAAGGTCATCTCACCAAGAACAACTGTTTCTCTTCGACAAGACATGCTGAAAGGTTTCATTTCTCAATAATAAATTCTGACACCATGTTCTACGATGATTCTCATCTTTCTTTACCATGGCAAGCACTCTACATAACTAGCATACAAAGAAAAAAATCTGAAAAAATCTCTCTTCTTTCTTTCGATTTCTCTGAGACTTAGCTATTGAGTTTCTAAGTGATTCTTTAAATTATTCTTTATGCCATAGTATTGTATAATTCATACAGAATGCACTCCCCTGTCTTGTATTATTTAATTCTCCAAAGTGTTTGGAGAAAGGATTTTATGTGAAAGCACTGATATACAATAAAGCATCATTGTTCCAGTGTCTTGCATCTTTAATAAAGTTGCTTCCAAATAGCATTTCAGTAAATGAAACATATCCAAGAATGACAAATTTTTATATATCGAAGGTGTGCTCTGACCAACTTGGGGACATAAAGCATACTATTATAAAAGAACCCAGAGTTTTGTGTTTGATTTGATTTGCCTTTCTTTCCTTTGTTATTTTTTTTTTCTTCTTCTTCTCCTAAGGAAGATTACCTACTTCTGAAACAATAACCATGAGTGTTAAGAAATGTCTCAGACAATGGCAAATAAATGTGCCATTAAGCATGGAGACACTCCGCAGCATTATTCCAGCTGTAGTTTGGGAGATGAAGATATATACACACGAACACACATGCATGTGCCACAACAAAGAAGGGAAAGAGGCTTTATCAATTTGAATTATTTGTAACATCTTCAGGATTATTACAAGCTTCACTCAGAAAACATGCGCATGAAACAAAGAGAGGATGCTTGAAGGACTTACTTCAGTCTGAGTGAAATTTATGGGATAGTTTCAAGTACCTTGAAGCAAAGTAGCTGAGGAAAGTAAATAGAATGATGAGAGAAAAAAGCAAAACAAAGGAGCTTTTAAAAGCACATGCAGTATCCCTTCCTGGTGATAAATATAATGTGATGACATTGTTACAAATCAGCATCTCTCCTTCTTATGCTAGGTTGAATAGCTGAGTATAATAGGAAATAATCATTTGCTCCTTCATGACTGTTATGAAAATAGAAGACTTGTCTTATAGAGGAAAGAAATGTTCCTTTCTTCATCACAAAAAATAAAGGGTACCACACAGACATTTTTTTCTTCTATACAATCAGTGATGGGAAGAAAAAAAAAAGTATAAAATGCCAAGCAGTACTGGCTTGTTTTTCATATGGAAACATCTAGCGTTCCAAGTTCAAGCATCTTGTTGTCCAGCTCTTGGAAGGATACACCCAGAAAGCAGCCTGGTAATTCATGAGGCAAAATATGTGTTACAACAATGCATATGACAAAGAAGTCGAGAGCTTGTATTCAGACTGTTTGTGTTGCTATAACACACCATAATGAACAAGGTGACTTGGGGTCATTGTGTGTAGAAGATCACAAAGTCCCTGTTCTCACAGATAGAAATAGAGAAACCAGAATTGGTACACACATGGACTTCTCTCTTCAACAGGAGAGATTTTGCTCATGTTTAGCCCAGAAGGCTTGGAACAGATGTTTAATATCCTGGTGATCTCTTGTTATTTTGTAGAGACAGACTTCACTATGATTCCCCTAATCCTGATCATTGTTTCTTAGGCAACAGGACCAATCCTTATAAAAGAGGTCCTATGTCCTTTGAACAAGTTTACTTTTATGTTTATTACAAACCATTCCTCCCTCAGTTCTTATCCTGAGCATTATTTCTAGTCAACAGAACCCATTCTTGGGGAAGAAGTTACAAGTACTTTACCTGACAGTTTCTATGTAGTCATACCCTAAGCTTTATTATGATAATTGTCATGAGCAAACCTTTTATATAAAAAATAAGCTGCTTGGGGTCAGACTCCATATGTTTAAATCAGCCAAGCTGATTAGGTTGTGCTGAACCAGGGCCCCTCTTTGCTTTTCACAGTTCATTTCTCTGCCAGCAGTAGAGCTAACAGGGACACCCACAACCATTACTTTATTTCTCAAAATTCTAGAATGCACAGGAAATGTACAGTGTCACAGCCTGATGAAGATTGTTTCTAAAGTTTGTAGACTAATATTTATTCTCTCCTTCTAAGGGAGAATAATGGAGCTCCCTGGTGCCTCTTTATTTTATTATTATTATTGTTATTATTATGTGATTTATTCACTTTGTGTCCCAGTTATAGACCTCTCCCTCATCTCTTTCTGGTCCCACCTCCCTCCCACTTCTTCCCCTATCCCTCACTCCTAGTCCACTGATAGGGAAAGTCCAACTTCCCTTCTATCTGACCCTACTGTATCAAGTATCATCAGGACTACCTGGATCCTCTTCCGCTGTGGGCTGGCTAGGTCAGTCTGCCAGCAGGAAGTGATCAAAGAGCAAGCAACTGAGTTAATGCCAGTGACTGCCCTGGCTCCCCTTACTAGGACATTCACATGGAGACTGAGCTGCCTATGGGCTACATCTGAGCAGGGTTTCTAGGTCCTTGGTTGATGCATCAGTCTCTGCAAAGCCCCCTGGGCCCAGCTTTTTTGGCTTTGTTGGTCACCTTGTACAGCTTCTGTCCCCTCTGGGTCTTTCTTATCTCCCACTTCTTCCATAGACTCCCTGCACTCTGCCCAAAGTTTGACTGTGAGTCTCCGCATCTGCTTTGATCCCCTGCTGGGTGGAGTCTTTTAGAGGACATTTGTGGTAGGCTCCATTCTTGTTCCCTCTCTTCTACTGCTTCTGGTGTCTATCCTGTTTCTTTTATTAATGAGAATTAAGCATCTTTCCTAAGGTCCTTGTTTACCTTCTTTAGTTCTGAAAGTTTAGTATATTTATCTTATATTATTTGGCTAATATCTGCTTATAAGTGAGTATATACAATGCATGTCTGGAATACTACTCAGCCCTTAAAAATAAGGAAATCATGAAATTTGCATGCAAATGGATAGAATTAGAAAAGATCATCCTGAGTGAGGTAACTCAAAAGCAGAAAGACATTCTGCTTACCATATCATATACTGGTTCCTCATTCTAAGCACACCTATTTCCACATTACCACCAAACACTTTCACTTTCAGGATACATTCCAACCTGTGAAGACAGAGGCAAAGATTTAGTCCATTTAGTTTCTAGTGCAATTTACCTATTTAATGTGTTTGAGAAAGACTGCACCTACTTATACATAGAAAAAGAAGAGCAAGCCCACTTTTCTATTCCATTTTGATTTTTAGTTTTTTCCATTTCCTCTGGTTTTTTATTTCATAAGCATATATTTTTAGTTTTGTCAAGTTAGCCTGTAAGTTGGAAGAAAAAGTGGATTCTTTGACTACTGTTTAAGACAGGGGAAAATGACATAGTAAAAGACAACCTTGAGAATGCTGTTTATATGCTGAAACCCTGCTTATTGTTATGCCACATCAAATGCCATGATCTTTAGGAGATAGATTAAGACACTCATGGTAGGTAGAGATATAACTCAGCAGTTGAGAGCATCTGCAGCTCTTACAGAGGACACGGGGTAAGCTTCTAGCATTAGCAGGGTGCTTCACATCAATCCCATCTCTAGTTCCAGAAGATCCAAGTCCCTATTCTGACCTCCAAGGTCACCAGACCCCAATGTGCTACAGACACATACATGCAGACAAAACATTTGTATCTGTGACTTTTTAAAAATCTTAAAAAAAGACTATTCTTTTTATCTTATAAAACATTAAAGAAGACTTTGTGAAATAATTCTTTTTCAAGATGGTATAATTAATAGCTAACAAGGAAGTTTTAAATCTAAGTATGCTTGTGCAAATGAGGTGATATTATTTTCGAGATAAGAGAATTGAGTCGTAAAGTCATCCAGTGCTACTAAATGAACCTTTTTGATGTCAGAAATAATAACCATTTCAGAAGCCTATTTTCTCTTTCCATTCTTTTTCCTGGCATTCCTTCCTTATCCTTCAGTGAATGGTTTGTGAGAGAATACAAAGAATGTGACTAAGTTGGCTGTCATACTTCCTGCCTGCAGTAATTTAAATGTAAATTGCCCCATGAAATTGGAAAATCTAAAAGAAATGGATAATTTTCTCGATACATATTACTTACCAAAATTAAATCAAGATCAATTCAAACATACCTAGAACCCCTATTGAAAGAGAAGAAATCACTCACAGCCAAAAAAAAAAAAAAGCCCAGATCCAGATGGCTTGAGTGCAGAATTCTTACAGACTTTTAACAAAGAGTTAATGCCAATACTTCTCATATTACTACACAAGACAGAAACAAAAGAAAAAATAATCAATGAATTTTATGAGGTCGCACTTATTATGATACTAAAATGGCATAAAGACAACAAAGAAAGAGAATTACAGACCAATATCCCTTGTGAAGAAAGATGCCTTACAAACCATGTCTATGAACATATCAAAAATATAATCTACCATGATCAAGTAGGCTTCATCCCAGAAATGAAGGGATGACTCAAGATAATATAAGCCAATAAATGTAACCCATCATATAAGCAAACTGAAAGACAAAAAAAAAATCATTAATTTCAGAAAAGTTATTTGACAAAATCCAATACCTTTTCATGGTAAAAGTCCTGAAGCAATTACATATAAGGGACATACCTAAGCATAATAAAGGCAGTTTACAGCAAACCCATAGACAACATCAAATGGAGAGAAATTAAAACAAATTTCACCAAGTCATGAAGAAGACAAGGTTTTCCACTTTCTCCATGCGTATTAAATATAGTATTTAGATCTCAGCTAGAGCAATAAGACAACTAAAAGAAATGAATGATATACAATTTAGCGACTCTTAGACCTGACAAACACATTTAGCAGAGTAGATGAATAAAAACTTAACAAAACTCAGTAGACCTCCTATATAAAAATGACAAACAGTTAGAAAAAATAAGGGAAATAGCCTTTTATAAAAGCCTCAAATAATGGAAAATACCTTGGGGTAACTCTAACAAGGCAAATAAAAGAATTGTATGGTAAAAACTTTAAATTGTTAAAGAAAAAGTTGAAGAAGATAGAAGATGAAAAGATCTCACATGCTCGTAGATAGGTAGGATTGGCATAGTTTTAAAATGGCCATCTTATCAGAAGCAGTTTACAGAGTCAATGCAATCCCCTCTAAATTCCAAGAAAATTCTTTACATACCATCAAAGGACAATTTTTAGCTTGATAAGGCAATACACACACACACACACACACACACACACACACACAAAATAGAATAGCTAAAACAATGAGTAATAATTTTTCCAAAAAATTTTTGGAAGTATCATTATCCCCATTTTCAAGTTATGCTATAAGGCTATTGTAATAAAAACAGCATGACATTGTCACACAAACAAACATGATTCAAATTGAATCAAATTAGAGACCCAGTCATAAACCCACATACCTATGGACACCTGACTGTTTATAAAGAAGCCAGAAATGCACAAGGGAAAAAAGACAGCATCTTCAACAGATAGTGCTGATCAAACTGGGTAGCTGCATGCAGAAAATACAAATAATTTCATAGGTATTGCCCTGCAGAAAACTCAACTCTAAATGCATAAAACCAGGTACACTGAACCTTAAGGGAGGAATAGCTTTGAACTCAATGACACAGGAAAAGATTTTCTGAACAGAACACCATTAGCATAGGCACTAAGATCAGCAATTAATAAATGGGACCTCAGGAAACTGAGAAGCTTCTGCATACAAAGAATACCATCATTCAGACAAATTAGCAGCCTATAGAACTGGAAATGATTTCTATCAACTACATATCTGATAGAGGGCTTATTTCCAAATATGTAAATAACTCCTAAAAGTAAATATCAAGAAAATAAATAACCCAATTAAAAAATGGGCTTACCAGGCCACAGAGGAAGACATTGCAGCCAGTACTGGTGAGACCTGATAGGCTAGGGTCAGATGAAAGGGGAGGAGGACCTCCCCTATCAGTGGACTTGGGGAGGGGCATGGGAGTAGAAGAGGGAGGGAGGGGGGATTAGGAGGGAGAGAGCTACAGCTGGGATACAAAGTGAATAAATTGTAATAAATGTTAAAATAAATTTAAAAGGGGGTACAGTTCTAAACCATCCAGTGCCTTCCTTTATCACTGCAGCGACACTCACATTGGCTGCAATCATGACTGAGCAGATGACACTTCATTGGATTCTTTTTATTTTCTTTATTAATTGCAATTTATTTACATTGTATACCCCCTGTGGTTCTCTCCCTCCTTCTGTCCCAATACCTCCCTTCCTCCACACTCTGAATGCATGCACCTCCCCAAGTCCACTAATAGGGGAGGACTTCTTTTCCTTCCTTCTGATCCTAGTCAATTAGGTCTTATCAGGAGTGGCTACGTTGTCTTCTTCTGTGGCCTGGTAATGCTGCTTCCCCCTCAGGGGGAGGTAATTAAAGAGCAGGCTATCCCAGAAGCAGAAAGATGCACATGGTATATACTCACTCATGTAGACATATAATATAGGATAAACCTACTAAAATCTGTACACCTAAAGAAACTAATCAAGAGGGAGGACTCTTGCTAAAATGCTCAATTCCTATCCAGAAAGGCAAAGAGACTGGACATCAGAAGAAGGAGAAAAGAGGGAACAAGTCAGGACCCTGACACAGAGGACCTCTGAAAGGCTCTGCCCTGCAGACTATCAATGTAGATGCTGAGACGTAGGGGCAACCTTTGGGCAGAGTGCAGGGAATCTTAGAAAAGAAGTGGGAAACTGTAAGATCTGGAGAGGACAGGAATTCCACAAGGAGAGCAACAGAACCAAAATTAATGGGATTCTTAAGGGGCCATAACGTTGCATAACACAGAATGCCACCACCCCTCAGTTTTGGGACATGATCCTATCTGCATCTTGAGACAAGATCATCATTATGTGGAAGCTGAGCTGCGGTGAGACCAACTATTCCACAGCAAGCTCTGCGAGGTCACTCCAACTTTGTGAGTGGCGTTCTCTCCTCTGATGGTCAGTTTGCCCTCTCTGGCTCCTGGGATGGAACCCTGCACCTCTGGGATTGCACAACCTGTCCCACCATCAAAAATGTGTAGGCTATACCACTGATAAGCTGAGTGTAGTCTTCTCCTCCAACTCCAACATATTGTCTCTGAATCCCAAGAAAAGACCATAAAGTTACGGAATACTCTGGGTGTCTACAAGTACATTGTCCAAGAAGAGAGCCATTAGGAATGGGTGTCTTGTGTCTGCTTCTCCCCCAACAGCAGCAAAGCCACCATGGTCTCCTGTGGATGGCACAAGCTGGACAGGGTAGGGAATGTGGCCAGCCACAAGCTGAAGACCAACCACATGGGCTGCAAGCTGAGTACCAACCACATGGGCCACACTGGCTTTCTGAACACAGTGGTGGTCTCTCCAGATGGATCCTTCTGTCCTTCTGGAGGCCAGGATGGCCAGGGTATGCTGTTGGATCTCAGTGAAGGCAGGCACCTGTACACCCTAGCTGGCTGGTACATCATCAGTGCCTTGTGCTTTATCCCCCACTGCTACTGGCTCTGTACAGCCACTGGCTCTAATATCAAGATCTGGGACTTGGAGGGCAAGATCACTGTAGATGAACTGAAGCAAGAAATTATGAGCACCAGCAGCAAGGCAGAGGCATCCCAGTGTACCTCTCTGCTTTGGTCTGCTGATGGCCAGACTCTGTTTGCTGGCTATACACACAACCTGGTTGTGAGTGTGAGTGTGACAATAGCATGACTATTGGTACACACTAAAAGTTTATGGTGGAGTCTTAGAATAAAACTGGCTTTCTAAAAACAAGTGGGGTACATATCTAAACAGAAAATTTTCAATAGAGGAAACTCAGTTACCTGAAAAACATTTAAAGAAATGGTCAACATCCCTACCCCTACTTTAACTTTTCACCTTATCCATGTCAGAATGGCTAAATTCAGTAAAACAAGTGACAGCTCATGCTGGTGAAGATGTGAAGCAAGGAGAACACTCCTGTATTGCTAGTTGCAGAGCAAACTTGTCCTGCAACTATGGCAATCAGTTTTATGGTTCCTCAGGATGATAGGAATCAATCTCCCTAAAGGAGATGTTGCTGTTGTGCCTGCACAGAGCCTTCACTTTAGGTTCTAGCACCTCTGTTACAGTAAAGTGATCCACACACTATCAAAAGAGAAATGTAAGCACCAAGCCAGCCATAAAAGCCTTTGCTCTACAATAGTGTACTACCTGCAAGATATGCTAGGGCAATAGTGGTACAAAGCCTATGGGAGCAACCAACCAATCTCCAAGAGCTGAAAACTGTACCTGACACTATTTGGGTGATCAGTAATCTGAGACTAGATAGCCAAGGGACCTAGGTAAAAACAAATAATACTGGTCTGAAAAATAAAATAATATAGTGATAAAATTACTCATAATGATATTCTGCTATACTCATAGTTTAGTGTCTGGTTCAACCAACATCAGAGAAGCTTCTTTCTGCAGCAGATGGAAACAAATATGCAGACCCACTACCAGCCATTATGTAGAGAGTGAGAGGCCTTGGAACACTCAAACATAAATGTCTCCCTTTAGGGAAGACTTCATCAAATCCCTCCCTCTCAGGGATTAGGGAACTCTGCGGAAGATGGAGGGGAATGTAAAGACCAGAGGGGACGAATGGCACCAAAACCAAACAAAAATGTTATCTAAGTCAGCATTAACAAAGCTCTTCCTCTAAATCAACATGAGCAAAGCTCATGTGAACTTACATTCAAAGAGCCTGCAGGCATCTGCACTAGATCCTCTACACTTACCTGATAGCTTCCAGTTCAGCATTCCTATGGGATTCCTGAGTGTGTGAAAGAGTCCGTCTCTGACTCTTGTGCCCTCTCTTGGGCTCATTCCTCCTCTTGACCTGTCTGGTTCAACTTCAGAGTGATAGTGTTTGTTTTATCTTACTATAATTTATTTTTTTATATTTTTAAAAAATGAATGAATGAATGAATGAATGAACGAATGAATGAATGAATGTAAACTAGCTATGAGGTTAAAGGCTAACAATAGTATTGTCATTTACATTTCCGGAAAAGGGAAAATATGTTTTTGTTTTTCCAATGTAATAAGTCATCTCTTCTGATTATTCCTTGTCATGTAACATGGCATACTGACAGGGTTTAAGGAAGAAAATTTGTACACCCTATGAAGGGGCTGCATTATTCTCTCTGTGATAGTGACATAGCATCCATACATTATCTAGTAAGTATAGCACACATATTTGTGACTATTATATATTAATGGACAACATAAAGTGCAGTTAAATTTTAAATAAAAGTAATAAATACTAAACAATTGATAGAGTGAAAGAGTAGACAACAGCAATTGAGAAATTTAAATGAAAAGAAGATGTAAGAATGCAAACTTATTTAACAGAAAGAAGAAAGTTTAAATGTGAGTGCCTGGACTGGAATGATGGCACCATTACTGAAGCTTAATCATGTTTATATACAGAAAGGTCATGGATACACCAGCACTTAGAAATACTTAGTGTATTTAATAGTGTGCTAAAAGCAAGAGGAGTCCTTGAAATTTTATATAATCAGCTACTAAATTATTAAAGTTAGCTGCTTTCACTTTGGTTAGTCAGACACAGCGTCATTGTGTGTCAGTTAGGACTTCTTGGAGAATAATAATTGAAAAGTATATGGAAATCAGACGTTGGAAGGCATAATAGTGTAGTTTTCTGACAACCAGAGTTGTACTAACACTCTACCTACAGACCTCACAAAGCACTAGGTAACAGTAACTTTTATTCGTCTGTTTTAAATGTCGTCTTTGATGCTTACTGCCTCCATCTGCTCACCTAGGCCTGGTCCTGGAAGCTTCTAGCTTCCATACAATCTAATCTAGGCCTAGAATGTTTTCAGTCTTTGAGACTTAATGCTGAATAAGCTCACCTTTTCTAGCTCTTTATGAACTCTGGCTGACTGGTTCAACCCAGCTGTTCTGGCTCAAACTCATCTCCAAGCTGAGTGATTAAATCTGGCTTCTCCCAGCTTCTGACTGAATTTCTCTGTTTGACCTCAATATGGCAATTTGTTCTAATCTTTTGGTTCATTCTCACTCTCTGGTTTATTCTGTTTTCACCTTTATTTAGCTTGTTCTCTCTGCAACCTGTCTCTGTACAACTGTCCAGTAAAACTGCCTGTCTCTCTCTCTCTCTCCCTTCCTCTCTCTTTCTCTCCCTCTGTGTGTGTGTGCTGCTCTCTTTTAAGTCACCTTTCTTTCCTTTCTGTTCTTGTGAGAGTTGGGCATACCCTAATCGATTAAAATTTTATCTGATTTGTCAGTTTATCTGCCTCAATTGATCATTGCTTTCAAACATGACTGCTTCCTTCTACCTACTAACTTTACCTTCATTGTTTGGGATTAAAGGGGTGTCCTAAGGGTATGTCTCTATTCCAGCCAAGAGTAGCCATGTTATTGCTGAATTAAAACCTCTCTACAAATGGGGCCAATGCACATGCTACCTTACAGAGGAAGATAAATTGGTTAATCTTCAAACACTAAACACGGAATTTCAAGATTCTTCAATGAGCTCAGCGTATGCATGTGAGGTATCACACTTTCCAAGCACATGTGAGGGGCAGTGTTCAATCTCTCAGTGAACTTTTAAGTGGCCTGCTCTAGTCTAAGATTATATACGTAGTTACACCAAACATTTCAGTCAAGCTTTCAATAAGAAAATTATAGAGAAATTAATTGGAGAAAGTTGTCAAAGAGTAGAAGACTATCTCAAAATAAGTAAAGCAAACTGTCTACCCTGTAAAATGATGAACATGGTAATAATACCATGAAAGCTATGAAGAGAATAGAAAAACTAGAAGGCAATGGCTTTACTAAGAATGAGAGAGAGAGAAAGAGAGAGAGAATGATGGTTAACTAGAGTTGTCACCAACATTACACAAACTTGGTGCCTAAAAAAGAAAGGCTTTTTTCTGGCAGTTCCACCAGCCAGAAATTTTAGTCCAGATGTTGGTAGAGTTGGGTATACTACCTTAGTGGATTAGAGCAAATGCTTCTTTTCCCTTGAGATTCCTTTACTTGCAGGTACTTCATAACTCTTATGTTTCCAAACCTTTCCTCTCTCTCTACTCATTGCCAAATCCCCTTCTCACTGGGTCTCTCTTCCTTATGTGTCTCTTATGATAACGTTTAACACTTTCGAACTTATTTGAAAAATTCATGACAATATTATGTCAAAATCTTGAATTTAATCATATTTCCAAGGCTCCATTTATCAGTAAGGCCATAGCTTTGCAAAAACACGACGTCGCACATCTGTTAAGGATTCAGTTTCAGCATTCAACCCATCACATGGAGAAAAGAAATAAATTTTAAAATGAAACAACAGTGTTGGCAGACAACTTTAAAGGTTTAACATTTTGTTTTAATAAATTCCAGGAAATAAGAAATTACAACAAAAGAAATAGGCAGAAATTATGTGAACATTCTTGTCCACATGAAGAAAGCTTGTTTAATTTTTAGCTACAACATTTAAAGAATTTTCAATCCAATTGCTTCTCTAAATACAAGTAATGGAATAGTAAACATTTAAATGTAAAAAGGACTTTATTTGTTATAGCATCATGTTTTTTATATTCAGCAGACGAAGGAAGAATAGCCAGGGATTCATCCAGATCTTATAACATTAGATGCTGATCATTGAATCCATCTTTATGTAAGAACTAAACACATTCTGAAAAGCAGAGCATATCATACGTAAGAAACTGTCTTACAAAGCAAACATCCTATGGCCATATTAGTTGAAAAATAAAGGATGAAAGAAAGGTTTTATTAGTTTTATTATGCGTCCCTGTTCTCTGCATGTTTGAAGGGGGAACTGAGCAGTATTTCTCAGACATGTGACAAGGGAGCTAGTTCTTGAGAGACCATCTTGAATACATAATCAACATCACATTCTAAATAGTGTATGGTGAAGGGAAAATGCATACTTATAAACTTCATCTCTGGTTTTACTGAAAATCTCAATAATAATTCAAGAAAATCAAGAATTTAAAAGCATAATTTAAAAATTAATAAAAACATGGGCATGGTGGTACATGCCTATAATCCCAGGACTCAGGGATCACTGTGAGTTTTAGGTCAGCCTGGTCAACAAAGCAAGTCCAGGACAGTCAAGACAACACAGAAAAATCCTGTCTGATAAAAAAAAAATGAAAGAAGAATCCAATACAGAGAGGAATGAGTGGGCAATTGGAGAAAAACATGAGATAAACATCACAGTAACCTCCCTTTACCTGATTCTTCTCAGTGGACTCATGTTGTTTTGTTTGCTTTGCTTTGCTTTGTTTTCAGAGCACCAGCTATGAGCAGTAACTGTAGCTCAGGCTATGGTATGGGATGTCAGAGTCCCACTGGACTCTCACTGGAGCAGAGTTAATTCCGTTCACATCTTAGTAATTTTATAAAGGAGTTATTTTCTGTCAAAATGTTACCATTTCATTGTGAGGAGACATCTTTACACAACCAAATAACAGAGATAAAGCAAAAATCTTAATGAGATCCATGTACTCCATCGCCTGCATTTGCTTTGGTGTAAGTGTGATGTGCTTTGGTGTGAGTGTGATGTGCTTTGGTGTGAGTGTGATGTGCTTTGGTGTGAGTGTGATGTGCTTTGGTGTGAGTGTGATGTGCTTTGGTGTGAGTGTGATGTGCTTTGGTGTGAGTGTGATGTGCTTTGGTGTGAGTGTGATGTGCTTTGGTGTGAGTGTGATGTGCTTTGGTGTGAGTGTGATGTGCTTTGGTGTGAGTGTGATGTGCTTTGGTGTGAGTGTGATGTGCTTTGGTGTGAGTGTGATGTGCTTTGGTGCGAGTGTGATGTGCTTTGGTGTGAGTGTGATGTGCTTTGGTGTGAGTGTGATGTGCTTTGGTGTAAGTGTGATGTGCTTTGGTGTAAGTGTGATGTGCTTTGGTGTGAGTGTGATGTGCTTTGGTGTGAGTGTGATGTGCTTTGTGTCTTACCTCCAGTTGTTCAGGTTGATACACTTGCACTGGATTTGAATTTCACTCTCTTTTCCCTTAATTTTCATATACTAAGTGAAGGCTTTGCCTTGGAAAGAGGCTTTTATCTACATCAATGATTTAATCAACACATACAGACACACATACACAGAGGGAGGGAAAGAGAGAGGAAGAGGGAGAGGGGGGAAAGAAAGAGCTTAAAGAGCCATTGTAAAATAGTTTTCATTTAATTATTATTTATATATACTGCATATTCTATATATTTTTATTATTACTATTTTATTGAAGAATAGTCTTTCTTCACTTATGATCTTATCCAGTCTTCTGTGGATAAAAGATTGTATAGCATTTCTATCTTGATATGCCATAAGATTTCATCACTTTTCATTTGAATGTGTTCAGCAGGGTAAAATATCAGTAGACTGCCAATCAAAAACTCTGACCTAAAGCTCTCAGTCCTCTAGTGCATGTAAAATTTCTTCTAATATCTGCAGAAAAAAAATGATCTTAGAGCCCTGAGAGAGAGAAAAAAAGAGAAATCTTCTGCTTGCTGTTTCAATATCCAACAACTCAAAACCATCAGAAAAAGCTGTTGTGTATAATACAAGCTATCACAGGTCACTGAAATTATCTATAGGATTTTTGAACTGCCAGGGTCCCTGGTGTGCTATACCTAGGGGATGAGCAGGCTATATTCTGCTAGAGAATGCACTAGTGATGCTCAGCTTCGGTACCCAAGCTAATGATAGATCATTAACTGATCTTTGTATTGAGAACCTGGCTCACACTGACAACATGGTACAATCCTATCTGCTGCACAGTGCAGAAGAGTGATGACAAGCAGAATAATAGACCTGATATGACCATTGATGACAAAGAAAGTAGAAATCCAGAAGAAGGCTGTAAAATCTGGACGCTGTCTTTTTTAAGTTTTAAACAGTCACATGTTGTTAAGCATTTGATATGTCTAAAATTGAGTAGGTTTCTCAATGTGAACTGATGCAGATTGCTGGGATTGCTTTGCTTAAGCCATCTAACACTGCTGCTTGAAGCTTGCAGTGAAATTGGATGGAAAGCCCTGTTTCAATCTGTTCCAATATTCCTCGACATGCACATGAATCCTATGTAGGATAAATTAGCCAAGGAGAATGGGAGCTGAGTGAGCGGGTCTGACAGGCAGTCTTCCTGACTCACATAGCAAATCCATATTTACTCTTCCTATTTGTAGCTTCTCTCATAGAAGTGGACTCGTGTGTAAAAAGGGATAAAATGGATCCCATAACAAAATTGTTCCTTGGAAAGAATGACAATAGAAGGCAGTGATGGATGGATAGCCCAACCACATACACCATGTCAGTGAGCATCATTATGTACAGCTTTGCTCTAATATTCTCTGCTGATCATAATTTGATGGCAAATTACAATCAATTAGCACAAAATTTCTTCCTTATTGTGCTGGTAAGCTGGGGGAGAGTTGACAAAATACCCTTCTAACCCTGTGCTCTGTTGTTTTGCCTTCTGAGAATTGGATACTTTTTCATTACTTAGATTTATAATATAGAACATTTTTCTGTCTAGTGATGTATCTACGGTGTTTTGCTATTTCACATGTGGCCTGCCTAGAATTAGAAATGTTTATCATGAGGCAAGATCATATACACATGGCATTTTAAAACCCCATTACACATCTCTGGCATTAGAATATGCATTTTACCAGTATCTCTTAAGGAAAAAGGGTAAGCATGCTTGCAGATTTGAAACGCTGATTTTCTAAGTGTAAGTGAAGAGACTTAGCAAAGCAGAGCAATAATGCTAACTTACCACACTTCGTCTTTGTGCCCTTAGTCCAGCTTTTACTTTGTGTTTTGAAGGTCTGAATGAGACCTGCAAATTAATGTGACCTTAAACTAATGTGATGATTAGTTCTTCCAAGGTTTTGTACTGAGCTGATTGATGCACCTCAATTTGCAGACAAGGAGTTTTCCATCTTCAGGTACACATACCAGTCTCTTTTTGCTTTAAATCATCCTATTTCTTTAATATATTTACATTGACTCCTTGCTCAAATGTGATAACCCCCACTTGGTTCCCTGATGGCGTCTCTAGAGAAATTCTATGTTCCCCACCACTTGCTTCATTGCACCAAAGTTTGTCAGTCTCTCCGACAAGATCCATGAATTCTTCCTTGATATGGTTCTCTCACTCAGCATATTTGCATGGGGCACTGACAAGAGGAAGGGTGATGGATTCTGTGCCAGCATCCCGGGAGATATAATTGATTCTCTTCTGCCTTCAGGCAGTAAAGAAATGTCTGTACTGAAAGCTTTGGCGTCCAGAAGCAGGATGAGGAGCTAGGTTATTTTGATCATGTTCACCTGGAAAGGGGGTCTGAAGTACGTAAGAGCTGTCTGTCCATGTCTATGGGGCTGCCACGTGGCAAAGTCATTCTTAATGACTCCAGAAGGCACAATAAAAATGGAGGTCAATTTAATTTAACATATACCAGGCATAACATTCTTAAAGAGGCACACTCAGATGTGAAAAAAAAAAACAAAACATAATGCCCTTTATTCTTCTTGTCTCTATGGAGTTCAGCATGATCTCTTTATGGAACTCTGAGGTGCTGGATGTGGAAGGTGCAATCCTAGTCATTTCTTTAGAGACTCAGATACTTTGGTAGTTTTTGTTATTACAAGTTGAAAGTTAAAAGGTCATCTTTTTCTTTCATCCATACTTTGTGTTTTGTAGAATGCTTGCTTAAAAGGAAATATCTGTTCTTCCTCTGTCGATGAAGGAATCTGTCAAATTTAAGCTGATCTATACTGAATTTTGGTCTCTAAACAAGTGTGCTCAACAAAAGACATCATCTTCACTGGATGTCCAGTCCTATGATCTAGCTATGGTGTAACTCTACAGAATACATGGGTCCTGTGACTTTTCTTGTATGCATGGAAAGATATGGCTGTCTCTGAAACTATAGCAACATGGATTTATGGGTTGCCTTTTATCCTTAGGCATCAGGGAACTTGTTTGGTTCCTTCCAAGTGGACACTCACCGGAATTTATAGGAATTGTCCTAACCGGAATAAATTTAAATTGGAGAATCTTCCTTTTCCAAGTATATCCATGTGTAAAAGACTTTAGACCATACCTTAAAGTGGTATTTATTTATTGAAGGTATATATATATATATATATATATATATATATATATATATGAATATCCATCCAAAAATAAAATGTAAGCCATCAGCCTATCTTTCATTTTTTTAATTATTTTTTATTTTTATTAATTACAGTTTATTCACTCTGTATCCCTCGTGTACCTCCGTCCCTCCTCCCCCCATCCCACCCTCCCTCTTCCCCCCGTGTCCCTCTCCCAGTCCACTAATAAGGGTGGTTCTCCTTCCCTCCCTCCAATCCCAGTCCATCAGGTCTCATCAGGAGTGGCTGCATTGTCTTCTTCTGGGCCTAGCAAGGGCACCCCCGCTCAGGGGGAAGCAATCAAAGAGCCAGCCACTGAGTTCATATCAGAGACAGTCCCTGTTCCCATCACCACGGAACCCACTTGGACACTGAACTGCCATGGGCTACCTCTGTGCAGGAGTTCCAGGCCATCTCCATGAGTGGTCCTTAGCTGGAGTATCGGTTTCAGAAAAGACCCCTGTGCCCAGACCTTTTGGATCTGTTGCTCTCATTGTAAAGCTCCTGTCCTCTCTAGGTCTTACTATCTCTCACCTATTTCATAAGATTCTCTGCACTCTGTCCAATGTTTGGCCATGAGTCTCAGCATTTGCCTCAATACCCTTCAGGGAAAAGCTTTACAGAGGCCCTCTGTGGTAGGCTCCTGTCCTGTTCCCTGTTTTCTCCCTCCTGCATTATCCATCCTCTTTGCCTTTCTGAATGGGGATTGAGCATCTTAGCCAGAGTCCTCCTTCCTGATTATCTTCCTTAGGTGTACAGATTTTAGTATGTTTATCTCATATTATATGTGTAATATCCAATTATGAGTATATACCCTGTGTGTCTTTCTGCTTCTGGGATACATCACTCAGAATGATCCTCTCCAGTTCCCACCATTTATCTGCAACTTTCATGATTTCCTTGTTTGCCTCCTAGTACTGTTTAATTTGCTTTCATTTTTGAAAATTAAACAGTATTAGATGGCATTTTAGAGATTATGGTCAAGGAAATTTCAAGTGTTCTGTTGTTGTTTTGGTTTTTCGAGACAGAGTTTCTCTGGGTATCTTTGGTTATCCTAAACTCCTTTTGTAGACCAGGCTGGCCTCTACATCACAGCAGTCTGCTTGTGTTTGCCTCCCAAGTGCTGGATTAAAGGGATGTTGCACCACACCTAACTCAGGTTGTTTTAAAAGATTAGATTAAATCATTGGGCTCTAAACATAGTCACCAACAAAATTAACTAGAGAGTTGTTGTAGTAAATAAAAAAAATGAACTGTTGGGCTATAAAAAGTTTTTTTTATTAGTCCTAAGATTATCACAGATGTATTAGCTAATCCACTATTACAAATAATAAGACACAGACACTGGTTAGATTTTATAATTGCCTTATTTTTCTTGAGCCAGGCAGATATTTCTATCTAGGCTGGCTGTCTCAGTAACCTCACCATTCATCTCCCAGCCCTCATCCAATTCCACCCACCTAAATCATCCTTATCTGGTCTACCTTCCAAACATCCCATGGTACTTGCTTATATTTTTCATCTTTTCACACTATTATTAGTGTTCTTACTCACAGTCCATGTGCTTTCTTCTCCATGCTAACCCATCCTAGTATCCTCCTTCTTCCTCTCTCCTGGACCATTTCCTGTGATTCTCTTGAACTCTCCAAGCCCAGGAACCTTATCCATGCCTACCCATTCTGCCATGCCCAGGTATAGGTTGTGCAATCAACCAATCAGATAGAATGACTTAGGCAGGTTTACATAACAAGGATAGGTTCACACAAAGATAGGTTTAACCAGATCTTGAGAGCTAGCATCAGAGCAACCCCCAATAATTTCCCCTTTCTTTAAAAAAAAGCCATTTTAATACAGTAAGAATAATTATGAAACAATCTTAAAAACAAATAGGTAAGACTATTAGTCTAGTCTAAATGTATTTAACAATCTTGATGAAAATATCTATTTTATCTAGGAGGGTTTATAGTTTTGTACCTAAGTTATTTTTATTATAGTTTGTATCTCTCAACCTAAAAACATCTACTTAGATCAAAACATCTCTTTAATTTTAAGCAACTAAGATAATTGTAAAACTATGACTATTAGTCTTCAACACCATCAGAGACTTGAGAAGGAGCAAAATTAATCAAATTCCTATTTGAGTAAATAGGAAGTGCATGTTAGCAGCTTTCAAAAAATAGAAAATTGACAGAGACAGTTTGCTGCCTAAAAAAAACACCCTAAACTCATTAAACATTGGAGCATCACCTTCATTCTCCTGGCACAGTATATCTAAGAGACATATATGTGAAACAGGAACTATTTAGGACTTGTTTACCTGGTCTTGGCAGAGTTTGGCAGCTGACTTTTCCTTCATTTAAGCTTACCCATTTTAGGTACAATTCTGTCTGTCATGAGGCAAGGGCATTTTCTTTGCCTAGGTGGGGCTGGTTTGCCACACTGAAGCCATCTGCATATGGAGGTTCTACAATGCTCATCATCTTCTTTGAGGTAGGCTGGGTGCTGCCAGGAGATGACATGTCTCATTGTCAAAGAATCCTTAAAATAATAAAAACATTTTTAAATGCCATATTCTGTAGGTCTCTGAGGTTTTTGAAGACTTATTTATCTAGCTTTGCATATAATCTATCTATAAAATCATATCTATTTGTTAAACCTAGAATGTATATTTTTGTGATAAATTAAACTAGTGCCTGACATGACTTATGAGTGGAATGACTAACAATTAACTTGCATTATCTAATATCCTAAACAGTTTGTAATAGCAGTTTTAAAAGTATTGGAAGTAAACCTTAAATTTTAATCAATATACTAAAATACATTCCAATGCATCAAAAATAGGCTTACTTTTGCAAATATACAAAATTCTATATCAATGACTAAAGAATAATCTTATTTGAGAATAACAAATAAAGCCTTAATTTGAGTAGATTCAATAATCTACCTTTTGTCTTATACTTATAAGATAGTTCTGTATTTTTTTTCAACCCCTATCTCCATACCTGAGAAAGAGAAACAAAAACTGAGAAATCCCTGAGTCTAACCTCATTTTCTCTCTGAATAAGACCATTAATAACTTATAACCAGCGCCAATGACAATAAACATTTGTAGCCCCCTAAACAACCAAAAACCTACCCAACATCTCTTAAGGGAAATTGGACATCCTTATCATGGATTTCTTCTAGCTGAATTTTTGGACACAAAGAAATCCTGCTTCGGGGCCCAAAGGAAATTGGAGAAAATGGTTAATTAAGCTAGCAATAACATTTGTGGTTCAGTCTCTAAATGTTGAGAAATTCTAGGCTTAATAGAAGTTCTGTTTGGAACAGTCTGAGCTGCTGGACCAATTGATATCAGTAGCTTTCTACAAAGCTTTCTTGGGAGCCGGCTTTGATGAGGAACAGCGACTTCATGAAGCAATTGAAGCTGGAACAAGCAGGATGCTGGAACAGATGTGTCAGCATCTCACCATGCTGAATGGATGAATCCTGTCAAGTTTGATCCAACATCACTGATGTCTGGTTCTTTTGTTCTGAAAAAAAATATATTTTCTCACTAGCATTATACAGTTCTAAAATCATAGATGATCATAGATATATGAAGGATGCACAGGTCAATTAAGAATGTTTCTCTGCTCTTTGTGTGAGCAGAAGAAAAACAACTGTAAATCTTTATTCATACCATATGAAAAGATGGAACATACATGTCATGGGGATTTAGTATCCAAGAAGAATGATGGCCTATGCATAGACATCATGTCTCAGTCAGTTTTTAGAACTATTCCCATGTAGCAGGATCAGCAATATAACTTACCATTATTATTGAACACACAATCATTATCATGTTGAAATTAAAACAAGGTTGTATAGGCCTAAATATCCTCTCTGGGCTCTTGGGTGCCTGTTGTGCTAGGTCAAGCTGCTCCCTGTCTTTTTTTTTTTTTTTTTTTGTCTTTCTTTTTTATTTATTTATTTATTTATTTATTTATTTATTTATTTATTTATTTTCAATGCAGTTTATTCAGGAACCTTGAACAATCCTCGGACCCTGGGGAAAGCCAGCCCACAGCTTAAATAGCCTCTGGGTAGCCAGCCCAGGCGTGCCACGTGGGCAATGCAGATAGGTCCACATACATGGAAGCAAGCCAGATCCTCGGCCTTAGCCAAATGTGGAGTTGTTTGTGACAGAGAGCACTCACCATCGGGAAGGTGGAAGGCGGAAACCAGCTCCATCTTTAAGGCATAGCATTCCGCAGCTCTCTACAGTTCCCCCTTTTTGATTTAGACGCATCAGGCAAGAGTAGAGGTCTGATCTCTGATATTAGAAATAAATTGGGACTTTGTACAAGATTAGAGTCTCACAACAGTGTGATGCAGCCATGATCATTCAGGCCTTTACAGCCATTGAAGCAGGACATTCTCCCCAAGCATGGTTGGATACCATAAAAAGCTAAAATGATACGCTCAGGATGCGAGGCTAAGCACTGCACTCAGGGTCAGCTGCTTTTGACCCAGAGAAGAGCATGTCTGATTGCATGCGGGTTGATGCCCCAGGTCCCGCCTCTGAGGAAAAGGTATCAGACGGGTCTGATGCTCTTTGGGTGGATGACACCTAAATGAACATCGGTACAAAGTCCCAAACTCCCTGTCTTTTAAGAGTAGGTCTCCCATTAGAAAGACAATCCAGTTGCCTTGAACAATAGAAAAGGCATATGTTTTAAATAAACTTTATATAAACTCGTTTTTAATTTAGAATTTAAGTATACCCTAGGCATCAGCTTAGAGGATTAGGCCTGGATTTTTATATATGTTGCAGCTTTTTTTGTCCTATCCCTTTTTTTCAATATGGAATGGGCAGTTATGCCTTTATAGCCAAACTTTATACAAACTCCCTTTTACCTTTAGAGTTTACCTAAGTATACCCTAAGCATCTTAAACTCCCTTTTACCTTTAGAGTTTACCTAAGTATACCCTAAGCATCTTGTACCTGGGTTTTTACATTGGTTGTGGCTATTTTGGCTTACCTCCTTGTTGATATGTGATGGAGAAAGAGATGGATGGAGAGAGGAGGAAGGAGGACTCCATGATGGGTTAGGTGGAGAAGGACCCATGTGGGAGAGGAGGAAGAAGTCTGAGGATGGCATGGATAGATAAAGATAAATACAAGCAAGTATTTATAAGATTGTGGATGAAAGATAGTCCAGATGAGAATGATTAAGGCTGATTGCATTGGATTGGGGCTGAGAGGTGAATGGTGAGGTAGAAATATCTGTCCGGCCCAAGGTAAATAAGGCAGTTATTAATTTAACAGGTGTCTATTATTTGTTATAGTGGGTTAGATAATAACTCCCTGATAATCTTGGGTCTAAAAATAATAAACATTATATAACCCAACACTCATTTTTTTCAGTTTACTACAACAAATTATTTACATTTAAGTTCCAATGTTGTCTTCATTTACATTCGTTCAGAATTTTGGATCAGCAGCAGTATTGGTATTTCTGGTTTCTATATAGACTTACTCACTCAAATTACTAGAATAGCATTGACAAAGCTCTCATGATCTGGAAGACATTCTCTGGTGCTCTGATGAACATCCACCTGTTAACTCAGAGCACAACTTTATGGAAAATCAGAGGACTGAGCCCTCTTATTATGGACACTTGAGAGTTTTAGTCTTGATATTACTCCCTTGGATTCCCACAGCATTAGATGCTTCTGCTTTTATAGAAAGAGGAAGGTTCATGAATGAGAAAGATCAGAGTTGTACACTGTAAAAAAGGAGCCAGTGCATAATCAGCAGGCTTTGCTGAAATATTTTCCCTGCTCAGTGCTTCTGGCCAAGAGCCATTCAGAAAACAAACCCTGATATGTTGTAGCAAAGGATCCCTCACCTCAAGAGGAAACTGGACATAAAGAGGTATCAAGATCAAAGGACAGCTTTGATCAACTTTAAAACACTTAGCTATTTCCTTGGCCATAATCTCTAAAGTGCCACGTAGTACTGCCTAATTGTCTTATGATAGAAAAGGCAATACACTTCGAAGTGTTACATTTTATTTTTGGATGAATATTCAAAGATACTTTCAATAATTGGATAATATTTATAAAGTATTGTCTAATATTTTTTTTTACCCATGGCTGTACTAGGGAAAGAAAGATTCCCCATCTTATTCGGGTTAGGAGAATTCTGAGTTTCCACTTGGAAGCAACCAATCAAGTTCTCTGATGCCCAAACACAAAAATCTTCTCTCAGAGGGATTTCAGATGCTCATGGAAGGTTGCATTTGAGGGATGTGGATATGGTTGACAAATTTAAACAAATATGTGTACATGACATCTGTGAACATATTCTCTTTGACAATAGAAATGGTGTTTCACTCGACTGCTTTTGCTGTTACACAGGTTATTTGAGATTATACTTTTGTTTCATATGTATAAAAATGCACTGAATCATTCATGTATAATTAGTTTTCTTAGAAAATAAACAAAGCAAAAAAGATACCATTAAACATTTTACTTGAGCAACTTAAGCCACAAACGCTACATAATCCCTTGCTGATACTTTCACTGATGAGTAAGTATTGTGTTTGTTTTTGGAAAGGAAATACAAAAACCTCTTTGTAAATCTGGAAAGAAAA